>NW_027468598.1:19411467-19413967 GCF_046254945.1 Alosa pseudoharengus | reverse complement strand
ACTGATGTGTTGATGACATAAATTAGGAAATGTTAGAGGACTTAAGGAGACGTGATGTTGAACTGCATGCCGATGCCATTTAACCCAAATGCCCCAGCGGCAGCACGGGAGAGAAGAGATTAACTGACAGAAGATATGCATTGTCTATAGAGAGGTAATGTTAGATTACATTGTACATTGCAAATATATCACCATGCATTCATAACCTCGTGATTCAGTGAGAATGATCCCAAAACATCGGAAAGTATGTCTTTGTGACAATTCTGTATTATATTTTGTCAAGAGGAAAAATCAATAGCTAACTGTTCCCAACTGAACAGTGATTATAGCGCTGTGAACGCTCCTGGCTGCGCCTGGCAAATACGGCACCATAATAGCAATCAGCTATGGAACAAGCGTGCCTGTTGTTAAAGGGAATGTGAGATGACGCTCTGATTGGTTTATTGCACGTTACGCCCAAACCACACCCATGATTAATGTAGCTACTTCAGACCACCCCATTTTAGATTTGCGTCGGGCGCAACAGTCAATATCCCGCCGGTAAAATAGCATCAGCGCCCAAGATCCGCCCACAAAGTCACTTGCGTTTTGCGCGAAGACACTTCCGTTTCAGACCATTAAAATAGGGCCCCTTGTCTTTCATTCAATGAAGCAGAACACATTAGGAATGCCTAACCAGCTCCTCCTTAGTTTTGGGCAATAAACTAAACCAAAGGAATGACATGGTGATGACATCCTCTGTGTTATAATCAGCCTCGTCTTCACAGTACTGCAGCAGGAAGACTTTAGGAGACTTTTGGAGACACTAATACAAACTTGATGTCTCTATTAAAACTTTAACTCTTCAAAAGTGACAGATAGGCAGATAGGTGATTCAAAAAAAAGAAGAGTGAAGAAAGAGGGGGGGGGTGTCTTCCACTCCTATCAGTTAGGCCCTGGAGCAGAGGCTGAGAGAGAGAGCGAGAGAGAGTGAGCGAATGAGTGAGTGAGTAGGTGAGTCAGAGAGGAGGAGAAGGGGGGGTGGAAGAGGGGAGGAGGAGTGAGTGAGTGAGTGAGTGAGTGAGAGAGGAGGAGAGGGGATGGGGGGAAGGGGGGAGGCCAGGAATGAAAACAAAAGGCCAGGGAGGAGAGATCTGTCAGTGGAACATCTCTGACACAGACTGACTGACTGACTGGATTAAAGGCTGGAGGCAGACTGGAACCTGGTTTCACAAACAATACTGCCAGGGAATGCCGGGGCGTGTGTGTGTGTGTGTGTATTAGTTTGAACATATACAAGCTTACCCAAAAACAAAGGAGAAGGTGCAGTATGTGTATACTTGGGTCTGTGTGTGTGTGTGTGTGTGTGTGTGTGTGTGTGTCTGTGTGTATGTTTGTCCAGAGGTAAGCTTGCCTGAAGGTAGAAGAAGGGGGAGTGAGTGTGTTTGTGGATGGTTGTGTGTGGTCACTAGTGTGAGTGTTTGTGTGCATATTCAGGTAAGCACCTGGAGACAAGTTTGAGTGTGTGTGTGTGTGTGTGTGTGTGTGTGTGTGTGTGTGTGTGTGTGTGTGTGTGTGTGTGTTTGTGTGTGTGTGTGTGTGCATGTGTGTGTGTGTGTGTGTGTTTGTGTGTGTGTGTGTGTGTGTGTGTGTACATTCATTGTGCATTTATGTGTGTTCAAATAAGCTTGGCTGTAGGTCAAACAGAAACAAACATGGGAGTGAGTGTTCATGTAAGAACCGTGCCAACTAACCAAACAAACAAATCCTCTCCGGAAAACCCTCCCGTCGTTACGGCAACTAAAAAACACACCGAATTAAAATGACATTGTCAGCTGTACTTCCCTGCATTTATCAATAAAACGACACCAGAGAGCATGCATTCCCTCCTGCAAACCGCATGCAGGTGGAAGATAGTGTCCTCCGTGTGAAAGCAAAAGCCCCTAAAACTTTACTTCCCTTCTTCAACCCAATAACCTCCATTCTGTTGCCTGACAAGTCTGACAAATAGAGTGGCAAATAATGCCTGCCCCCAGATTATGACCTCAGTCATCACCTTTTGCTGTGCTGATCCCTCCCCTAATGCTATTCTTCAGGGCCTGCCGGGGATTCTATTATTTCTGGCTACCAGAGGTGATGCTCAGAGGAGAGGGGAAGAGAGGAGAGGAGAGGGGAAGAGAGGAGAGGAGAGGAGAGGGGAAGAGAGGAGAGGGGAGGGGAAGAGAGGAGAGGAGAGGAGAGGAGAGGCCCAAAATGGAAAGTGTCTTTTGCACCTCTGCACGTCGCCTTTCTAAAACGCAGCACTGAAAGACGGATGGGCGTCTATTCATTTCCGAGAAAGTGCCTCTCCCACAGGGGTTAAGAGATGCGATACATTATCTAGCCGACTGCCAAAGTAGCTGTTGACTCTGGGCCAGATCAGGCCTCTATCTGTCCTACAGTCGGCTACTGTTTAGATACACTCTTTGTCTCCTTACCTGAAAATCCTTGCAGAATGTCCCTTGGTTAGGCCAGTGGCCTC
>NW_027468598.1:18916467-19406467 GCF_046254945.1 Alosa pseudoharengus | reverse complement strand
ACACACACACACACACCTGCACACATGCATACACACATAACAAAAACACACCCACACTGTGAATTTTATCTTTCTTAATACTAAGCCTCAGCTGTGTTTGAGAAAAGCAAAACAGCAATTACAAAAATGTTTCAAAGGGGGCCAGGACCTGCATGGATAATTAATATCTAACATACAAAACTGCTCTCCGCCAGCTCAATGTGGTAGTGCTCATTTTGTCTTTCTCTATTGTGCCAGACAGTGAATCCGTAATGACACAAGCGCTGAGAACATTATTACCAGCAGCTGTTTGGACCTTCTCCTCCACTCCAGTCCTGCACACACGCCAATCACACGCGAACTCAGTAAAACAAGGCGTGCCCCGAGGAAAATCAACAAAGTGTTTATGAGTCTATTAATACTATTGCATTCTTTATCTCTGCTGAGTTTCACTGGAGGCTTGTACACATAATTTGCTAATGAGACTCCCAGAAGAGGTCTGTAAAATATGAAAATATGTACAGTATGTATATGCATACATGAATATGTACACACACACACACACACACACATACATTTACTTCAGGGATGTGTCATATCGTATCGTCCATGATATACTGGTAGAAGTCCTCCCTGTGATGAGCATTTGTCATCCCCTAATATTATTGATATAGTTGAGGACATGTTTACATAAGCTCCACAATGTGGGCTGCTCGCATGTAGAGCAAGAACACACACACAAACAAAAGGAAAGCCGTTAACAACCTAAATTCACAAACATACACATACTCACACACTCACACACACACACACACACACACACACACACACACACACACACACACACACACAGTTCCTCCACAAAAGCACCACCCGCAGTACTAGAATCTAGTTTCACTTGCAGAAGCTCATTCTCCCTGAGCTGGCACAACTGGATATTACGGAATTGCCTCCAGCAACCCTTCTATTGGAGAGAAAAAAAAGTACCCTTCTGATTCAGAATGCTAAAAATATACATATGGCCATGAGGGGGGAAGAATCAGCTCCAGAGCTGAAGGCGAAGTTGTTAGATCTTTGGCAGATACCAAAACAAGGCCGGGCCAGTCCCGGTGAGGGTCTGGCCCAAATCTGGCGCAGGCCTGACGTAGGTCTACCAGATCTATTCATAAGTCAGGGCCTCTCTTCTTGGTACGTCTTACTCAAAATTCAAACCCTTCCCTTTCAGACCATACATTTTTAATTATGTCAGTCCTCAGGAACCATCATAGAACCATTTGTCCACTGAGGAATTTGTGAATGTGTGATGGTGATGAAGTGCACGTTATTTGAATAACAAATGCAACACAGTCATGCCATCACAACCTCATTGTTTGAGTGAGAGGCGAGAGGGAGAGACTTGAAGAGACCTACCGATATCCTCGATGGAGAAGAAGAACACATCACTCGTGGCGTTATCTCCATCTCTTAGAACGTAGCATATATGCATGTCATCAATGTCAGCTGGGGGAGAAGAGAAAAGCAAATCAGTATTCTATTCCACTTCCTATTCCCCTATCCCATACTAAATCAGACGTACACTGACATTTATTTATTTTTTACTGTAATAACAGAGACATGTCTGTAAGGTACACATAGTTCATGAACTGCTACCCTGAGCCATTATGCCAATGTTAGCCTGACTTTTAAAGCATTTTAAAGACCCAGTAAAATTTTATTTTCATTTGATTTTTTTTTTTAAAACAAAGTCACCAAGTAAATAAACACATGGAAAGCCTGGCGATGCTTTCAGCCATTTCAGACATCAACATGTCAACTCAGCTGACCCAATTCCAGCTTGGCCAATTTGCAGATGCCTCAACAGTTCAGAGAACGCAGGCTTCCAAAACTTACAGGATGCCTCACTGTCATCAGTTCACTGCTAGCTAATTTAACACTACAAGTCAAAGACATGTGAAAAAAAGAAATATGAGGCACACATAACATTAATTGCTGTGCCAACAATGGGGTACAAAGTCTCACACGCACATAAAAAAAACGAACGGCTGAACATCAGCACATCTGTCGAGCCGCTCTCATTGAACGCGGCTTAGGCGTTTACGTGCTTCTAAAAGGTCTGTTCTCTGGGCAAGCGGGAAGTTTACGGCTGCCGCTACCACCACCACCACCACCGCCGCTGCTGCTGCTGCCTCGCATCTTCAATATTTGATGTCAAAACACTCCTCCCTTCAAAGACGGCCAGCTCATAAAAATGTAACCCCACCATCTCCCAAATGCCCACGAGGGAGACATTTTATTTACTGGATGCTTTGCCCTTACACTCCTTCTGCACGACTCCTCTGAAATATTGAACAGGCGTCGGAGGTGAGGGTGAGGGTGAGGGTTGGATGGGGGGGGTTGGGGGGGGATATGCTAGGGCAGAGAAGAGCAGTGAGGGTAAATCGATGGTGCTTTCTGCTCCGGGCTCTCTGACTATGCAGGTGCTTGGGCTGCACACGGATACAGGCCCCTCAGGACCAGAGAGGCACGCTTCACTGTCTCATAAAGAACACACAGCCACAGAATTGGCTACTCTCGCTACAGTCTCCTTTTGCCTGCTGAGTTTTGACTTGTGTTGTGTCGTTTCAGGTCAAATCACTAAGTTCCTGCTACATCAAATCTAATTTGTACAGAAATACGCTATCCTGATGTTTTGAAATACCACATGTAAGACAGGTATAGACAATATGAAAGATAAATCGATATAATGCATTCCTTCGTGCAATAACACTTCTTGAGGCTGAAGTGAGGTTTGCCATTGTTTGCTAAAGTGCTTATCTGACCAGTTGTTGGTCAGATAACAACATGTCAATGCTGTGTGCTGGCCTGACATACCCTAGAGCTATACCAAAGAACACTTCTAACTTTCACTACCACTATGGTTCAGAACTGTTCAAATGCGTGTTAAACATTTATATCAAGTCTTCACCTCCCACCCTTAATTTGAGTTTTATTCAGTCACTTTTTCCCCTCAGGATTTAGGTTACTGTTACTGTATGTCTAAGGTATTATGGTTAAGGTTAATAACAAACATGTGGCTGATGACTGATGTGATGTGACTTTATTATTATTATTATTATTATTTATTTATTTATTTTATTATTATTATACTTTTTATTATACTTTTTAATAATTTATTTTATGTATTTTTATTGTATGTGTGTGTGTGTGTTAACATGCACAGGACGGTGCTGTTGTGGCAGTCAAATTTCCTTCGGGATGAATAAAGAATTTCTTATCTTAATATAAACAGCTTCAGAGAACCTTTTTACAACAACAACAGTTAGCTCAATGGACCTTTTGTTATTTTTGACCTGCAGCAAGTCAATGCTATTTACAAAACATAATTTACCCCTGTACATACAGTATATGACCAATGAGTCAGTAAACAAAAAGGATTTGTTAGGAGCAGTAAGGTTTACTGAAACTCTATATCTCAGAGGAACGTGTTAAAACCCCTTCAAAGTCTCTACCTGGGGAGCCATATGTAATTCAATACGTGCGTTGTCTGATACACTAAGTATGCTGTCATGACACACCTTGTTAAAATGCGAGAGTACAAACCCTTTTGTGATACAGACAAGCGTGGTGTGAGCTGCATCCCATGTGGTGAGGGGGAAAAAACAGACATCTCTTTCAGGAATAATAAAGAGTCTGTAGCCAAGTAAAATATGTCTACTGCCAGCAGTGAACCTGCACTGTTAAATTGGTTGGGATAATGTGAAACAACATACTTGACAGTTATACTTTCTGTAATGAATGTTGCAAACAATACTTTTTCTTTCTTACCTTGTGTGAAAGTGGTGACTGTGACGTTGCCTTTGCCCAGGTTGATGAGGTAGCCATGCTCTGGGCCCACCGTGATCCTAAAGGTGACGGCCACTTGCGGACTGTCCCTGTCCTCTGCTTTCAAGGCTTTGCTTGTGATGAGGAACCCCAGGTGACCGGTGGACAGAATCCTGAGGGTTGCGCCTCCTTTGTTGACCATGATCTGCGGAACACCATTGTCCACGGAGAGAATGGAGATTTTCATGGTTTGGGGTCTGCGCGTCTCAAACACTGTGTCGGGGAAGACGTAGAAGTCTGTGTGAGTCCCGTCGGTCACGGTGAAGGAGAAAGAGTCTACGGACGACTCGGTGCCGTCGTGCTTGTAGCTAATCATGTTTTCGTTCAGGTCCTGCTTGGTGAAAGAGGTGACCGGGTGGCTGTTGTTGAAGAGCAGCTTGCCGTGGACCGGCACCTGGGTGATGGTGAACTTCAGCCGTCGGTCCACCGTGTCCCGGTCCTCCACTGTCAGTTCGAACGGAGTGATGAGCTTGTTCTCTCCCTCGCTGACCACCAGCCCGTGCACGGTCACCACCGGCTTCTTGTTGTCCACATCTGAGATGGACACCCTGAAGGTGCGGAACACCGGGTTGTACCCGTCGGTCACCTCGAACTCAAAGCTGTCCATTTTGACCTCATCGTCAGCCGTGTGGATGTAGTAGATCTTATTCCCGGCCAGCTGCAGCTGTGTAAAGGAACTTATGGGCATACCAGGGGTGTCCGTACACTCCAGATGCCCCCTCATGGGCGCACGGGTGATGGTGAAGACCAGGTGCTCGTCGGGGCTGTTCAGGTCATGGGTGCTCAGCAGGTCAGTGGTCAGGGTGACCCTACCCCCTTCCTTCAGGGAAACACCCTTACTGACAACATCAGGGAAGACCATGTCTATACTGCCGACTGTGACATAAAAGTATCTGTCTATCAAGGGATTGATGCCATCTGTGACATCGAATTTAATCAGATCGCGAATCCCTTCTTGCCCATTGTGTATGTAAACAATGAAGTCTTGGTCTACTTCATTTTGGGTAAAATTCATCCCTATCGTGATGTTCTCTAAATAACCGAATGGGGTCCGCCTTTGTAAAAATCCCTGGTTCGGTCCATAGCGAATGATGTATGTCAGCGTGCTATCCTCCGAGTCTAAGTCAGTGGCTTTTAAAACTCTGTTGGTGACTACTTTGACATCCCCTATCTCTATTTCGAGGCCGTCGTTAATGGCCATCCTTGGCGTTTCATCATCAACGGGAATAATCATGATCAGGACCTCTTTCTCCACTGTGAATTTACCATCAGTGAGAATGACAGTGAAACTGTCCTCTGTGGTCTCTGAATCATCATGCTCATACACAATACTAGAGGCTTCTCTGATCTGGTCAAGGGTGAAATTGCTAATTGGAACGGTGCCAGAGGTCAACTGGTTTAGGAGAATGCCATGTTTTGGGGGTTTGGTGATTATAAATGTCAGTTCATCAGAAGGGACATCTGCATCTGCTGCGTTCAAAATTGGGGTGTCTATGACAATGTTCATGCCCTCCATCACTACAAACTCCCTCATGTACATCTCAGGCTTCTCGTCATTGGAGGGGATAATCCTAATAGGGAAGAAATGCTTCTCAGAGTAATTAATCCCATCGGAGCATCTGAAAGTGAACCTGTCTTCCACAGGTTCGACGCCCTTGTGAATGCTCTGCACATAATAAATGTGGTTTTGCCTAATGTCCTTCATGGTAAATGCACTGATGGCTGTGCCTGACCTAGACTTCTCCGAGCCCGGGGCTGGGGATATGTTTTCTATGTAGCCTGACGATGGCTGAACAATGATCGTGCAAAGGAGGTCATCATTGGGTGTGTCTACGTCATCTGCGCTAATGTGCAGGATCTCTATGACATTTTTCTCTCCCTCTACTACACTGAACAGGGGCCCTACAAACACCTCAGGAGCCTGGCTATCTAGGGGCAATATGGTGACCTGAACTCTGACCCCAGTAACCTTGTTGCCCCCGACGGTCCACTCATCTGACATGTCTGTGAGGGTCAAATTAAAGAAGTCCTCCTTGGTGGTCAGACCGATCTCTCCCCCGGTGTGGGCGTACACCACAAAGCCGCTGATGATGTCAGCTTGGGTGAACCTCCCGGCGGGCACCCCATTCACAAGAATCTCCCCGAACACGGGAGGGTCCTCCACGATGAAGGTCAGCCGGAGGTCATCTGTATCCTCGTCCTTGCCCTGAATGACGCTTGTCGTAATTTCCGTGGCCCCGTTCTCCAACACATCAATGTGTGAGCCTATGGTGCCAGCTGGGAGACTGATGGTGGGTTTCTCATCATCAACCGGCTTCACAGTGACCCTGATAGTAATTGTGACAACGTGGACTCCATCACTAACATCTATTTGGAAATAATCACTGGTCGATTCATCTCCATTGTGGACATATGTAATTTTCCCCTCTGAAATGTCCCTCAGGTTAAACGTATCACCTTTGGTCAGGTCAGTGAATGTATACTGGACTACACCGTGAAGTGGAGGCTGAATGACTGTGAATGAAATCTGACTGCTGTCAGTGTCTTGGTCCTCGGTGTCCAGTTCCTCTCTTGTAATGACATGTGTGCTGCCCTCCAACACAGTGAAACCAGAGTTAGTTATCTGGGGTGGCTTGTTGTCGACAGGCTGAAGATAAATGTTGAAGGATCCGGTGACGCTATTTCCAGCTGTGTCTTCTACAGTGAACGCAAACTGCACCACGTGGGCTATGATACCCAGTTCCACATCAGGTGGCTTGTAGGCTATCTTGTGGTGATTGATTTGCGCCTGGGTGAATTCTGTGACCTGCATGCCTGGACTTTCAGTCAAAACGATTGACCCGAACACAAGGGGGTTGTTTGCATCTGTGTCAGTGGGTGGCTGCGTAATGGTATATTTCAGGTCACGATCCTCAGAGTCCAGGTCTGTGTAACGCAGGAACTTCTTGCGAAAGTATGTGAGCTGGTACTCGTGCACGGTCATCTGCAGTGTGGTGCCCGGGTAAAGTTCGGGAGGGATGTCATCGATGGGAAGAATCTTGATTATGAACGAGCTTTCCCCTGATTGATTGGGGGGGTCGTTGTCATCCTGGACGCGGAACACAAACTGGTCCATGACAGGCCCGGTGATGTGAGGCCCTACGTGCCTGTAGAAGAGCTTGCCGTCGGTGATGTCCACCTGGAGCCACTCTGTCACTGACTTCTCGTACATCTCGTCCTCAGCATCGAACCGCCATGTAGACGGATCCTCTGGGGCCTCTGATTGCCGTAGTAGCACCTCTCCTATTGTGGAGAATGGGGGCTGGATTATGAACTTAATAGTGGAGTCCTCTGAATCTATATCAGCCGCACTGAGCGTCAGGGGTGAAATTGGAATCATCTGATTTTTGAACAGCACCAGGCCTGTGTTGGCATTGATGATCGGTGGCTCGTCGTCCATTGGCACCACGGTGATGGGGAAGAGGAATTCCACTTCGTGCTTGCCATCGGTCATCCGAAAAATGATGTTGTCACTGTAGGTGTCACTGCCATCGTGCTGGTAGATGGCCACACCATTATCCAGGTCAGCTGGCGTGAAAAACTTCCTCCGTGACCCCAAAACTGTCAGATGCCCATGCCTGAGCCCATCAATCACACTGACCCTCACATTGTCCAGGTTGTCTTCATCACTAATCTCTAAATTGTGTGAGCTGGACAGCGGCCTAGATTGTCCCTCATACAGCAGCTGTCCAGTATTTCGGGTCACGACAGGGGCCAGAGTGTTCATTGGCTTGACAACAATCATGAAGGCAAAGGGGTCCGACACAGCACCCTCAGTGTCCACAACCTCAAACTCGATTTGGAAAATTCGCTCACTGTCTGAATCCACAGCAGGGGGCTTATAGGCTATTTTCAGCTCCTTCAAATCCCTCTGATAGAAAGAGGTGATGGGCAAATTCCTATCATCTGTGCTCACAATGTAGCCCTCTTCAAAAGACAGTGGGGACGTGATATTAAATATTAAATCATCTGGATTGGATTCTATGTCCTCCGCAGCCAGCATATCAGGAGTAATGGCAGTCATTACAAACTGGTCCACCTCCATCATCATCATAGCCACAAAACTGGGCTTTGGGGCAGTGTTCTCCTCCCCTTCTCGTATGCGCACCATAATTTGGAAAAACTCTTGGTTTAATATGTTGCCCTCTTTGTCTTGTAACTCTACAAACATAGGAATATAATCTCTGTTTGGGGAACGATGGGAAAACGTGTGCTGATAACGAATGTTGAGTCTGAGAAATTCATCACAGTCCACCATCTTTCCCAGTTTTCCCTCGTCAATAAGTTTGCCATATCTGGGCAATGCACTTCCACTGGCAAGTGATGCGACTTTGCACTGATATGCATTTCTGTCATAAGTAAATTCCAATATTTTCTTATCAATGGGATTACTTGCTCCTAAAAGCCTTTCAACAGTGAGGGGCATATTTCTAGTCAATACTTCCAACTGCGTAAAGATTACCTCAACCTCCATCATAAACGGTATAATGACTGTATCAGTTTGGGTGTCATAGCGGAGTTGTAGCCTCACCCTGTCCTTTGCCGGGCTCCTGGAGCCGAAGTGCGAGTACTTCACATCGTTGGGACCGAATTCACACGGAAACTTTTTCGGGGAGAGCAGCCCCGGTCTCTGTGACAACGGGTCATTATCCAACACGGTTATGCTACATTTGTCTCCGGGCTGAACTTGGGTAACCAAATCGTTGATGGGATCAACAAAAATGGATCTCCCGAAAGGCACGCGTATTCCGTTGTTTGCAACCAATATAGCATCCTCTGAGAGGTCCGTTCTCAAACCATATGATAATCCCAAAGTGTCAAAGACCTGTGCCGATGCATAACCTGTCAAAGTCAATGCACTCACAAGTAAGTGGAAGAGAACAGGGACTGTAGGAATCCCGTGCCGCTGCAGGGAGATATTCAAAGCCATTTGTGCAGAGAACCCAAAGCGAGGATCCACTGCACTTGTAACATAAAATACGAAAACAAACTAGGCTACTTTACGCAATAAAAGTTACAAACGAATAAAATTAGGGTGGGAAATTCTTAGACGCGTATCCGTGCTGAGGTACACCATTCTCTCCAATCGGCTGTACTGGGTTAAACTTCATACATTTGGAAAGCTGGAGTGAGGAAATCACGCCCTCTGTGCTCCGCGATTGGATGATATTTACGGTGGAATGCGTATGTTAAGACTTAAATGGACCTGAGTCATGTCACTCCAAGTAAACGCGAGCGACAGCTACAGTTTGGTCCAGTCTGAATAAATTTGTGTCAGACAGGATGGGGTGAGTGAATGCGCTCACACGCTCACAATTATGTTTGTCCTTTCAGAACTATTTTCTGTAATATAACGCTGCGAGTTTGCAGTAGGTTATCGTCATATGTCATTATTTTGGTTTACAATCGAGTTCTTGAAAATATTCTGCTGCACATATTGTGCAAAATCAGAACGCACAAACATACTATTTTCCCCGATGTAATTATGTACTCGTTAAATTCCGCATTGAATGAAAAATCAAATATTAAAGCCCATTTATCGACAATATAAGTGACACAACTGTTTTGAAGAGTACGTTCTGGCAGGTGCAGGGTGATGAAACATATCCCAGCTCCCTCTGGTGGTGGCTGGAGAGACGAGGAGAATTCGTTTGCCGATTAATTCGGTATCTCTGCCAACCTGAAAGACGTGTCTTCAAGTACTTCATTGGGAAACAGTTCATTACCTACCGGCAGTGTGTGACAGTGTAGAAGATTTATGCAGAGAAGGACAGCGCGGGAAAAGATCTTTAGCAAGTTCAGTGGTATTTTCTGAACCTTTTTAATGTTACATAGGCTTTCAGATTTTCACTATTTCCTCTGAAAGCATTTTCACCCTTTTTTACATCCAAGTATTTGTCATTCAAATTTATGTCATTCACTCAGGCATAATGCAGGATCTATGACACACACGGGAAAATGACACTCTCAAGTGATGTGAATTCTCGCTGCTTTTCAGAAATGACTGCAATTCTCTGGATCAATTTGTATGCAAACAATGAAGGCGGTTCAATAGAATAGGATATTATGTGACAGCTCTGAAAATGTTTCCTGCAATGGCATTTCGCTCTTTCATGTCAACAGACACAAAATGGTAAATACTTATTGGCAAACCAGACTAAGGTCAAACACATTCAGGCTTTTTGTGTGTACTTCAGTCATAAGCTGATTCAGTCAGCTTTATTGACTAAGCCATGCATATCATTCATTCAAGTTGGACAGGCAACAGTAAAACTGAATGTGTGAAGAATCTGAATCGCTGTTATTTGATGGCATTCCAAAGGTGCCATTTCTAGAGCTGTTGGCATGACATGTCCACCTTTGTCCTCTGTACAGCTGGCTCATAGCAGTCTCAGACAGCAGAGCTAAATGGAAGGGTAACATTGTAATGCCACTTTGCCCATACGAAAAATGACTACAGGAATCTTAGAGTTGAGAAATATATTATATATATATATATGTGCAAAATAATCACTAAACTTGAAGATGGTATGTTAAATGGTTAAATATCTGACTGAGAAAGAGAGCGCAGAGGTTAGATGATCTCAGTTAAATAAATACATTTATTTACAGAGAATTGTCAGGAAAATACTGACTTGACTTGCACAATAATCCTCTCTCGAGCCATCGCTTGCTGTATGTGAAAGTTGTAGAATACCATTTAATTATAAAATACCAGTTGCAGAGGTTAGATGATCTTACTTCCCTGTCATCTGTCTTATGTGATCATGTAATCAATATTCAAACCAAAACAAATGCACCCTAGACTAAGGTATTTTTAACAAGATACATCAGTTTTTGCTCTTTTACTCACACCTTCTATCCATGTCCAATTGGCATCATCATGTCCCCCTCATGCCCCATTTTGTATACCAATGCACAGATTTATGTATGATAGTTATAGTTGTTATATGTTCAACCCTCAATATCATAAGATAGAGTGCCACACGGAAATTAGAAAAACAGTATTATTGGACAATATTGTTCAAAATAAAACATATAAACATATCACTCCATGTGTTCATCATTAATTTGTACATACAATAGAATGGCAGGAGCTGATTTGAACCGCCATGCACATTTGGTCCTCCCCAGTGTTGACTCCATGGCTATGGCCTTGTGCTGGACACATTGTGTCAAATGCATTGCATGATACTTAGTGTACACTTGTTTACAGTCACATCATACTCTGGTTGTTAAACATTTGGAAATGACTGGGAAAATCAACCCAACTATTTTAAATACCCCACTTTGCACAAATCAACTGTGCATAATGCAAATGTAATTACCTCTATATTTATTTTTTTTCTCTCTTAAATACCTCCGGTGATAGAGGGTGATTTAAATGAGCTCATTAAGTGGAGACACACTTCAAACACAGCACTCAACACTGGCCATTAGTACAGATGGATCTGAAATATAAATGCATTCTGAGCTTGATTCATAATCTATGGCAATTGGCTGGTTACCTGTTTCAGTCCAGTCATCTGTGTTCTTGTGCAATGGTGTTGTTGCCACTATCATGACGTGTGTGTTAATCTAATGTGTTGAAGGAATGGGGAGAAAGCATGTAAGGGGTTGATCATCTGCTAGAAATAGACTTGTGAGCTACATATCAAAAATACAGAACATGCCAAGTGAATCATCATCTCGATTCATGTTTTCCGCGCCCCTGTCTCATCCTTAATGAATAGCCTAACAGATGTCCATATAGACCAGAACAGAATCATACTTGCCTCAGCCCGTGTTCTTAGCAGATTTACTCTGTAACTTATGTTCTCCTTCTGAACTGAAGACAACGTCGTGAAGTTTGGAGAGACTGAAAAGCAATGGGCTTCCATTTGTTCAACTTCTCCTTCTTTTCATGTCTGTCCACAGTATTGTCTTCACTCTTCACTCCATCTGCACAAAATGTTCAGTGGATTAAAGGAAAAGCTGTTATAATTCTCTGCAAGTGTAAAAAGTGACAGACAACAAAGCAAAAAAGATGCCGAGTGAAGTGAAGAGAAAGATTCCCAGATAAAACCTTGAATGTTGTTTTTTTTATCCTGAAACAGAAATCTGTCATAAACACATTTAGCAGATTATCTCCTAGAAAGGCTCACGTTTGTACTCGGGAAAAGCTTTAGTCTAATGGATGACAGACAGTAAGGAGAGTGAATAGCTGAATCACTCCTTTCAGATGCTGGAAGGGGAGACAAGGATAACTCAAAAACTTGAAGAGCTATTTAAGATGTCATTGCTGTGTATATACATATATACTGTATATATATAGTTTTCTTGGGCTTCTTCTGTTATAGGATCACACACATATCAGTCATCTTTCGTGAAAGTCATATTCGTTTAAAAGGCGCTTCTAATTTGTAAAGTCTGATTAATTCTATGTGTTTCAGTATGTGCACAAATTACAGTGATTCCTGGGGAACAACAGAATATTAAGCATCTCTTGGGGTTGATAAGGCCACGGTGAAGTATGCTGTGTGTATAGGTATGTGTGTATTAATTGTGTGCTTGTCTGCACACATGAGTTTAAACATCACTCTTCAGCATAAGATTATACCCAGTGGACATCATATTCTTAGCACAGTGGTATGTAAAAATTGACACACCAACCACAAATCCTGGGCCCCCTGTATCAGGTAGACTGTGTTTGGCATCACATCAAAACCCCTCAATTGCTATGTGGTCGAGTGGAGCTGAACTGCTTCCCAGTTCTATATGATTAGCAGGTCCAAACTCCATCTGGTTCTTAATGTTTCTCACAGCATTTCCCTCAGGTACTTTCCACTTATATGTGTTCCGCATGCAAACATTACGTTTAATATAACATGCATCTGCTGTTTTTTGCATGTGTCTACTTTAGTGGATTTAGATATTCATTACAAATGTCCTGACAAGAAACGTGTTTGTGTGTGTGTTGGGGGCATTCCATGTATCTGAAGAGTGATTATTTATTTTCAAGGTCAGCTATGCCAGTCATCAATTTCATTGCTGTACGATGGACAATTTCTGCAACAAATAAGCTTTTATCATTTTGCAATATTCAGAAAAACAAGGCTTCACGGTCCAGAGTACCGGTAATCAAGTATATATATTTAAGGTGACTTAAGGAAATTAAGTCAACAATATAAATTCAATAAAAGTTAACTTTACTTAAAACTGTGGAGCATTTGCAAACATTTCCCACAACTGAACAATGGGCAGCTGATAGCACATCATACTGCCATGACCAGAGAAGACGCTAATAGCAACAGTTGCCATTGGTAATAAAACCTAAACTGTGTGACATCGACAGGTGTGCTAATCAATGCTACTTGACTAAGTTACTGTATACATTCCACATTGAGAGGAATTACATAAATACAGAGGAATTACATAAATAGTCAAGTGGGTATCTCAGTGGGTTTTCTCGGTGAACCTCTCCAGAATGGTTACCCTGACCATACTCCATTCGCCAACATTTAACCACATCTACCCACCAACATAGGTCGAAGTTCACTCTTAGGCTTCACAACCCATGTCCAAAGTTGCATCAGTATTTTAGTGCAGTCATGCACTAATGATCTACCTATGGTGGGAGTAAAGTATGCATGTCAAAGCACAACCTAGAGACTGTGACGGAGAACCGTCACTACAGTATAAGTATGCACTCTGACTGCAACCAACAGGCCTGGCTCTTTGGTGTTATGGTCAAGCTGCAGGTTTAGTGCCCCAAAAACCTGGGTTCAAGACCAGGTGGAGTCACTGCTCTCTCCTTTCGCCTTACTAAAAACACACTTAAGTTGTATGCTTTGCAAAGGATCATGATAATCTAGGTGACAACTCAAAATAGTTCAGTTATTGTTTAAAAACTATGTATTTTTGAGTTACAAAGAAATAATAGTTTTGAGTGAGTTTTGTTTTTCAATGATTAAGTTGTGTTAAATCATTATTTCGATTAAGTTTGACTGTTTGGGTTTACAGTGTTGAGATAAAAATGACCTTTGCAACACCAGTCTCCAATAGCATACAGACATCTCAACAAATGGCACGTGTTGTTTTTCCCTAAACAGTCCAAATCTGGAAAGAAAAAAATCTCCATATCCGTTGTGTCATTGAGTTGCTAGACCATAATGAGTTTGCTGGAGTCAGGAAGTGTCTGCCAGAGGACAATGATGTCCTTGTCTCTGCCTATGAGGAGGCCAAGACCAGACTGTGGACACTGTGAATCTCCGCCAGTGATATCAGTCAGTGTCTTTTGGGCCCTGACTGATGGTTTGAAGTTGCACAGATTGGAATTCCCTCACCTGGGGGATGCGATGACCTTCGACCTGAACCTTCTTCCGGCAGGGAAGACAGAGTCTCTCACTAGGCGTTAAGTCAACAGTTTTAATTAGCTGAGGGATTCCGGTGTCAGTGCATTTTTCAAAACCGACGATTCAGGTGTTATTGTGTTTTAGTCAAGCATTGAACACTCACTGTAGCTGGAATATAGGTACAGCAAGTCAAACTTACAAGGCACCAAGATACATCAGGGTATACTGTATATCATGAAATTCTAGTTTGTGATCAGATTGAAGAAGATGGATCTGCACTGGATCACTGTTCCACTGTCAGTTTCTTTCTGAGCAATACCAGTCATTTCACCAGACAAAATTGTGATGCTGAACCATGCTGAATCATATCAATGTCAGATGACAGCACAACCATACAATTCAGCATTTCTCAGCTATGGGTAAGTGATAGCAAGAAAACAGGCAAAAACTCTCAAACTGCCTTTATAACACAAGATTTATTTATTTTTTCTGCTGGTGTGTCGCAGAGGGACTCCAAGAGCTGTCGCAGCTGCTGTCACTGTATCTCTCCATGCAACAATTGAGCGGCTTATCGTCTCTATTTTTGTTTTGCCGTTATTTGCTGATGACAATGGGAGCTGAAGTCTCTTGAGATCCCATTAGGGCTATTTTAGCTAATGACTTCACTGGTCAGGCTAGCGCTTTGATTGCACACGTGCCTGGCGCTCTCCGCAGGGAATCGTTTTCGAGAAGTTGTCATAACAATCGCCCTGACGGAGGACCTCAGCTCAAACAAACACAGTCCCACACCCAGCATCCAAGTCCCCACTGCAGATTTTCTGCCGCCTGTTAGGGAGTCAGCCGGATCAGCCACCAACAGAAATTTCTACAACAGCTGGCAGGGAATCTGTAGTACATTTTGCCATTGTAGACACTGATAGAATGTGACATCTGTGGTTCTGGTACATGTTGTTAGCCAGTGACAAATAAGGAAATTGGCAAAAAATAAAACACTTCCCTTCTGAGGGAGATTTTGATTTATTTAGGACAGGCCCCTTCAGGCAGTAATCATGTTGACAGGGCCCTGAACATTGCATTGAAGGGTACTGCCAGATGATGGACAGCACAGACCAACTTTGGTACATCGCTCTAATTACAATACTAAAACCTTGTCATAAGCCTTGTTTCTCGTGTTATAGTGGATAGAGTTAGTGTAGCACACCAGAGAGAGAGAGGGATATCTCAAACTTTTAAGAAATGACATGGCTGCATTCTTACAGGGATGATACAGTTTATCTCTGCATTATAGTGAATCCTACCCAGCTTAACCTCATTTACTCTCCACTGCCTGCCAAAGTCCTTCCAGGCTTGGCTAACACGCATCTCTGAAACAGCCTTACCAGAGAGCTGGAGAGAATTATTAGTTGCATTTGACACATTCTTCACTGAAAACTATTTGCTGTGACTTAAAAAAAAAACAAAAACATCCAAAATATCTACATTTCAACAGTTATATCCAGCTGTAACGGACTTAACCCTGTTTTCAGCAAGGAAGTGAGAGTTGTTAGCATAATATATATATTTTTTTTTAATGAAAGTTATTAAAAAGGTCCCAGGGGAGGCACCAAACTGTGCTGTGGTCACCCAGGGGTCAAAGGTCGCCTCCTCTAATCCTGTTCCTGCCAGCGCTGGGAGACCTGCAGGGCCTGCCCCGCGCTGATGAGTTTTAAAGCCCAGGCACTTAACCTGCGCTCGCGCCCCATGGGTCGCCACTAATTAACACTGCGCCGCGGAGAGAGACGGAGAGAGCACCAAGCGGAGGAGAGGGGGAGAGAGAGAGCAGAAGGTGGGAGAGTGGAAGGCTCTTTCCCTGACATTTGCAGCCATGTTGTCCGAGTCTGCTAATGGCGTGTAGAGTTTTAGAGGTACCACCTCCTCTTCATTTTGAGTTCCTTTTCCTTGCTATTCTTCACTTTGTTCCATTTCTGTATTGTGTTATGGCTTTGCTGTGGTTGTTGTTGTTTTTCTTCAGTTAAAAATAGATTTATTTTTCTTGTTTCACTTGTTGGGTTGTTGCCATAGAGACCAGGTTCAAGCTAAAGGTTTGATTGCATGCGTGAATGTTAGGCCTGCCAGAAGATGTGCTGTGTGAGATTATGGGAAGCAATGAGGGAAAAAATGCACTCTCTAGTGGTGCCAACTATGAATAAACATTTCACCAGGCGTCATCTGCTGCTGTGATCTTTCACAGATTGACACTTTTGGGCCACACATTTCTCTCCCAAAGACATCTTTTTTCCACAGTTCTTTCTCTCTCTCTCTCTCTCGCTCCTGGGAGAAAACATTTTATGAGATACGGGTGGGAACATGAGAGGTGCTTGTTGAATATTTTCTTTGCTTGCATTTTAAACCAATTTCTCCCCACAAGCAAAACTACCCAGAGATGAGTCGCCTCAAATGGATCAGACAGCGTGTGATGATTTTGCAAATGTTCTACGCACTGCCACACACCAAACAGGAATAATTACAAATCCACACTTGTCTCTGGTGCCATCCCATCTGCTTTATTTGCCAGTCCATGAACACCAGATTAATACAATTTCAGAACACTCCTCTACTCCATGCATACGCACGCACGCACGCACGCACACTCACACAGACCTTACCCCTCAGTCCACAGGCAATCCAGAGGTGTGTCAAAACTCCCATGGTGGGGCACTGTTTTGGGTACACCCAAAATATTTTGCCATATTCCTGCTTAGCGATAATTGAGTGCTCCATTAATCTTCCAATGAGACGACCAGGCGGGTACAACAACAGCCCTCCCCACCTACCCGCTGCTCTACCTGCTGAAGCCGAGCTCCTTCCACTAGACTTAACTGTAGGAATGAGATGCTTTGCATGACCCCACATCCCCAGTCTATTCTAGTTTTGTCCCCAAGTGTTTTCTGAATGTGAAGGAGATGAGGAATACATACAGGTAGACTCTGCTTTTCACAGTGTACTGTCTGAAATTCTCTCTCTCTCTCTCTCTCTCTATATATATATATATATATATATATATATATATATATATATATATATATATATGTATGTATATACTGTATATATTATACATACACACAACACACACACACACACATGCACCTCATACAGATCAGCTACTTCTTTTCCTTCTAATTTCCTTCAAACAGTATTTCCTCTCTTACTCTTTCTAACACACACACAACGTATTTGTCTTATCCAGTCTCCTCAGGTGAGTGGCCTGACTGACCTGGACTCTGTTTTTACTGTTTTCATCTTCACAGGTGTGGTGGTGTGAGAGGGGGGTGGCGGAGGCTCCCGTGGCTGCAGACAGACCTCCTGACACCTCCCTACCTGCCAACCTCCAGCACATCGTTCACACACACACACACACACACACACACACACACACACACACACACACACACACACACACACACACACACACACACACACACACTAAACTCACTCTACATGAGTCTCTATTCCACCTTACAACAGCAGACAATGATTCCTCACACCAGCATGCTATAGTATGGTATAGTGTGAAGCACAGCTTATGGTATAATATGATGCTGTACATAAAACCATACACAATTAAAATTAAGCCAGAGTGCATCTTCACTGAAGAGTGATGCTTTTTATTATTATTTTCTTGTTGTTTACCCTTTGTGACCTCCAGAGATGTAATTACTGTGTAAACATTAGGGCAGTGAATTCCCTCAACCATATGCAGTGGGTGATGTCATATCATTCATACCGTTTGGAGCCTTTTCCACCTCTTGCAAGCTTAATTTTCAGTCCCAATGGTACTGTAGATAATTAATGTTCTGTCTTCTCTCTCAAGACAAATACAGCAGAAAAACATTATCATGAGTTTGCTCCGTTCTTAGACTTCAAATACTTTCCTGCAGCTCCTTAATGGTTACAGAGGCATGGTGTATAGACAAGGAAAGAATCACATTTTTGTACAGCTATAAACAAGCAGCTGATGCTTAGAGACTCCCTACTGTCATAAGCTTATATCCCGAAATACCAGGACCTCAGTTTACCATAGATAGAGGCACATCCAGGAGCACTACACCTACCTTCTTTGAGCCTGTAACATAACAGTTCAAATAAGGGCCTTGAAATTAGCAGTCAACACAGACGTCTTGAGTAATTCGTTTTTGTGTGTGTGTGTGTGTGTGTGTGTGTTAGAATAAGGATTCGGTAATGGTTATTTACCCAATCAGCCACCATCAAAGCCCCTGTGAAATAGTAAGAGTTGCTGCAGGGGCATTTGCAGAGAGCAGACCCCATTAACAAGTCATACTTACCGTGGAAGAGCTGAGACACTTTCTAATGATTACCAGAAGCTTTAGAGATTAGCCCGTTTTGTAATTATTAGAGAACATTTCAAGCATGTTTGCTGATTGAATGTTAGGCTGTGTCATTTGTCAAGAACATCCCCCCATTTGCAACTCAAAAATGCAAACAAACTTTCAGACCCTCTAAAGTAAAGTTATGTAATACTCTTTGCTTTAGGATTTATCTATTTATTTATTGGTCAGTTGATAAAGAAAGATGTTTTTGCCATGTTATGTAACTGTACAGATGCACACAGATAAATGCCATGGTGAACAGCCCTTAAAGAACAATTTCAACAGTGATTTCCTGTTGAATTGAACTGAATACAAAAATCCAGGATTGCATTATGTGCTGATAAAATGACAGGTATGTATATTTGCTGGCCTTTGGACTCTGGTCAGGACAGGGCCAACACCATACTAAGCAGCTCCTCTTTCAATAGGTAATCACTGATTTTACAAGGTGTGGCCAGAAGATGGCAGTGTAACATTGTGTGAACAGTCATATCTGTTTTTCTGTATGGTGCCAGAAAACTATGTTGCTTAACTGAAACCACCCAGTACAAGGACTGGTCTTTGGATATATGGTGGGATATCTGATGATTTTGTTTTGTGTATTCATCAGAATGAAATTACAGTGCACATGTTGAAATGAATGAGTAAATTGTCAAATTGTCAATTAATATACTTTTTCACTTCCTGTTGTGCATTTATGTACCAGTAACTCTACTTTCAATTCATAGTTTTTGTTTTTTATTATTTTATTGGACAGTGAGTGCAAATGGCACCATAGTACAGCTCTAATCTTATAATAATCAGCAATCATTTGAAGTTAAGCCCTCTGCATGAAAAACAATATTTCAGCTGCCCAATATTTCAGGAAAGTGCACAAACCAGAGATTAATTGAATCAGGGATTTGAGATGGCAGAGCACTTGAGTAAAAGGATGGCATGTGTCATTGCTTACAGTGAGTGAAGCCGAGAGGCCCTGGGAGAGAACAGGGAAACATCGCACGTCAGTTCCAAGCAAATGGATCCCATTTGTCTGTGTCCAGTTTAGAAGACCATTGCTGTCTCTGGAGCAGGGGCTGCTCTCTGATCTCTGTGGGTGATTCGTTTTTGTGTGTTAAAGCGAGTAGCAGCACAAATAAAGTTATCTATTTTGCAAGATTTTGCATAATCAGAGGCACTGTCTTATTTATTATGCATGAGTGGCATGACCTGGGTTGCATTGTGCTCTTACAAATTAGTTAATCAGTCCATACCTGATGAGGATTAGCACTTACATCATATCCTGCTGGGTATCTCTGGCCCCTGGGCGTCCACCATGCATCATGGTAAATCTCAGGCATGCATCCACATACATTTCCCCCCTTTAGGTTTATTCCTGCGCTGATGATAAACACAAGTCTGGGCAGAAATCATTTGCACCGTGATTCTTCCATAATGGCCCCAGTGCAGATGCGAGACAGGGGGCAATTTGAGAGCTGGAGCCCTCCCTAACTGATTACACATATGCACCAGTCCACTCAATTTAGCTGTAAACACATCCTGCCATCTGAGAAATGGAGCTGGGGTGAGGTGGTATGGCGGGTGGAGATGCAGAGTGGTACTGTGTGCACAGAAACTACACGTGGATGCTGCTCATTGGGAAGACAGCCATGCTTACTCTGTTCTGTAAAGCTTTATGATGCATTTTGCTGCTCTGTGAAATATTCTAGTATTCAAATGAAAAGCATTACACTCAGGTTCCATGGGTGCAATGTCAAAGACAGAATCCAAAACAGATGTTGACGTTCCTAAAAACACTGCTAAACAACAATTTGGGATGTAACCGTACACAAAAATCAAGGTTCGGTGTGTAGTTCGGTTTTGAAGTCATGGTTCAGTTAATTTTCGGTACAGTAAGTCTGTATGTACTGTTAACCTAAAAATATTGCTGGTACACAATGGGCATAGTATTTTGAAAACATGTCAAATGTTTTTTTGATGTTACTGTAATTAACTAAACTGAAATCTGGGTCTGCACCCACCAACATAACTTCCCACCAACGTAATAAACCAATAATTATTATTTTTGCAGGGAGTTATTACATTGGTGGGAAGGTTAAAACAGTTAGTATATTGACTTCCCACCAATGTAATAAATCAATTTAAATAAATAAATAACTTAAATTTAGTAAAATGATAATCTGTTTTATCAGTTGTCAGGGTATAATTGTCAACAATTGTCACCATCTAAAACAACTCATGACCATAAAGCTTTGCACCCCCTTCACTTTCTACACCTTTAACTATTATGCATCACCTTTAATAGGAGCCAAGCTAGACAGACAGGTCTCTATGCAAATTTGCTTTGCAACCCATTGTGTTGTCTGCCTTCTCTTACTGGGGACCAAGCAATAAAGCTGCAGTGTTTCTACCCTCCTGACTTACATTTTGATTATTATAGACTAAAGAAGTTGCTGTGCCGAGTTGGAACACTGACGCCACACACAATTCATTACTTTAACTAAGGAACTATAAGTTGTTATTAGATGAAATGGCTTAATGCACCGAACTAATCTCAATTACAGTTTTTCTCGATCGCTTTAATGCTTGTGTCCACTCTGACATCATGTTTCCCCAACAATTAGCATGCAGGTCTAAACAAAAACACTCTGGCCAAAATGACAGAGTGCTTTGCAAAAGGCTCTTACTCTCTCAAAACATTTTAAATAATCTTCAGTGTACAGCCGGCGGGACGGTTACCCCCCTCCCCCACCTCCCCCCAACATTCTAAATCAATTGTATGTAGCATAGTAATATTATACACTATTTCAAAGCTTTGACTCTTGGGAATCCAAAAATGACAACTTCTTTCATGTGCAGTAAGCATTTGATTGTCAGTATGCATTTTGGATAACAAAAAGTCCTATGGGGAGTTTCCATAGGCATTTTACAAAACGCATGAGCATACCTTGGCAAATAATGATCTAAAGCACTCATATTTTCCTTCTATATTGATCTACTTTTGCACACAGCTTCACAAGACCCGGTGCTAGGGCTCAGTTGTGTTTCTAAGGGATATCAAGTGACCTAGAGCAGGGGTTCCCAAACTTTTCCACGACAAGGCCCCCCAAATACCACTAGGTTCTGGCCAAGGACCCCCTTGATGTTTTATTAATTAAACCCATCGACAATACTACGACAAATGTAAAAATACATTAAGCTAATCCTAATAATTATTTTAGCCACAACCACATTGCGATGGAGCATACAGTGTGTAAAAATTTTATTTGGGGCTTTCTGCTATATGAGAGCGATCACTCTATTATTATTCCCAGTCATTATCATGGGAAATATGTTCAGATATGCGTCACATTATTATAATGGCATTGTATAACAACCCTCATAGTGTATTTTAAATGTTTCAAATGTATTTATTTCTTGCTTTTATTTTCCCCTCCAACTTGCTGAGGCCCCCCTGGCATCCCCTCGCGGCCCCCCAGGGGGCCCCGGCCCCCACTTTGAAAAGCACTGACCTAGAGGGCTGAAATGTGGTCAGTTCAGAGATGCTTGTAATCCGTCAGAAAGAAAAAACTATATTCTAGCCTCTGTAACTCTGTGTGAGTACATCACACAGTTATTTTGACTGTTTCCTACGAAAACTACAGGTTATGTTATCCATGCATGAGAGAGCTATTCCAGGGAAAGAGGGCCATGCTGACTTGATTGTCTGCTTCTGAAGAAAAGACTTGTAGATGACTTACAGTAAGTCCCTTTTATGCTGACTCTCTCTTTGATTGCCTTTTCATTGCACAATAATGGTTTCAGGAAACTGTCCTGGCAGAGTTGTTATTTGGGTTTTCTCAAAAGATAAATATCAGTACAGTAATTATTTAAATAATTTATTTTTCTTTTCTACAACTTGTCATTTTTCATTGAAATAGACCTACAGTAAACACCTGGACTTGTCAGCTTTTTTACTGTTTTCTTCCAAATAGTTACTGTACAGTTTTTTCTGATTGCTTAAGCACATTTTTTGTAACTATGGCTTTTTTTGCAAAACTCTACACACAAATGGCAAAACCTCTCACCCAATCAGCAAAACATTGTAGTTCTCTTGCAAAAGCTAACACACCTTGCTTAACTCTTCACACCTTCGTAAAAATGATGTTTTCGTATCTAACCACAAGCCATCACAATAGTAAGCACACAATGTGCCAACAACACACTGATGGTATGAATAAAAAACTCATCTGGCTTTTGCTTTCTCTGTGCACAAGGTAGACTATGTCAGTTTGAGGTCATACTTTTGTCATAGTTCTGTAAATATACAGGGATCCAAACTTCAAGTATTAGTGTTTATTTACACACATCAAAACAAACACAAGTGTGTTTTTCCAAGTCAAAACACAAAATAGCATTTCACTGAGACAAAACAAATCAGTCTACATCGGGTCGTCTCTCTCAAAATTTCGTCTACATCACATGCAATGTCCTAGTCCAAGGCACCGGTGAAATATATATTCTGGAATGCCGTATCAAGGCCTGACATGACAATATCAATAGACTGATTTTTTTGCCTGTAAAGGGCTATTTCTTACTCTTCTTACCCTTCCTCTTCCCCCTCCCCATCCTCCTCTTGCTCCTTCTTGTCCTCTTCCTCTAACTTCACCTCCTTGTCCTTGTCATTATCTCCCTTTCACTTCTTCACCTCTGCATCCTCTTCCTCATCTTATTCCTCCTACTTCTTCACCTCCACGTCCTATTCTTCAGCCTCCTCTAATTCTTACTTTTCTCACTCTTCCTGCTCCCTCTATTGTACACATTGTACATTACCTGTGGCTTATTTATAGTGCTTAGGCTGATTGCAAAGTGAACTAATTATCTAAAACAGTTTTCACATGAGAAAGTGTGCCAGAGAGTTGGCAAAATAGTGAAAATAATAGCCATACATGTGTATAGATTTGCTAGGAGTGTGTTGATCATTTGGAAATTGAGTGTAAAGCATGAGTTGTGTTTACAGTTCCGCAAAAAGAGTGCTGTGCAGTGAATTGTGCCTACAGTTGTGCAAAGTGTGTGTTACAAAATTGCAAACTGTGTGCAAAGCAGTGTTTGTGCTTTTAGTTTTGCAAACTCAGTGAGTGGTTTTGCTATAAGTATTAATAGTTTTAGGAATTGTGCTATAAGAACCAGAGTTGTGTTTAAGCATTCAGAAAAAACTGTAATACAGTACTTTCTCTAAATGTCATGTTTTTCATACTTGCAAATAGCAACACAAAATAGAGGTATCTCTTATGGATAATGAATGATTGATTGAAGAATTGTGGAAAGGAGATTCACATAAGTGTATCAGATATTCAGACTTATGCAAGGAATCTCACCTGTGAATAGATGTTTTATTTTTGTTTAGCACTAGGAAAACAATAGAGCTTGGGGTCTTTGAATGACATCTGTGTTAACTGTTTTGCAAAAGGGTGTGAGAAATGTGTGAACCCAATGAAAAAGTGTGAGCACATTTGCAAGACATGACTTCTGCTGTGCAAAGAAGGTGTTAATGAAGACCGAGTGGATTTCTTTAAGCAGGTCAAAGCAATCCAGAAAAACTGTAAATACCATGCAATGTTATATCGGCAATATTGTCAGCTACCTTGTATCAATCTGAAGACAAATACTCCTATTCGTTAAAAAGACCTCATGATTTAAGACAGTCACTGCTCCCTTTTCATCTGACGTGTAGTGGAAAGATGAACCTGTCATTTTCACCAGCATAACCTGAGGTTGGAGACGTATTAGACTCCCACGCAACCTGAAGCTTGAAGACAGCCTGAGAGTCCTGTGGTGTGCTGTTCAGGTAGTAAACATTCTGCTCTTGTCTTTTCAGTGGAGTCACTATACTGTACATATCTGTAAATTGTACATGTTGCGTGCTGTTGAGGGCAAATGGCAAAAGATGTGTGTGTGTGTGTGTGAGAGAGAGAGCGTATGTGTGATAGTAAGTATACTCTTTTGATCCCGTGAGGGAAATTTGGTCTCTGCATTTATCCCAATCCGTGAATTAGTGAAACACACTCAGCACACAGTGAACACAGTGAGGTGAAGCACACACTAATCCCGGCGCAGTGAGCTGCCTGCTACAACAGTTATTCAGATGTTTTCCTTTGGATTCATAAATAGAGTGCAACAGAAGTGTAAGAGGCAGAGTGCTGACAGAAAAGAAAAATAAATGATTTAAATAATTACTGTACTGATATTTATCTTTTGAGAAAACCCAAATAACAACTCTGCCAGGACAGTTTCCTGAAACCATTATTGTGCAATGAAAAGGCCATCAAAGAGAGACTGCTCGGGGAGCTCGGGGAGCAGTGAGTGGTTAGGTGCCTTGCTCAAGGGCACTTTAGCCATGCCTACTGGTCGGGGCTCAAACCTGCAACCCTCCGTTTACAGGTCTGGAGTACTAACCAGTGGGCCATGGCTGCCCCCAAGAGAGTAGATAGAATTGAGTAATAGTAATAGTAGTAATAGAGTGAGAGAGAAAGAGAGAAAGAGAGTGAGAGAGAGTGTATGTGTGTGAAAAGTTGGATGACTGGTTAACTCTGGCATCTTTTGATTGGAATGGCTGAATACTATTGCTCCCTTTTGCAGAACCTCCCTGCAATATGATGCAATGGTGGGACAGAAACTTGAATCCCACAGCTTGTAAGACTGAGTGGTCAAAATCAACAGGGAATGTCTTGTAACTTTTATTTGAAAGCAATGCCCACAACAATAGACAGACCCAAACAAAATGTACTGTTATGAGTAGGAAAACACTGATCACACCCAAACTCTAATCTATAACTCCAACCCTAGTTCAATCCTTCAATCACCAATTCTCAAATCTGTTGACAAAGGCACTCCAAAGACACAATTTCTACTGCTTCATAATAATAATAATAATAATACATTACATTTTTATAGTGCTTTTCAAGACACTCAAAGAAGCTTCCGGGTGGATCCCTAACTACCAAATGATAATTTTCAGCCAATCGTCATTTCACGCTAGGTCAGTGACATTCCCTGCGGGTGAGACTTTTTTCCCCACTGTTGGGCTAAGATGTTCCCTTCACTCTGGAAATGACTAACCCAGAGGGCATGTGGAGACGTTTCTTTATTTTTAGCAAATATCCAGACCATTACTGCATATCTGCAAACACTGCTGGACTGTTGGGGCTGGAGTAGGTCCAGTCATTTTGGCCTGGGCTGCTTCAACATGACACTGTGAAGCACTTTGGGTCAACTCTGTTGTTTTTAAATGTGCCATACAAAATCAAATGACTTGACAAAACGTCTTCATCTGCTTTTTCACAGGAACATACTGTAAATGCGACTACTACTCTGAATGCATCCATGATCACCATAGCTAAATGAAAATGTAGGCTAAACATAGGTTGCACTTTTGGCGCAGGTGCAAGTTCTGGTGCATAGGCCTAACATGACATTGGCTGCCTAAATCTCCTACATTTTTGTCAGTTTACATGCAACCGTGCAAACCAAAGTTTTCCAAAATTGCCTCTCTGGCTGGAGTTTTTAGAAAGAATCGTTTTGTGAATCGTTTTTTGACACTCTACTGTCCTCCATCCCTGAGCATGACTGTCCGCTTCTTGTTCTCGGCGATATGAACATCCACTTAGATGCCCCAGGCTCAGCGGACTTTTTGGCCCTGATCCACTCCTTTGACCTCAAACTGGTTCAAAGCCCACCGACTCACAAAGCTGGCAAAGAGCTTGACTTGATCTTCACTCGGAACTGCAGCACAGACACCCTCACGGTGACGCCTCTCCATCTTTCTGACCACTTCTTCATCCAGTTCATCGTCAGCCTGACAGAACAGCTTCCGGCTCCTCAGCCGATGGTCACGTTTCGCCGCAACATCCGGAACCTGTCTCCAACGCACTTTTCCTCTGTGGTTGCCTCCGGTCTACCTCCACTCAACACCTTCTCCTCTCTGGAGGTTAATGAGGCCACAGACTCGCTCTGATCCACACTGAGCTCGTGTCTAGACAAGCTGTGCCCTCTTACCACAAGGCCAGCTCGATCCAAACACTCTCATCCATGGCTAAATGATACCCTCCGATCGCAGCGCACCAAACTCAGAGCCGTGGAGAGGAAATGGCACAAATCCAAACTAACTGATGACCTCAAAAACTACCAGACACTCCTGACCTCCTTCTCAGCCAGCATCACTGCTGCTAAGATGGCTTTCTACAATGACAAAATCAACAGCGCTACAGACACTCGAAAACTTTTCTCAACCTTCAAATCGCTACTCAACCCTCAGCTGCCTCCTCCTCCATCCAGCCTTACTGCAGATACCCTCGCCTCATTTTTTACAAACAAAGTGGCGGCAATCAGCAGTCAATTCTCTACATGCCCACTCAACGCATCTGACTCAGATACCCCACTCCTACAACCTCTAGGGACTGCATCAACATCAAATTTGACTCCCTGTCTGTTTTACCTACCAGGACTGCAAGAAATCTAGGAGTTGTTCTCGACAACCAACTAAACTTCTCAGATCATGTTGCCTCAGTCGCCCGGTCATGCCGTTTCGCACTCTACAACATACGGAAAATCAGGACTTACTTGACTCAAGATGCTACCCAACTTCTGGTTCAGGCAATAGTCATCTCACGACTCGACTACTGCAACGCCCTCCTGACAGGTCTCCCAGCCTGCGCAGTGAAACCACTTCAGATGATCCAGAACGCGGCGGCGCGCCTGGTCTACAACCAACCCAAAAGGGCACGTTACCCCGCTGCTCATCCAGCTACACTGGCTACCTCTGGCGGCCCGCATCAAATTCAAGGCTCTAACGCTTGCCTACAAAGTAGTCTCCGGTTCTGCTCCCACATACTTGAATGCCCTCATACAGACATACGCTACCTCCAGACCGCTGCGCTCCTCAGACAAACGACGTCTAGCTCTACCACCGGTACGCTCAGGCCAATCCAAACTTTTCTCATCTGTTGTTCCTCGTTGGTGGAACACACTGCCAGTTCCTACAAGGGCAGGGACATCCCTCTCCATTTTCAAAAAACTCCTGAAGACCCAGCTCTTTAGAGAACATCTCCTCTCATAGCAACACTTACAACAAGTCTTGCTGATCCTAGCACTCACCAGCCGTCTTAAACTGACACGTAACTGTTAAAAACAGCACTCACTGATGCACTTATTCTTACTGTACTCTAATGTTTTTTTAAATGGTCCTAAAATTGTTGAGAATTGCTCTAAAACTTAAACTGTTTACCATGTTGTTAGTCGCTTTGGCTAAAAATGCGTCAGCCAAATGTAATGTAATGTAATGTAATGTGAAGCACTTTGGGTCAACTCTGTTGTTTTTAAATGTGCCATACAAAATAAAATGACTTGACAAAACGTCTTCATCTGCTTTTTCCATAGACAGTAAAAGGCTTTTTCACGCGATATTTTTTTTCCCAGGATGGTATAGGGGAAGACTGTCTGTGATTGGCCAATACCGCCCTACTCTGTCTGTGATTGGCGGGGTTATGCATGAGAATACGCCCTACTCTGTCTGTGATTGGCTGGGGTTATGCATGATTGACAGTTGCTGCCTCTGGCTAAATCTGACGAGAACGTTAAAAAATCAAATGACAAAACTGATGGCCTTCTATCGCTAGTATCAGCCATGGGTAATTATAAAATATCCCACCTAAATGTCTGACAATGACATGTTTTAAGCCTGCAGCAAATAAACAGTCCTAAACTCCTGTTAATTATGTGAGTTCAATTTTATATTACCCTGATAACCTAGTTAGCACTACCTTAATGCTATCCCTGCTATCTAGCACTACAGGTTGCTATGCTAGTTGTCAGTTTGGTTCTGGCTCACAAGGATGCACTAGCTAGCGCTACCTATCAGTTTATAAAAATAAGTTGGGGGGAAAACCCCCAAACCCCCTTAAATACCGTAACACTTATTCATCATGTTGACAACATAGTCTGTAAACAAGCTTTTTTACAGTCTTTGGTTGACAACTTCAACCCTAACCTTAATCAATGCAATCCTTGTTAGCTACAGGTTGCTATGCTAGTTGTCAGTTAGATTCTGGCTCACGAAGTTTAGATAGCAGCACCATGGCAGTACTACCCATAGATATATATAGAACACCTATCAGTAGGGAATTTAAAATAAGTTGGGGGGAAACCCCCCCCCAAACGCCCCTAGTGCTAATACAAACAACCTATTTCACAGTCTTTGGTTGACAACTTCAACTATCAGTTGCGTTAAAATTGTTCAACGTCCACGACCAGAATGATGATTTGATTGCTACCCATCTCCATAGAAACGGACAAGGTAGTAGTAGCCAGCCAATCACAGGGCAGGTAGGGCGGGACTCTTCCCCTACCATCCTGGGAAAAAAAATATCGCCTTTTTTCACAGGAAAAGCAGTGCTTACGGCATGCTGGCAGCAGGAAATGCTGTTATGTTATCCATGCATGAGAGAGCTATTCCAGGGAAAGAGGGCCATGCTGACTTGATTATGTGCTTCTAAAGAAAAGACTTGTAGATGACTTACAGTAAGTCCCTTTTATGCTGACTCTCTCTTTGATGGCCTTTTCATTGCACAATAATGGTTTCAGGAAACTGTCCTGGCAGAGTTGTTATTTGGGTTTTCTCAAAGGATAAATATCAGTACAGTAATTATTTAAATCATTTTTTTTTTCTTTTCTGTCAGAAACAGAATCCAAAGGAAAACATCTGAATAACAGTCTTTGTGTTTTAAACATTTTCATAATCTCTCAAGCTTGTGTAAAACTACAGTAGTGAACTGGAGATTTTGATTGTGATTTGGTTTTAATTAAGCCAAGATAGGAGCCAGTGCTCCCACAGGAAAATCCCTGTGTCAAAAATAGAAAAAGAGTTTTCCACTGCAATTAATGATGCAAACACAAAGCTTTCATAAAAACATTACCCACTGTCACAAGGCTTTAAGTCAGCTACTAGTTGAACCATTAATTAAAATGATCACAGTGGCAACTGTGCCAGATAAAGAAATCAGGCCCATTCTCGTGTTTTCTGTGCTGAATAAAGTAAGAGAAACACAAAAGCTAAAATTCTACCTCTACATTGGAGTTTGAATTAATAGAATCTAAAAACATTAAATTCTGGAGACATGGCCTGATGCACTAGCTGAGTAGTCCAGCACTGGACATTTTCTTCAGCAGCCATTCCAAAGGGCATTAAAGCTCCAGGGTAGATGGCATTTGTACTGAAATAGAGCACACAGTGGGAGTTAAGCCATTTACTTGAACCTTCTATTTGTTGAAGGTGTCTTTTTTTAGAACTGGTATATCAGAATGCTTGCGAGTATCCTGACTAGAGCCCTCACTGAATTCCTACCTACGGGGGCAAACATCCCCAGAGATTCTGAGTCATCCTAAGTTGTCTGGATAGTCTCTCTTCTGTCTCATCATAAACATATAACAAACACACAGATATCCATGAGACATATTCATCCTTTCCCTCCACTGACTGGAGTTCTCCATGGACTCTTATTATCTACCAATCTCTGGCATTCAACATGAAAGCGTAGGGCATACAAGCACAGCACAACTGTTTGGTTTGCTGACAGAGCTAGTGCCCAGAAGAGCTGAAAATGGAAACTGAATTTTTTTACACAGAGCAACAATGCCAGCTGTTAACGTGATGAGCTGTTTTTGGTGAGCTGCTTCAACAGCAGCCAAGGAGCAAATGATTGCTATTCTGCTGTTTGTTCGGCCACCGCAAAGCTCCACATTCTGGACTTGTTCTTTCAATCCTCTGTGTGGACTGACAGAGTTGAGACTCCTAGTGCTAGTCAATAAAGAGTGACTCAGACATTGAACTGCTTTCTGACACTCCCTACCTTTATGTTGTTTTATATATAGGATAAAGGAACAATGGATCCTTTAAGTAAATATATATATAACTGAGCTTAGTTTAACATAAGTATTACCCAACATGCCATGAAGTTGAATAAAGTTCACATAAGTCAAAACTCAGGAAACAGCCCTCCCAGAAGTGAAGTGACTGTTGAAACAATAAATAGACTTATCAGCAGATTGTATACAGACATCTGGGGGGAAATCCAAGCCTTAATCTCTGATAAAAAAAATAAAATAAATAAAAATCCCTGGTTCCCTTGTATTTATTTTACCTCTTTATCGGTGAAATTACTCAGAGCCAAAAAGGAGTATTTCATAATTTCTCCTGATGAAGATCAAACTCGGATGTCTCCCCTGCCAACAACCATAACACTCATGTCATAACATTCCTAAACTTTAAAGTGACAACACAGAAGCCATACATACTGTGCCATTTTTCACATTTGCCACAGCTTGCACCATGTGTACTCATAGAACGCCTCAGGCACCGTGTCTCCAGGGCTTTAAACAGCGGAGTGTGACCCGGCCGCCTGTCAGGTCCCCCCCTGTTCAGTGTTCCATCTGTGCTGATGAAGCGGCTAACTCTCTCTATGAATGAATATGCAAATCACACGTGCTGAGCAGCACCAATTAATCCACCTCTTGCACATTGGCATGGCAACAGCTCGCCCTGACTGTCACGCTGGAGCACCCATTTCAGTAGGCCTATAACACCGTTCGCATACAGACGGCAGCCTTAAAAATGCATCATCATGCTTCCTATGATGTGGTGTTATCAAACGACCCATGTTATTATAATTGCTAATAATTTATTTAACCATGCACTGAATGCTAAACGATGGGGACAGAAATGCACATTTCCCTATGTGATTTCACATATGGAAAAGCACTGACTAGGTCCTCAAATAACTAGATATACCGCAGAGCGGTACAAAATATGACCGCCGCCCAGTCCAGCACATTTTTTCCACAAAAATAAATCACGCTGACTTTCAGTGACCCGGGAATCCTTGTTGGTGTACGGTCACAAAATGTACACATAAATTATTTTATTGTAAGGCCCCCCATGAACGAAAGTTCACAAAACTTGGCATGCATTCGGAGGGTGTCATAATGATCCTACACTTTCAAGTTCGTGCAGTTTTGACCATGTCAGCCAGAGATATTGTGATGAAAACACCTAATTTTTTGCTTTTTAATTTTTAACTAGGTCGCGCTATACATGAAATAAGTGGTAATGGCATGGGTTGACATGTCCCCTTAAGACCAACATACAAAAAAAAGGTGGACCTCCTAGGCCCTACGGTTCTCGAGATATTCACAGAAAACTGTCTCCGGCCACCTACAGACCAGTTGGTGTAGAGTAACATAAATTAATTTATTGTGTGGCCCCCCATGAGCGGAATTCCACGAAACTTGGCATGCATTCAGAGGGTCCAATTTCGTGCAGTTTTGACTATGTTAGGTCACAGATACCTGCGATTACTACACCTAATTTTTACTTTTTTGTGTTTAACTAGGTGGCGCTATACATGAAATGAGTGGTTATGGAATGGGTTGACATAGCCCCTTGAGATCAACATACAAAAAAAAATGGTCCTCCTAAACCCTACAGTTCTCGAGATATTCACATAGACAGGAGATATTTTTGAGATATGTGCTTCCTAGAGGCATTTTTTAGTAAAAGTTGGGAACAGGACTTTTTAACATAATTAAGGTGTGCTAAATCCAACTAGCCCTGTTCCCAAGCTGAATTTTGAGTTTATGACCATCTAATTAGCATAAACAAAATGGTTGCCAAAATGGCGATTTTGGGCACTTTCTTTGGGAGGATGTCATTATACCATGTAAATTAATTCATATTGTTCACAGAAATCTCCCATGGCCAATAGATCAAGGATACAGCCTGTGAAAAAAGGAAAACAATCTATATTATGCCTATGTTAATTACCTGAAAAAACCTTTGAAAAATGTAATTGTTAAAATTTTATAACTGAGCAGGCACACGGTATTTGACGAATGAGACTTATGTTTTTTGAGGGTTTCAGGCTTGAAACCAAAGGGTTGCCGGTTCGATCCCCGACCAGTAGGGAAAAAAGTGCCCTTGAGCAAGGCACCTAACCCCTCACTGCTCCCCGAGCATCACTGTAGCAAGGCATCTCACTGCTCCAGCATAATGTGTGCTTCAATGTGTGACCTGTGTGTTCACTATTTCACAGATGGGATACATGCAGAGACCAAATTCCTTGTATACGCAAGTATACTTGACCATAAAACCTGATTTACATTACATTTTACATAATTGAAGTGAATTAGGTTGGTAATGTATGTAGTCTTGGAGTAAGTTACATAGGCCTTTACCCATTTCGGTAACACTTTACAGTAAGGGTACATGAATTATCATGAATTCATGCATGAATTAATTCATGATTTATGTATTACTTCATTCCTTAATATCTAATTAATCATCAGGAATTTACTGAGTTCATAGTTTGTCATTTGTGACCTCATACATGAACACATTACTAAAGTATTAGGTACGGTGGGCCCATCATTATGAATTATGATGTATCATAGGATATAAAGGAATGAAGTAATGCATAAATCATGAATTAATTAATGCATGAATTCATGATAATTCATGTACCTTTACCATAAAGTGTTACCCATATTTCTTCATAACCTTTGTGTTAGTAAAATGATTGAATGTCCTGTGAATTAATAGCTAGATGAATAACTTTATAACTAGTGCAAGTTCAAGTTACTTTATTTGTACCCAGAGGTAGATTTTGTTTGCAGTATAGAGTGCTTCAAGAGAATTTGCCAGAACAGGAGCACAGAGGATGCCATCTTTACGGCAATTCACTCCGCCCTGTCCCTCCTTGACAATAGCAACACCTATGTATGTGAGAATGCTGTTCATTGACTTCAGTTCAGCACCATTATCCCCTCCAAACTGATCACCAAACTCAGTGAACTGGGCATCAATACCTCCCTCTGAAACTAGATTCTGAAATTCCTAACCAACAGACCGCAGTCTGTTAGATTAGATAACCGCACCCACTCAACCCTCACCCTGAACACCGGCGTGTGCTGAGCCCTTATTTACTCCCTCTTTACCTACAACTGCATACCTGTATATGGCTCTAACACCATTGTCAAGTTTGTAGACAACACTACTGTGATTGATCTCATCAGCAACACTAATGAAACAGCCTGCAGGGAGGAGGTCCTCTACCGCTGCACCGCCCCCCCACCCCACCCCCCCGGTGCCTCCTTGCCTGTGCCTGTTGAGGTGTCCATGTCGATGGCAAACCTTCACAGGGACAACAAGGAGGCGAACATTTTGCCCCTATCCCACCCATAGTATTCTATTTTTATTTATAAATGTACATACTGTAATAACACTTAAACATAGCTATTCTACTGATATTTATACTGTTCATACAGCACATACATTTTCAGTACTCTGCACAATGGCAATGTAGGTGAATTTAATCTAAGATAATCTAATCAAATGAAACATGTGACTGCTGGCCATCTTTCACATTTGGAATCAAGGACATGATGCTAGCTTGTTAGTTAACAGTTGTTCATGATCAGTTAAGGAACTCCAATGATTTTAAACTCCAAACGTGTCCACCCACCACGAAGATGTTTACCAATGAAGCCAGACCAGACTCTTTGCCAAAGAGGACCGTAAACATAGTCAAGAGTATGGTTCATTAGGTGATAATAAGGCTAATTAGCATAATAATCGTTTTTTTTTTGCATTTTTATATTTTTCATAGCCTTTACTTTTTATTTATTGCCCATGGGAGATTTCTGAGATGCACAGATGTGAACAATATTAATGCCCGTCCGAAGAAAGTGCCCAAAATCGCCATTTTGGCAGCCATTTTGTTGATGCTAATTAGATGGTCAAAAACTCAAAATTCTGCTTGGGAACAGGGCTAGTTGGATTCAGCACATGTTAAATATAATATATATAATGCCTCTAGAGCCATATACAAGGACTTTTGAAATAGCACTTGTCTAACAGAAAACTGTGTCTGCCCTACCCTTCTTTCGGGGGGTCCAGTCCAGCGGGGGGCTACAGATCAAAACAAAAAACGATGGTTCCATGCTATCCATGTGGGGTTACATGCCCACCAAGTTTCGTGTACCCCGGTCTTACAGTGTCCCGGGAATCCTTGACGGAAATTTGGACATGCGAAAAAAAAAAAAGAAAAAAAAAACTGACTAAACCTATATGACCCCCGCTTCGCTGCGCAGCGGTCATAATAACTATCAACAGAGTGATCAGACACTAGCCTACTAGTTACCTATCGCAGTTCCTACCAAAGACTGATTAGCACATATTGAGAACCTTAAGTTAACCATATGCAGAAAATGTTTTGAAACAGATTGTCTTCAAGTCTGACAACATTAAAACACGTTTGTGGGTCATATGATGTGGTAAGACTTAAAAATATAAATATAAAAGTTCATTATGACCACTACTGGGACCATTTTTGGTTGCCGACTTCCAGGACATTAGAACACGGGAACACATGAAACTTGGTGGCCATGTAGCCCCAATAGGCTGATAAGGAATAAAAGCTTCCGGTCGCCATGGGCCACTCGTCCTCTGCATTGGCCCCCCTGAAAGCCAATTAGACCAAAAGCAGTTTTTGTCAAATAACTCAACAACTGTTGCACCCAAGATTACCACATGTTTGTGGTATTTTGGGCTCAAAGAGCTGCATCAACCCAGCCTGTTATGACTCATTTATGGTGTAGGACCACCTAGTGAAAGCTGGAAATGTGAAAATGCTGCACTTCAATCTGCAATATGTTGTGATGAGGTGGTGCAAACGGGACACAATTACATGTAGGAGCACTAGGACAACCTCTGGACACACACTAAGGAACACACCAACATTTTTGGGAAATTAGCTTATTCACTGTCTCCCCCAGAGTTCGATAAGATGAAACACATCAGGCTTGTGCAAAATTCCAGAATTGAAATGAAACTGGCTCTTAAATTCCAATTCAATTATTGAATTTCACTTTGCATTTCAATTAGGCAGTAAACAGGAAGCAGAATTGCAATTCGAATTTTGCACAACCCTGATACATACCCTTTTCATGTATGTAGTAACTCAGCCTCAAGCACCCACTGTTAGCATAGTTTATTGAGGTGGGCAGATCCAACTAGCCTATAGCACCCAAAAGTGACATAAGAACACCAACATTTTCTCATTTACATGTTGTGACTTGTATAGTTACAGCATAGGCTACAAATAGGCAATTTTCTAAGCATATGCAAACTATGTTCTCACTCAGGAAAAGCACTGAACAAAGTTTGAGTTCTTCTGTAACTTTTGGGAGGCTAGTTGGAACTGCCCACCTCAATGAACTATGCTAAGCTATGCTAACAGTGGGTGCTTCAGACTGTTACTGCACGCACAGAGACAAGAAGGGTATGGATCATTTTATCTAACTCTGGGGGATATGGTGAATAAGCTAATTTCCCAAAATGTTGGCGTGTTTCTTTAAGTGAAATTTAGTCCATTGGTGGTGCTGCAATTTTCACATTTCTATATCTCAAGAACTGCTATCATTGTGAAATGTTGTGCATATAATTTGACAAGCTGAGTAACTGCCAGAGTCTCTGCATGCAACTGATACCACTCAATACCTAATTGGACCCCTGTGATCAACAATTGTGGATGTGTGCATGTGAATCTATGCATTAAATCAGACAAAGTATACTTTAGTAATCCCTTGATATATGTCCGCATTGCACAAGTACACTTCTGCTACTTGTGATGGTCATATTGTGCATCGCTGTGCTGTGAATCTAAATTTTTACAATGTATAGTGTGTGGGTGTGTATACTGTATGTGTCCGTGTGTACCTGCATGTACTGTAAGTGTATAAGCATGTGAGTATTTTTGTTTGTGTGCATGTAGTGTCTGTGTGTGTGTGTGTGTGTGTTATACATGTATTATGTGGCACATCTTGTTTGATTGAGACTTAATGAAGCCCAATTATCGTGATTAGCCTTTGCTCTGTTAACAACACATCCCAGTGACAGCATAATCTCTCTTAAGTTCCATCTAAATAAAAAAAAATTGCTGTTCGGGTTGGCTGGTTGGTGGACGAGTATGCATGGCGGTTTTGTTTTACAATCTTTGAAAAACATGTAATTAAGCCGGAAGTGGCAGGTAGATGGGTTCCTGGTGTAGGCAGTGTTAGCCCAAGTAGCAGACTCTCTCAAAATGAATTTCAGAATTCCAACTCTTCAAGATACTGGAGAGTCCCATGCAAGGGCTTTGACATTTAAGATAATGGGCATATAACCGCCATGGCTAATGTGTTTTTGAGATCGTCTCAAGCATTACAAAATAGTGCATGGATGACGCAAAACCAGTGCCGCTTAAAAAGCAGAAAAACACTGAGAAGGCATCACGAGTAGTTGGTCAGACTCTCATACATTCAGTTTGATTGAGTTTGTTTTGTAACTGTGTAACTGCATCATCCAAGTGATTCGTTTAGAGGCAGTTATAGAATTGTTAGGGGAATTTCAGGACATTTAAAGGAACAAATACAATGACCTTAAGGGATGCTACAAAACCTTATTTTCTTGTGCCACATAATGGAACAACTATGACAGTATCCATCAGCATTTGCTCATGGGAATACGTTAGATAAGTTGTGTAAAAATGTACAATGGCAGTTTTGGAATTGGCAACAGGTGGAAAGTATATGTCTTATCTTTGTTGTAAAAGAGAACACACTCAAACCAGTAGCATAGAGTTGATGATGCATATAACAAAGCAAATAAAGGCCAGTACTTAACACAGTAAATTCCAAAGTTGTTGATGTTGACAAATGTCTCTTCAATGCATTGCTTAGAAAATATGAACATCTCATGGCCTTAATGCATGAGTGAATTTTACATTTGCTAATATGACATGACAAGCAAAATAGATAAAAATAGTGCTGTGTTGCCTGTGATCATCTGTATCAATGTCCCGGGCTCCGTATGTTAGCATGTGCACTACGTGACAGATTTTAACAAGGTAGTCAAGAGGGCGGCCCTCAGTGGAGATCTAATCAGCATGCTGCCTCTTTTGATACCTGTATTAAAGCTATAGAACAACGGTATTGGAAAATGTGGTCACTTTTACAGTAGACCTACATCTGAATTTCCACCCATTCAAATGAACTTATGCTTAGATAGATTTAGTTTACCATCACTTTAAAATGGCTGTTTTGTAGTGGATTAATGCTCAGCAGACCCCCCCCCCCCCCCCCCCAAACCATACACACACAAGTCCTTTTCAGTCCTGTCCGGTTTAGTTGTGTTGATAGAAGCATGACAGGTTTTAGCTTCCACTAATGCCACAGCAAGATCACATGGCTGAAAAAAGACAGTAAAGTTCTCAGTAATAGCCCATACGTAGTTGGAATATCATAGAGAGAGATTGCAACACTGGTTAAAGCAGTACTGTGTATTGTCATGAGTGTCTAGATTTGACTTGTGGTGTTGTATTCTCAAGTAATGATGGACAGCTACTCTTGTTTCCATTCTTTAATAACTCTCTCAGTCATTCATTTGGAGTAAGTAAATGATGATGCTTGGAATCCATCGAATAGCCTTTTAAATGCAGACAAATTAAGCATCCAGTGGATGCATTAGGCATTATTAACTACTCGACAAACTTTTAAATCCCAAGGGTTCTTTATGTATTCTTTTGAAAAAATGGATATTTTATTTTATTTGTGTGACACAGTATGTCTGGTGCATAATAGCTTTTAAAGAGTGTGCATGCTGATTCGGGCTAAGTGCTTTCTTTCAATCAAAACTTTGTGCAGAAATAGAAACAATTCTGCAGTGACAGTGCTCAAAAAGTGTGGCTCATTCTGTGAATAAAGACACATCATTTTAAAGCTTGGTGAACATGGTGAACTCTACAATCTAATCTTCAATCACTGCCTGTTAGACATGAATTTCTGTGACTAACCATTCATTTGTATGTCCATCTGATTGGTGCTGGCATGAAGCTGCAGCTTTGAGTCCCGATTGAATTATGATCAGTCTGAGCTTTTCTTCAAGGCCAACAGGCTTTCAGGGATAAAACCACAGCTTGAGACATCTCAGGTAATTTCCCTTCCTGTTGAGAGTTCACATCTCCCTGTCTCCGTTTGATCTTGGATGTGGGTGTCCACACACTGTCAATCCAGTGTCGAGTGGCAGGACAAAGCCACCCCACCCATGCAAATGAGGAAATGATTCCTGGCGCATTGATTATATGTCACTGAGATTTGTCTGTCTCTGTCTCTGTTAGAGACAAGTGCAGCTCAGCAAGGGGGGAAATGGATGATTATAGAAACTCAAATGAGATGAATATAGGCTGAGAGTATAGACTGAGTTCTGAGGACTGAGAATAGACTGTACATTAGACTGTACATAGACAGACATTTCCAATAGGAATGGGTTTTGCATGTATAAATGTATGCACATGTATAATGTATAAGTGTATATGAATGAATATGAAAAAGCAATACTTTGCTCATGTTAACTAATAAAGACATGAACGACTGAGTAGTGACTTGCGTGAGTAAGATATTAAACAACTGTGATGAATCAGTGAGTAAACAAACAAAGTAAGGGGACTCTTCTACAACTGCCTGATGGACCATCATGTCAACATATGCTGCACATAGATGTGGTAATGCATGTTTACTTGCACTGATTCACTAACAAACAGATTCTTGGCCAAATAATGACCAGATGACTCACTGGCACCAGTACACGCTTCCTATAATTACAGGGGGTGGGTGGCTCCGTCTCTCTGAACTAAAACGGCATCTAAAGGACTGAAAAAAGGCTGTGGGTTTATTAAGAAGGCAGCTGCCATCGCCGTTCAGTTATTGCCTCTTGGGATAGAAACTAAGGGCAAACGTAAACACAAGTAGCTTATTCAGTCTTCTGTGTCTTGTATATTAGAGCACAATTTCAACTACCTTTGATTGCTGTGAGAGAACATGAACAACAGCACTGTATGTTTATGAATAAAAAAAAAATACAGCTCGACAAAATGATTTAGTCTGAGGTGTTTGAAAAATATGACATCTTTCCTGGGCTAACTGTGTCATTAGAAGCCATTACTGCTAAGACTGACATGAAGTAACATGCTGAGAAGAACAGATGAGTGTGAACTTTTCATATTTTCCTTACCTTTTGACCCGTATAAGAACATTACATGAAGAATAGATAGATTTATCACATTTAATGCCATGAAGTCATTAACACATACACTGTATGTCTGGGAGCACTGTACATTATTATGCTAATTTGGAATTTAAGAGCTACAGAGGTTCGCAATGAGGCTGTGGTAATAGCTTTAGTCACTTTATTATTGTTACCAGCCCAAGTATGAGGGGATATAATTGACACAGTGTTGGCAGTATGCGTCCAAGCTGGTTTTACAGTGCTACGTCTTCGCTCCCCCTGACATTTACATCTGCTGCTTTCCAAAAGTGCCTGGGTCACTTGACGGAATCGGATTCTCAGGCATTAAGTTAAGCCTTTAGATGTTGGCTCTGCCGTCTCAATTATTCCACTCAGCATCGTGCTTCTTTCACCACAGCAGGGGTCTCTCTATGAGACCCCAGGAAGTGGCGGAGCCTGGCACGGCTAAGCCAGGTCTGGGCCACGTCCACGCCATACCTGCTCAACAGCTTTCTGGGATCCCCTCTGTGCTCATCTATGAAAAGATGTCCTCCTTATCCTGACACACAGTGATTTCTTATATCCACTTCACATTGCCAGTCGGCACTCAAAGTCACACCAGTAGCAACAGGAATGTCTGATGTAAATATGCTAATGAATTAAGGCCCTAGAGTATGTTAAACCATCTCATTTGACTTGCCAAGGAATCTGCTAAATCACTTCACTTCTAAAATCCCTCTATCATCTTCATGGGTTTCATCAGGTCCATTTTCACAGATGTATTAATCAAGCACCATGCAGTCTGCATTAATTTTGCAGTGCTTGGTGCTTGATTTTATACACCTGTGGAAAGGGACCTGATGAAACCATAAAAAACACCATAAAAATCATGAATACCATAAACATACAACAAGTATAAGTATAAGTATATATACTTTTTTGATCCCGTGAGGGAAATTTGGTCTCTGCATTTAACCCAATCGGTGAATTAGTGAAACACAAACAGCACACAGTGAACACACAGTGAGGTGAAGCACACACTAATCCCGGCGCAGTGAGAACAAATAACAGTACCAGAAGGGTTCTTTTTGCATTAACAACACATTTCAAAGGGCAGGCAGGTTTTTAAGAGACTATTTCCTCAGGTGAAATTGAAGGGGGAACCCTGAAAGACTTCTTTTCATAGCCCCTATGAAGTTGTGTGATTTCGGCCACCTGTTGTCTTGATTGCATGGCACCTGCTCAGACGCAGAGCCCCCCATATTGTTCATCCAGAGGAGGAGCAGGTTGGTGCATTTCATGTGGGAATGGTCGTCTAGGCAACAAGAAGTAGAGGGATATTTTGTGTGTGCATAATGTGTGTTTGTGATTGTGTGTGTCACAGAGAGTGTAAGAGAGAGAGAGAGAGAGAGAGAGAGAGAGAGGGGACAGAACAGAATGTGTCACAAGGTTTCTTTGACAGCTCTTTGCTACAGTAGCCTAATGAACAAAGCTTGGCTTAGGGTAGGCTCAGGAAGAAAGATGCACCATTGTTGTATTCAAGTTGCATGAATGTGTTGCATTTTTTAAAAAAAATCCAAATCTCCCGCGATTCAGGGCGCAGAAAAACTTCCAGTTTATTACAGCAATTTATGGTGGGAAAGTTGGAGGCACAAAATTGAAGTAAATAAAACACATTGGCCTAACTGTGATTGAACTTGTCAAAAATAACTGTTACGTTACATCCACCTAGGTTCGATGCCGTCCAAACTGAATTAGTTCTCTTAACTTGTTTTCAATCCTCCCCAACCTCCATGCGCCTGATCATGGTTTCGTGACGGGAAGAAATTATATGGTTCTGACTGACTGCAACACACGCGCAACTGTCAGCGATGTCGGCGGAGTTAGCCTACCTTTTATAGATGCGGAGAAATCGGTCTGCAACTTAGATTTCTTCATTTTAGTGCGTGTTGTTGGTTTCCATGGGAGAGCGATCGTTAGATATGTAATCTCCAGAAAGCAAAGGGACTGTGACGGATAGGCTACATTCTAACCAAGGTTACCAAATTTGGAAATACTAGAAAGGAGAGAACTACTCTTGACCACAGTGAAAGTTATTGCGCAATATAACATAGTCTAAGGGAAGAAATGGTTACTTCGTCCAACACTTAATGGAAAGAGCGCGAAAACAATTAAATGCCATTGCTCGTGACATGGTGAAATTGTGTTGTGTGAGTGCTGGTAGTGTCTAGAGGAGCGACAATAAGTCTTACCAATTCTGGTTACCTTGTATAGCTGTCCTTCGGTCGCTACCTGTTATTTTGTCTCATATGGAATGACTGTCGGATTGTAGAATTATTTTATGCTTCGCCAAGAAGACTGGAAGAAACTAACAGGTAAGTTTGATGCATGCGCAGCAGCACGTTGGTGAATATCCGGGACATAAACATGTTCTGTCAAATGTGCCTTGAAACAGACAAATAAAGGCTAACCTAATCTGAAATTAATCTCTATAGTTTAAATGGTAATTTTTCGATATTGCTGTTAAAAGTGGCCAATCCCTGTACGCCTTTTCACCGACTATACTAATCCAGTTAGTTTGTAGCCTACATTTGTATCTCAGTAGCTCATTAGCCTACATGAATGTGTCATATTTACACTGTTTGTTCTCTCATCCATTTAAAGACCTATTAGCATTGTGAATGGTTTATGCCTCTTATTTATCATGTATAGCTGCTCTAAGTCAAACATGATAATGATGTTATGCATATGTGTAACCATCTATAACCACCGTAAATTACACATTATTGTATGCTTAAATTATAGTTTGGTTAAATTTGGTTTAAATTGCATCACTTCAATCCTTTCCAGCTTTTCCCTATAGGCACCTCAATGTTTTTTGCTGTGGATTTAGTGGTGCTGTTTCTCTCACAGGTTGATGTTTTATTCCACTGTAATACCATTAGTGGTGTATTAAAGAGTTGGGGGGGGGGGGACTCCACTCTCTACCAGTGATGAGTGTCTTCTTCATGATCTTAAAGCCTGCTCGTTTGTCTGTGTTAGTTAGTACCAATGTACAGATTCTACAGTCAGGGAGATTCTCTCTCTCTCTCTCTCTCTCTCTCTCTCTCTCTCTCTGTGTACCCCCAGTTGTGTGAGATGGCCTAGCAACCATGTCTCAGCTCTACTACCGTCGCACGGACAACTCTTCATACCGGGACCGCATCCCACTGCGGATAGTCCGGGCTGAGTCGGAGCTTTCGACCCAGGAGAAGGCGTACCTGAGCGCGGTGGAGAAGGGCGACTATGCCAGCGTCAAGCTAGCACTGGAGGAGGCTGAGATCTACTTCAAGATCAACATCAACTGCATCGATCCACTGGGACGCACCGCTCTCCTCATAGCCATTGAGAATGAGAACCTCGAGATCATCGAGCTCCTGCTCAGCTACAACGTCTACGTTGGTGATGCCCTGCTTCACGCCATACGCAAGGAGGTGGTGGGGGCTGTGGAGCTGCTGCTTAACCACAAGAAGCCCAGCGGAGAGAAACAGGTATGGTGCTGGATGTTGGCGAACTGGGTATATACCTGGGGGAGCATCTCTGTTTATTTGAAGCTTTTCCTCCATGAATTTCTTTGGTAGCAGAGTTGATGTTGACAAGAAAGTTACACAGTGTCTCCTTCATTTTTTACACACTCAGAGCAGAGATCAGAGCAAATGGGTGTCTCTGTAGTTACGGGAAAAAGTCAAGAACAGCAAGCATGTGAAATATGTCTGTGTGAAAGAAAGAATTGAGATTGAAGGGCTGTGTGTGTGAAACCAGGAAATTAGTCTCTGACACTGTCAAACATTTCATGCCTCTCCCCAGTTCAAACCTAGCTCTCCAAAGATATCCTTTCTCCTCAAAAAGTCTATACCTCAAATTAATTTTATTTATTTCTGTACCTGCTCTAGATTTAGTCTGTGCTCTGTGAACCATACAGGCCACCTTTTTTCAAATGCCACAGGCAATGCTGGGAATTACTCATAAGTCCCCTTGGACAACCACTTCCTCAATTTGAACCCTGTTTATCAGTCTATCTTAAACAGAAACCCTGGCTTGTGGTCATTTCCCGTTACTAAACCACCACAATGTGTCATTGAGATTTGAATCTTGGTCTAAACTGTAGGTGGTTTGTGATGGATTCTCTGAAACTGCAGGGGTGATTCTGAACAACTAAGACGCACTCTGGATCATTAGTAAATTAGTATTTGCACAAGGGATAGTTTGTGGGGGCTGTTCTCACTCCCTGGGCCTCAAGTGGCCTGTGTATTTACATCCTGTTTATACTGCCTGTTTGAAATGCAAATGATCAGTTGAGCGCACACACTTGTAGATCACAGACAAATCTAACAGAGCATTGAGGCAGGTCACTCACTTTGATATCCTCTGCAATGCAGCAGTGGAAACATGGGTGAACATGCACAAAAGGTTTTCACAACAGGGGTATTCCTGTGTGTGTGTGTGTGTGTGTGTGTGTGTGTGTGTGTGTGTGTGTGTGTGTGTGTGTGTGTGTGGAAGGGGGGGGGGTCTCTGCCACTTTTCTTCCACCTGCTGTAAATCTGTCGCTGCACAGATTGTCTCTGACACTGAGTCGGTCCACAGGATGTCGCACACATTTTTTCGCAGGTCATCTGGTCGTGCCACAGTTTGACAGCTAACATGGTTTTGGCACTTTCAATCACAGTACAGTAGTCTATTCTGTCAATCAGTCTCATGATAGTGTCTTCTGTGGCTGGTTGCTGAGTTGGTGGAACCTTGTGTTAGAAGAAGTCGGTGAATAATGCCAGGGCCATGTAAAAAGAACTGAAGAAAGTTATATAAATATAGTTGGATGGTTATTCAAATGTGAAAGCAATTGTATACATACATTTCCAAAGAGATTCCTGACAGGCACCAAATGAGTCATTTTGAAGACAGAAATAAAGAAAAAGGAAAGGACAAAATATCAGAATGGTATGTGAACATACAAATCTATATACTTAGATGTTATCTATATACTTATCTATATACTTAGATTTTAGTGTACATATACTTACATCACAAGCTTCTGAATGCATGTATACTTACATTGGCTTCTGAATCACCGTTATTGACGCTGAGTTAAAGGAGAATTCCGGTGATTTTTCACATAGATCTTTGTTTCACGAGGTCATCGAGTACTGTCGGTACGAGAAAAAAAAATCGGTTCTACCTAGCTCGAGTTGCTTTAGCCAACAGCTAGAGCTGGCTCATGAACATGCCCCCATAGTACTGATAGTGCTCGTTGACCTTGAGAAACAGAGATCCATGTGAGAAATCGCTGGAATTCTCCTTTAAGTTGAGCTGGTCTGTGTCTGTGTACTTTGGAATCCTGCCATGTGTAGTTTTGTTTGCCACCTCAGTGCATCGGAGTGAATTATACAATAATGTGTTCTGCCCCGAGACTGCAGAGGTGCTCTGGCTAAGCATGGCAGACCGCCAATAGGGAACTTCAAATAAACAAGTCAGAGAAAACTGCCTATAACGTTGCTCTTCTTTAATTACTTTAATTAATGTTCCGTACAATATGGAAAATGACATATATGAAAAGGAGTTTACAGGTTTTTTTTTTTAATGGAGTATATATAGGGATATTTTCTTTCACTTAAGCCAAAGGAACTGTGCTGGTGTAGATTCAGGATGTAGTTTAAGATAGGAAAACTATGTGGAAAAGGAAGCAACACAGCTTATTCAACAATCCATAAGAACAGGGTTCCCACGGGTCATGGAATTTCTGGAATATCATGGAATTTTGGAAAGTCTATTCCAGACATGGAAAGTCAGGGAATTTTATCATTTTTTGTGCAAAGTCATGGAATATCAGGGAATTTTGTTGTAGCAGATTAAAATTTACTGACCAAAATGTATTAATACAAATATATTTCCACTATACTTCCACTAAAAAAGTAAAAGATTTTTGAACGCTACGTGACTGCTCTAAAATCATTTGTCAATGGACCGTGTTAATTTCATTTTTTCGGATTTAAACCTGAAGGATGACCGTTGTAATGTGTGTGTGTGTGTTTATACTAAATGGTTTTAGTTTTCAGCCTGTTATTTTTAAGCTTCAAGCTTTAGGAAGTTTTAAGCTCTCCCAAAAGCATTTGTCTTTGATATCATCTGCACATCATTCAACCTATCTATCCATTGTCATAACAAGCATAGAAAGCTTTGCAGTTGCAGAAAGCACACAGGCAGCAGCTTGTTTTCACCTTTTTATTGCAAAATGCAGTTAGGAGAACTGAATAGAAAGCTAGTGTTACTCTCTCTGTCTCCTGCTCTCCTCCTCCTTTTCCCCTGTCTCTCTCTCCTCCTTGCATAATCTCATATGCACACAGCTCCCTATACCTGTGCTCTACTGCCTGCCTCTCCTGAATAATGCATTTAATCATAACTTCCTGGCTCATGTAGCAACTGTGTTGCAACACACTGACTGAATGTCTGCTGTGGTGTTCACTGTGTTATCATAAAAGGAAATCCAAGCAGAACTTGGAATTCTCATGTGTCTGTTATCTCCAGTGTTGTATTTTGGACCTCAGTGGAACTTCAATGTCACTTCAATATTGTTGAATATGTACACCTCTTTACTCAGTTTTGTCAGTGTTTATACCAATCCAACTTCTTACAGCAAGACTTCTATATTTGGTTATTCCCAGAACTCAAGAATACACAAGACACACACCTGATATCATCTCCGTGGTCACATACCTACATTTCAAGCATAGAGAACCATTCAAGTATGTTAATTATTCAAATTGAAGACATTATTAGCTACATTATTTGCTCAAAACAGTACACCCATGGCAACAGCAGAGATGCCCAAGGTTTGACCAGTTATAGTGTAAATAGCAAACTCTAAAGTGGATCAAGAAATGAAAGGCTGCAGTAAAAAGCATCTTATTCGGTTGAAAAGCAATCAGTGCTGTTGAAGATCGTTACCATGTGCAGTGTGATAATAACCAAAGCCTTGCCACCATGCTTTGTAATGCACCAGGCACCTGGACTTGATTCAAGGTAAACAGAGTCGATCCCTTTGTTATGGCCAGTGTTTGATCACGCACAAACATCTGAAGGGTCTCAGAACTTTTACAGGCCCCCAGACCTTCACCCAGATGGATGAGCTCATGTCAACTTTTGAGAAAGATGGCGATGTTCTTTTTGGGGGGGCTTAGTGTATGTGTTTGAAGTTGACAACCCAGCTACCACTCATATGTATGCCTTTGATGTTTGTGTAAGGAGGCTTACATTCCTCTGTGTTGTGTTAATTCCGAGGTCCCTCCGGTGCTGCTGGACAAGCAGTTCTCCGACTTCACCCCGGACATAACCCCCATCATCCTGGCGGCGCACACCAACAACTATGAGATCATCAAGATGATCGTCCAGAAGGGTGTCTCTGTGCCGCAGCCACACGAGGTGCGCTGCAACTGCGTGGAGTGCGTGTCCAGTTCAGACGTGGACAGCCTGCGGCACTCGCGCTCGCGCCTCAACATCTACAAGGCCCTGGCGTCGCCCTCCCTCGTCGCTCTGTCCAGCGAGGACCCTTTCCTCACCGCCTTCCAGCTCAGCTGGGAGCTGCAGGAGCTCAGCAAGGTGGAGAATGAGTTCAAGGCAGAGTATGAGGAGCTGTCGCGCCAGTGCAAGAAGTTTGCCAAGGACCTGCTGGACCAGACACGTAGCTCCCGTGAGTTGGAGCTCATCCTCAACTTCCGCGATGACATCAACATGCTACAGGATGGCAACCACAATGAACTGGCGCGTCTCAAGCTGGCCATCAAGTACCGTCAGAAAGAGGTGTGTATAGTGGTATAGTTACACTACCTTACAGTCCTAACAACCCAGTTATAAGGTTACACTTTACTTGACAGTGTCGACATAAGAGTGACATGACACTGTCATGAACGTGTTATGAACAAGTCATAAATGTTTATGACATAACTCTTCTGTTATTATGTGATATTCGGTTTTTGTCATAACAAGTTAGGGTTAGGGTTAGGGTTAGGTTTAGAGTTATGGTTAGGGTTAGGGTTGGGATTAGGATTAGGGTTAGAGGTTACAATTAGGGTTAGTGTTAGGTTTCATGTGTCATGGCAGTGTCATGTGTTCATGACGTCATGTCACTCTTATGTCGATACTGTCAAGTAAAGTGTTACCTGTTACAAAACGGCTACATCTTACTCATCTTGTAGGATACAGCAGAAGTGAGTACATCCCTGTGTAATATCACATAAATATTACACGTTTTACATGTCTAAACATTTTTAAACTGTCACCTTTCACAGCACCTCTTTCATTACTGAGATTCTATTATTTTTCAATACTTTGAATATTTATTTTTGATAAGAGACTCAATCCTTCTCGGCACATGAAATACCAACGTTGCCCACATTTCTGGAGCTGATCTGCCATCTGACACTATGTCACTATATCTGTTTCTAAGATAGCCCAGAAGTGTTCTATTTGATTCAAGTCGCGTGACATATTTGACTTCTGTAGAAACTCTTGTGTGGTGTTGGCAGCGTGCTTTGGATCATTATCGGGATGGAATATTTCTCTTCTGCCAAGCTTCTGGAAACCAGGACTCATCCTGTCAGCCTGGATTTTGTTATACTCACAGATACCGTATTCACAGTGCCATCTATAACTGTCATCACCCCAACAGCTTTTTGCACTCAGGCAGCCTCATTCATTACACTTCCAACTTTACTGCTTTTACCGTGGTAGTCCTGGCCAGGTTCATGCCACACATGGTGAATTCAATCAACACAGAATTGGAAGATTAAAACTGTTGAGGAGGCCAGAAAAATGTTTTGGCACAGTCTTTTGTCAGATGAAACTCAGATGAATTTGTTTGACTCAGATGGGATCCAGCATGTTTTTGGTGTGAACCAGCCTACCAGTAAATGCATCGCCCCAGCAGTTAAACACAGAGGTGGGAGTGGGATAATATGGGCTCGCAAGAGTGCAAGGTGTTGGGCAAGACAAGTTTATTTATGTGGCACATTTCATACACAATAAGTACAAGATTTTTTAATTCAGTGGAAGTATGATTCTTTTGAGGTACCAAATATAGGACCATAGAGCAAAGGTTCGTAAGAGGGCCCGTAATGCCCTGAAATACAGCCGTTATCAATAAAGCTAAACTGTTTCCCGTTTGAAAGTAGAGCCTCACAAAAGACAAAATAGACCCTAGAGTACAGTGATAAAGTGATATTGCACAGGGATGTACTCATTTTGTTGTATACTGGTTTGAATAGATGTACCGATCTGTTACTATCAAGACATTTTGCCAATATTAGATTTCTGTGGTCCAGATAGGGTGGCTGGGAACTATTTTCTCGTATTTGAAACGTGGGTTATTTTCTAATGTTATTCGGTTGGTTATTCCCCATATGTTACTCTGATTCCGTATGTGTCCTCACTTTTGGACCTTTGTCCTAACTTTTGGGCACAAGTGTCCTCATTTTCAGTGTCATGGCGGTGGTCACCCTAGGTCCAGATCTTCTATTTTATGACACTTTTGCTCCCTGATCCAAGTGTATTTAGACAATGAAGTGGAAGGAAGGTAGAATTGAACTATCTTAGGGTGTTATTCAACCAAAGACATTCATGGCTGCATTTTGCTGAACTGCACCTCTTGCTTAGGGTGCTGTCATGCCACGGATGTCACCTAGCCTCCCCTGTGGCGTCAGCCATATTTAGACACTCGTTTCTTTCGAGTGCCTTAACGCCCACTGGGTCGACTTAAGCTGGTCCCCCGCACCCGCACTGCGTCTATCTGCCTCTATCGCGTTACCGGCGTAAATGAAGCCCTTCTCCTTTGCCGAGCTCCTCGGCGATGGATTATTATCCAAGTGTCTCATTTTACATCTGTATCGCTTACATGTCCTCTGATCAGATCCACAGAGATGGTGAGCCGCCAGGAGCAGCCAGCCGTGTCACCGTTGACTAACACAGATTTAATTCAAAGGCTAGCCGAGTGTGGATGAGCCAGGCAGAGCTGTGCTATCATTTCCTTCACTGACAAAAAAAGTCATTACATGCCTCAGCAGAGCACACTGGATTTTACTAATTGGTTCACAGAGTAAACAATATCATACAGAGCTTGTGTGTTTTTGAAACCAAGAGATTTTAGTGGCTTGGTGTGAGACATGAGTTTATAGTGATCTAATTTAAAATCAACATAGGATATTGTGTTGTAAATGTTTTAGTTCAGACATCCCAACAGATTAATATTATGTGATACCATACGTTAAATCTATGTCCACTTGTGGCATTATCTGGTTTGGTTAGGCATTCAATTGCTTTTGTCTGCTTGATCAGTGAATTTAGAGAATTATACATTCATCATCTGCCTGAACTCGTCACTTCGCGTAATCCTAATGGTGTGTGAGTTTTCTGTTCATGATGGGTCAGACCTATATTTGGATGTTCAATTCATTTTAATTAATTGGAATTGCGAGTGTCATATTGAAATGATTCCACTGATGCCCTGATATATGGAGAGTGACAGCCACATGGCGAGTGTCCATACTAATTTAGGCAGCCCACTGACTTCATGCACTGTCACCACAACACATATTTTTTTATAAAGATTAGGGTTTGTGAAAATTGTAATGATGACATGGTATTGTCCAATCCTCACAGTAATGATTTGAAGCACCTCAGTTCGGTTAACACTAGATGCTTTATTTATGATTGTATTTTCTTTAAATTATATACACCCTCATCATCTTGAACAAGTAGTTATCGTCTGTAATATCAAAGCAGTGACTCATCTTTGCATCTTCCTACATCTCATATTTGAAGTCCCATGCTTAATGGCTATGAAAAAGAAGTCTCCCCAGCCCACACATGCATGTAGATCCATACAACACACACACACACACACACACACACACACATACACACACACAGTGCCCAGCTTAGTGATCAGTCACACACGTTTTTTATTATTATTATTATTATAGAGAGAACAAGATCAAATACTTCCAATTATTTCTACTCACGGTCACCAAAGGTCACAGCCTAACCCCAAAAAAACGCCTTTCATCTAGAGAGCAAACAGACCTCTTTTCCTCAGCTCTTAGAACACCGATGAGCCAGGAAGATTATGACCTCAATTAAAGTGAAGATGGCGTAGGGGAGGATAAGGGGTTTGGAGGTGTGCGGATGAGATCAGATTGGCCTGGCTCTGGTTGAAAGCCCGTCATCGCCCATTCCATCTCTCTCTCTCTATTAATGAGATCACCAGCACAGAAGATGAGCATCTCCAACTGTTCAGACCTGCTACGAAATTAGAGGCTGCTGCTCCTGTTCAAAGCAGTTACAGTGTGTGTGCTGGTGTTTTCAGTGTGTAAAATAAGGAGCCCACATGTGTAAATGTCTTACCTCCATCAATAGCTGTTCTGTATTAAATTGTTTTATTTGGTCACATTTTGAAAGACCAATTTTCCATTATTGTCTTTGTAGAACTTAATCAAAGCATGTAAAGGACTTCTTGAGTGTCTGTGTGTAAATATCTTGCAATATCATGTATTTAGCTACATAATTACAGTTTTACAAGGTTTTTGAGAAGACTTGTAGTATAACGTTAAAGCTTTCCTTAAGACATTGGTGTGTTGCAGTCAGATGTCTTGTGAATGGAGACATGATGACTATCATGTAAAGCTGTGATGATCTCAAGTAGCTGAACAGAAATGTCAGCCCTCGCAGAAACCACAACCACCACCTCACCACTACCCCCATGTAGAAGAGGCCCCTTCATGGTGCAGCATGAAGTCGTTAATCACCTTTATTTCTCAGATTAAAGTCACACTTCTCGAAAGTCACCGGCTAATTGTTTGTGCCATGACTTCCTGGCCAAATTCCCAGTGTTAGTGGCGAAAAAACAGCCATCCACATGAGATGCTGTTATCTCTGCCTGATGAGGAACACTTAAAGTTGTCTTGGCACTGACATCATTGCCCGCCGACCGTTGCCCCTGCGGAAATGAGGATGCATTTGTGCATAATTTGGTTTGCAAAGGGTGGGGATTGATTTCCTCCCTGTGTCAGGCGAATCCCGCAGGGAGACAAAGTGAAGAATACAGAGAGAGAGAGAGAGAGTGGGGGGCATGCATTTATTGAGAACCATCATATTCTCTCTTCCTTGCAAAGGGTATTTTTCTTTCCCTTTCTCTCTTCATTGCACCTCCCTTATCAGAGAAACACTCACAGGTTTCCCAGTAGTGGCCTTTTAGGTACCGGTTGAATTTCTTGCCAAAATGGCTATTTCAGGAAACAGATGGGCCGACAGGAGGACATTTCCAGCTCCCCAAAGACTTGCACGTGCAAGGCAAGTAATACGATTCCCTACTCCCTCAACCGCCACTTTGTCACTTTGACTTATTTGCCACTAATGGTGTGGCGCACCCATATCTCCCCACTGTCCCCACATTTGTGCTCAGAAGTCCACAGCAGATGAGACACAACTGGGGGGCCTGTGTGAGCGGCTGATGCCCATAACTAACAGCTTAAAGAGGCGCAGACTCCATCAGGAGGCCAATAAGTCGGACTGCTCTGCCTATTGACTGGCTTGCCTGCTTTTCCCTGCCCTGGCGATGGCCGATGTGACTCTGAGTATGTTTCACTGAATGCCTGTAATCAATCAGATGCTTGGCCTTAAATAAGCACTTGAGGCTCGTGGCATAAAAGGCACACAATCAGCCTCTGTTTGTCCCCTGCCACATGACTCGTAATGAGAGTGCTTCTGGGCTGGACTGTTTTATTGGTCACTATTTTAAAGGGGGGTGGGTGTTTTTTTGTCTGCATTTATATATATACATATATATATATATACACAACTCATATATAAACTCATTTTGTCTAATCCTTTCCTACTGTAGTTCTCCTTTCCCTGTATCTTCCCAGCCCTGATTGCTCTCCTCATTTTTCTCACCAGACCATTGACTGAGTTTCTATTAAATTTCCATTCCCCCTCTATTTCCCATTTCCTCTTTCTCATTCCTCTTCCACTTCCATTCACTCTGTTCATCTGCTACTCCACCCTCTCTCTCTCTCTCTCTCTCTTTCTCTCTCTCTCCCTTATTAAATTATTATTAAATTAATTCGAAAGTTCATAGTTAAAAGCTTTACCAGCATGATTGCCTAAGAAATAAGCATCTTGCCAAAGAATAAAGAACAATAAAGCAGTGCATTGCAATATATCATCTCTCACTCTAATCTCTCTCCCTCCTTAGTTTGTGGCCCAGCCTAACTGCCAGCAGCTGTTGGCATCACGCTGGTACGACGAGTTCCCCGGCTGGCGGCGGCGCCACTGGGCGGGCAAGTTCCTGACCAGCATATTCATCGGCCTCCTCTTCCCGCTCTTCTCCATCTGCTACCTGGTGGCGCCCAAGAGCCGCTATGGCCTCTTCATCCGCAAGCCCTTTATCAAGTTCATTTGCCACACGGCATCCTACCTCACCTTCCTCTTCCTCCTGCTCCTTGCCTCCCAGCGTATCGTCTCCTACACTGACCCCAACCGACAGGGCCCGGTGCCCACAACGGTGGAGTGGATGATCCTGCCGTGGGTTGTGGGTAAGTGTTTAAATGGGAGACAGTGTTCTTTTAGTAAACTACTTATATTAAGGAGATTGTCCTATATAACTTTGTGTGTCTTCACCCTCACTAAGAATGAGAAGAGGAATTGTTTATTAATTGTTTAGTCCAAATCACTCTCACAGAAAAGTGTTTCTTAGGAGAAATTGTCATCTTTCATGAAGTGAAAGTGAGTGTTTTAGTGTTCTACCTTGACCAGACAGGTTTTTTGGTTTATTATGTTGACATGTTAGATATGCATACAGGGTGGTAAAGTCCATTACCACCAACGGCTTCCTGTCACTTGTATGTAGTCAAGTACCGGTAAATACATAATTCTTTTTAAATGAAGCTTCTCAATGAGAATGGACCATGTACACAGAAAGGTCTTAAACCAGCTCATTTATTTCCGGTGGAGCGTCAGCTGTTGTAATTCTGTAATTCTTTTATATTCTGCTCCTTACATGTTCACTCCAAAACTGAATATCTTGTTTGCCCAATAATAACAATTTTGACACGCGCATCCATGTCCGTGTAGACACTAATTACATTATCAATAGCGGCGGCTACAACACACCTGGCTCCAGCCGAAATAAATGATCTGGCTTAAGAGTCCTCTGTGCATGTGGTGCCCTCTACTCCCTCCTTCCTTCTCCTAACATCCCAATGCCACCAGTCACTAAACATCTAGCCTTTGATCACGCATAGAAGTACATGGCTGATGGTATGTTTCTCATCACTCTGTCTTGTCTTCCTCCAGGTTTCATATGGACAGAGATAAAGCAGATGTGGGATGGGGGCTTTCATGACTACATTCACGACTGGTGGAACCTCATGGACTTTGTTATGAACTCCCTCTACTTGGCAACCATATCTCTGAAGATTGTGGCCTATGTGAGGGTAAGGAGGATGTTACGAGTTCATTGCAGTGTGCTGGAACATACACACCTACTGGTGTGCAGTGCAAGGAATTTGCAAGTGAAAAACTTCAAATTAATATTTTCTGAAGATGAAAAGGCTGTTTTATATTTAAGCATCTGAAAGAAATCATGAAGTATGTCGCCTCCATGGGTTATCAGCAGTTCATCAGCTAATTATCAAGGTTCAAGTGCACTTTTGAGGGGAATCAAATAAGCAATACTGTATGAAATTTATTTTTTTATATAATTTGTTGCAAAATTGTCTCGTCATATAGTCCTTGTTAATACTTGTTAATACTTGTCTGTCTTTCTATCTTTCTTTCTTTAACCCTTAGTGGCCGATGGATGCCAATTGCGTCCAAATTCACACCCCTCCTTCTCTGTTGAATTGCTCGCGGAGTACTGGTCATAAAGATAGCACACACATATCATGTGTAAGAGCAGAACCTAGGCTTTCCTTACTGTGCTGTGATAAGCGGTTTGCGAGAAAATTAACGATGAATTTACATTAAATTGAATCATATGTACATTCTGCACACAGCTCTGTACACCCATTACTCTTGGTAGAATATCTCACAAACTCTTCACTCGACGCATGGCAAACCATATCAGATTAAACAACAGACCTTACCAAATACGTTGATATAAAGCATTCCTCTGTACAATAACAAATTCCAGAGCACTCATTCTAAATATTGAACTTCCTTTCCATGTCAAAGAATCAAAAGTTGGTCATGGCATGCACAGATCAACTTTGATTTTGGCTACATGACATCTGCACATATGCAAGCACAGCTTACAGGTCACAGAGGCAGAGCAGTATGTCTTCATCCAATGGTTCAGTGACAAGACTTCAGTGAATAAAACAATTCATAATATATAAAATGTCATGTCAGTACATATATGTTTGTAAATTGCTAAGCCATAGAGTATCCCACCATCATGATTCTTATATTGCCAGATTCCAGACAATCCCATCTACACAAACATGAATAGATATTTCTACTGGCCTGCGTCCTGGTGACAGGAATGCAAACACATGAAAACATTCATGAGATGCACATTATTTCTCCTTGATATAAAGACATATGCAAGTGTCTTCACATCATACTTTCCCAAGTATGGGTAGCCCAGACAGTCTTGACAAAAATCAAGATAAAAAAAGCTGTAAAGCTGGCCCTTACAAACTTCCAAGATAAAGGTAGTAAAATTACCCTGAAAACAGCCTAGGGCTCAAAAGGTCAACTTTTGTTGATGCCGTCCCTCCATCCTTCCTTCCTTCCTCTCTTTACCCTGCAATCCCTCCCACAGTACAGTGGCATTAAGGAGCGAGGCAAATGGGAGATGTGGCACCCCACCCTGGTGGCCGAGGCCCTGTTCGCCATCGCCAACATCTTCAGCTCGCTGCGTCTCATCTCGCTCTTCACGGCCAACTCGCACCTGGGCCCGCTGCAGATCTCGCTCGGCCGCATGCTGCTGGACATCCTCAAGTTCCTCTTCATCTACTGCCTCGTCCTGCTGGCCTTCGCCAACGGCCTCAATCAGCTCTACTTCTACTACGAGTTCAAGGACGGCTACGAGGGCTGCAAGGGCATCCGCTGCGAGCGGCAAAACAACGCCTTCTCCACGTGAGTCTGCAGGCCCAGAGCACGGTTCCATCACATGGGGGCTGGGAGTGATTTATGTTTTCCAGATTTTTGGAGATGTGTGCTAACCTTCAGCAGACATTGCAAAACATGTTACGTGTTTGGATGTGTTGAGTAAAGTGGAAAATAAGAACAGCTGACACAGAATAAGAAAGGAAGCCATACTCAAGCCTTGTTTTTATATATATATATAAAACATACGGGCATCCATGCATCACAAGAAATTATTTAATACAAGGTTGTTGGGATGATAGAGGAAGAAATATGAAGCGCAGTGAATAATCTTTTTTGTCCACTCACGTGGAAATTCATCTTTGGCCTCACTGTCTGACAGCTGGTACATACACACAAGAATTCACAGCGAATAGCAACAACCACTGCAGTAGTGTTAACATATTGATGAAAGCTGTTCAGAGACAGATCATATGATATACAGTGAAGCTGTCAATGGCTGCATGTGGGCAACATCTTGAACTTGAGGACCTCCAAACAACTGAAGCAGATGAGGGGGGACTGATCTTGACAGTTTATTGGTCATCTCTCCTAGGCTCTTCGAGACTCTCCAGTCTCTGTTCTGGTCCATATTTGGTTTGATCAGCTTGTATGTCACCAACGTCCAACCAGACCATGTGTTCACGGAGTTCGTGGGGGCCACCATGTTTGGCACATACAATATCATCTCGTTGGTGGTGTTACTCAACATGCTCATTGCGATGATGAACAACTCCTACCAGCACATTGCCGTGAGTTAAACCACTTGATCATTATACCCTGTATAATGTGTATTATGTGTATGCACATATGCACTCCATCTGAATCATTTAGAGGCTATAGATGTCATTTTACTTTGTTCAAGGCTAGCAAGAGATTTCATTAGAATTCATTATAATCAATGTAATTGTATTTCTGCATTGAGGGTGAGGTGGATGAATATCACAGGCTAAAATTAACAATAAATCTAGATCCCTGTCAGCATCAAAATGGAAGTTCTTGCTTAAGCAGTGCTTTCTTTAATCTCTTCTTAGCTCAGTTCACCTGTAGGATGTGGTTATGTCTGATTCTTAAGCCTGCCGTGCCTTTTGCTGTAGGATCATGCCGACATTGAGTGGAAATTTGCTCGAACCAAGCTGTGGATGAGCTACTTTGAAGAGGGGGGCACGTTGCCTCCCCCCTTCAACATCATCCCCAGCCCCAAATCTGCCTGGTACTTCATCCAGTGGATCAGGCGGAACATCTTCAAGAAGAGGGATAAACTGACAGAGACATTTGGATCCTTGGGGGTGAGGCTATGAACAACCATTTTCTCTATAACAAACCATTTTCTCCTTGATTTCATGGTTGCATGGACCAGTTAGGTAACAACAAAAACGAATCAGTTAATACAATCACCACATGTATTATGGGGAACTGCTTTGACATGGTCACATTCTTTCTTAAACTGAATCCTAATTAATGAAATTCTTTTGTAGTCAGAATACCACAGCAATGTTTAGTATTTGTCAGGGCTTTTTGTTTTCTCAGTCTTTAAAAGGAGAACAGAATGCAGAGTCATGCCTGTCTTATTACATTTACTGAACTTAACTTCTAAGTTTGTTGCATTTCTCTTCAGCGGAAAGCTGCAGAAAATGTTCGAATAAAGCACCAGTATCAGGTAATGATGTCAAGATCTTTTCCTCTAAGTACCTAGTTGGCAAGGAAAAGAATGTGCCTTGACAAACCATAAATGGTAACGTGAACACAATGACCTCTGTACTCATCGCAGGAAGTCTTAAGAAGCTTGGTGAAGCGGTATGTGGCAGCCATGATCAGAGACGCAAAGACAGAAGAAGGCCTCACGGAGGAAAACTTTAAGGTGAGCTCACCTTCTGTCTAACGTGACTCATTTAAGAATATGTTAATATAAAAAGTAACACTAGTTATACCACTGCTTTTACCTGCTTTGTTAAAGTGTGTGTTTTAGAATGTTCATAAACTAAACTATATATTTACACAGCTATGAAGTAGTTAATGTTTTGGATTGTATTACATTTGACACAAAGTCGGCAAATTTGTTGAGTTAAAATGAATTGTCCTGTTGTGACAAAGTTACAAATTAGCGATCTGGCGGAAGTACAGAGAATAGCAACATTATATGTCTGAAATAGCTTTTAGCACGTGACTATGGCTCAGAAGAATCATGGCATATGCTAGCTTGGTAATGAGAGATATGGAATTAATGACTTGGCTTTGGTCATAACAACTCTCCATTCATAACTAGTAACGACAGTTTGCGTTGTAGGTTGAGAAAGGTTTCTGTGCGGCAGAAAGAAGTAGTTCTACAGTCAATTTTATATACAAAAATTGGACATTATATCAGCAAATTAACATAACACAAATGTGGCAACAGTGGTATAAGCGGGATAATGAACTTAACATTTTTCAGGTAGCAGAAGTTCCTGCACTTCAAGCTTCACATGCTGGCCTTATCTTTGACCTGCATATCACCTCGAATGTGCATTAACTTCTGCTACTTGAGCACTGTGTCATTCATTATTCCTTACTTAATACATTATCTTGCACAGACATTAACAAAATGTATTTAAAATACATTTAGTATAAGTGATGGAGTGTAGAACCGTCTTGTCTCCATAGATGAACAATTGAAGCTACTACAAAGAACCTTCTGGTGAAGAACACTTCTGCCTATTTTGGTTATGGCCTGTCAGCAGATAATAATCTTCCATTAAAATACTGGAAACACCTGAATTTAAACATTTAACCTTTAAACATTACTATGCAAACCTTCAGCCTTTAACTAAACTATTAGGCGTGTAGCTTTCTTCAGGGAAGGAGCCTCTACCGATCAACTCACTGTGTTCTTCTTAGGAGCTGAAGCAGGACATCTCCAGCTTTCGCTATGAGGTGCTGGGCATGATGAAGGGCAATCGGAGCTGCGTGCCAGCCCTGAGCCCCCGAGAGGCCGCCTGCGGCTACAGCCATCCTGACCACCTGCTTCCCTACGCCTTGCCCCCTGCCACGCTGGGCCCCAGCTCCCCGACAGCCAAGCTCAACCTGTACAAAGTCACCACTATTCTGCAGCACCACCATGGCATGGATGCAGGAGAACCCATTAGCAACCTGGCTAACGGCACGGCTAATCCCCTGCGGAACGAGGCGTGCTCGTCTTCCGAGGCGTGCTCGTCTTCCGAGGCCCTGTGCTCGGCAGCCTGTGGGCCAACTTCCTCGTCTTCCTCCCGAGAGCGCACGTCCAGAAAAGACTTCCCCAAGGACATCTCCAACTTTGGACTGTTCCAGAAGAGTCAAAGCAAGAAGCGTACCCAGTGCCCTAGCCAAAGTAGCATTTACTCGCTGTCTGAAGAGGCGGACGAGTTGGACAGGGAGAAGACAGATGAAAAAGGTGGGGAAGAACAGAAGGAGGTGGAGGAGGAAGAGGAGGACGACGCAGAGGGAGAAGAAGAGAGACAGCCTAGCCAGGAGGAGAGAGAGAAGAACAAACGGATGAGCAGAGAGGAGGAGGCACAGGAAGCAGAGGAGGATGATGATGGGATGAAAGGAGCTATGAGGGAGAAAGAGAAACTGACCCGCTCTTGAGGAAGCTGCAGAAAGGATCAGAAAACTCCCCCTGTGGATTAAATGGAACTTGGCTGGAGGGGAAGAACAAATTGAAAGTGATTTGAAGGGCACAGGTGGATATGGGATACACCACTGGAAATGGCACAACCTTTTGAGGAGGCAAACCTGGAAGGTTGTGCTTTTATTGTCTCAGGGAATGGTGTAAACTTGCATTTGTGAGTATGGAGATAAGATGGCCAGGATGCCCAAATGCCAGTCGTCGTAAGAAATGTATTGTCACAGGAACAATGGTCTGAGGGAGCAATGCAAAAACTAATGAACGTGGTCAGAATATCAGAGAATGTACTCTTCAAGGTGTCAACCATTCAGAGCAATAGCTACTGTGAACTTTCCACAAACCCTGTACTTTGCTGCCCCCGCTGGGCTCCGCCCTTTTGCACAACAGCATGCCTGAAATAAGGATCCCCATTAGACTCAATCAAAATGGGTGCAGAAAGAGTTTGATCTCAGAGGCAAATTCAATTAGTACTCTCTTGGAGCTGCTTTGTGACATGGCAGCCATGGAATATGACTTTGCCCACATGTAACCCTGTTAAAGTTTATTTGCGTAATTTCTTCCTTATTGTCAGGCCATGAATTTCCGATGATCGAATGATAGGACTTCTATGATTTCCTGATAATGTCTATGCAAAAGGATTAGATTTAAACAACTGGCTCCAGTAGCTACTGTAAGAAAACTACAGATTGCTCTCTCATTAACCTCTTTGCAGGTATTAATGTCAATTCAAGCTCTTCATAGAATTTCTTCATAATACTCCTCTGTAATTGGAAATGTAGTGTGCTTATTAGTAAGAAAATAAACCAGATATGTCTGTATAGCTATGTATAACTATATAGCTTTGATTTCAGACAGTGTTTCAAAATACTGTTAAAATGCTGAATTCTATAAGCCGTTTCAGTTGTTCTAAACATTTTATAATGTAAATTAAAGTGGATGCAAATTGGTCAACTCATCAAGTCAATGAATCAATAATAGATACAACCATATGCATGCCTATAAATAAAACACATATTGATTTTAAGTTCATGTGTTAACGGTATTCATGGTCATGCATGTCATCGCAAAAGTTGTGATACATACATTTAACTAAATATTCTCCATTCAATTTAATCAAATTTTATTCATCCATATAGAGCAATTAACAATAGACATGGTCTTAAAGTACCCCCTGAAAACTCCCTGAACCATTAACCAACTAAAATCTCAGATGGGAGCCCAAACAGTATTGGACTCTAACGTCATATTGTGGTGTAGTGTAATGTTGCTAACGACAAATCTCAGATAGGAGCCCAAACAGTATTGGACTCTAACGTCATATTGTGGTGTAGTGTAATGTTGCTAACGACACCCCTACTGGTGTTGGATAAAAATGGCAAATGTGCCAATAAGAACCAGGTTTAATTACCAAGTCTGCAGGCAAAAGTCTTAAGTCAGCAGCAGCATACTAGATGACGGTTCCGCTTTCATCGCCCCACACATGAGTTATGACAGATGCAAGTGTCACATATATGTTCCTTGAAACATACCTGCAAGGGCACACTGTACTTGCACTCACTTTTAAATGTGCATACCTACTACTAAAGTGCTGCAACGGAAGCAACCTGCATGGCCTGGCTGAAAATCTGTCATTTGCGGGCTTTGTTTCCATGGCAACGCAAAGTTGGAAAAAGTTCAGTCTTAATTGCTGCATTTTAGCGGCCTCTCGCACAGCGCACTGTGAAGACTCCATGCTGCTATCAATTAAGTGTGAACGGAATCTACATGGCTCCACTAGACCATGAAGAGGAAAGGTCCGTTTGATACAGTCCTTATCATACTTCAGTTAATGATAAACACTTCATAGGGATGTCATAGGGAAGCAGAAAATGACTGTAATACAGTGATACTCACTCCGGTGAAGTTTAATTTCCATACAGTATGTTTTTTCCCAGATGAGACATTCTGTGAGGAACTAGAGATGTGAATCTCACTGTGAGATAAGCTACAAGGTTATTTCTGTTGATGTGATGAAAGCTAAACTAGAGCATGCGGATGTGTGGAAATGTTTCTCTCCCTCCCTCCGACACTGTGAGTTGAATCCACTGAGATGCCTGAGATGTGATGTTCTCTCTGCATATGATAAACATGCTAGCTGTGAAGACATGCTGTCATTTTCTCACCCAGTTTAGCTGCTGCTGTCAAGCTAACTGCTGTCGTTATAGCTAGCAAGCCCTGACCATGTTCTCCATTTTATATAAAAAAAAGTACTGCTGTGCCTCATCTTCATCATCAGCAAGAGTGAGACAAGTCTGGCTACATAAGAGATGTTTAAACGCTTTTTCTACTTTTACTTTTGTTACTTTTGTTGGTGATCTGCTGCAGTGGGAATGGACATCTTGTCCACATTACAAGTCCATACTGCAATGGTATTTACAACCAAACCTTCTCCTTCCCAAAAACACACCATGGTACTCAATCACGGCAGTCAGAATCCAAAACTCCTGTCCAATGGCCATAAAACATACAACACAGCAGTGGATGGAAAGAAAACAAGTACAGAGCGGTTGAGTGAGGGAGAAATGAAGAGGTCAAAGCCCTGCAGATGTGCGTACGGAACACTTAGTTCCCTGCTGTGCTACGTTGTAGGCCTCTGACAGTCAGCCTAGTTTGTTTACCCACAAGGAAAATTATCCATAGACATTGTAATCAAACAAACTCACACGTTGATGCTTTCTCTTCTAGCCACCTCAGAATCATAACCATACTGTATACACAATTTTGCAAACAAATAATTAAAAAAAAATACTTTGCTCTGGCATTATAGCGACTAAATCAATAGCAAAACAATCATGAACACACAGAATATATCTGAAGATACTTAACGCTGGTGTGATATATCTATAACACCAATAGATCTACACATAATATATTTTGACCTATTATGGGCCATCATGTCCTGTAAGCCCAAAGGTGAGGTTTCTCCTTTTCAGGCACTGAGGCCTCTGCTCAGCCTCTGCGTGCGGTACAGTTAAATCACATGCTCTCCATCCAGTCCTTCCTTCTCACAAGCTCTGGCTGCTTATGCCAGATCTGCTATGGCACAGGCCCAGTTTCAATATTGGAAACACATGAGAGGAATTACCACTGATGCAGACAGCGTGTCTTAGATTAAATGTGGGATACATTTCCACTTTATTAAGATACCTTACGATTAGCTTTTTTTTTTAGGCTTTAAGCCATGCCAATGAAATATTGTGGCTTCTCAAGTATACTTACTGTAGCATATTCAGCGGGATAATCTGTGAGAAACATAAGTAGCTGGAAAGATTGGGTGTGAATGCTTCAGACAATTGTTTCATGCTACACTTTTTTGTAATCTTCCGATTCTGTGAAATGAGTCCGTAACAAACAAAAAAACAATGCAATTTCATGTTAAATATCACTTTTCTCACACATTTTTGAGGCAGCGCAGATTGCAATTTCTTATAACCATACTTTGATGAAAGCTATGCTGCTGTTATGACATCAATTGTGTAAAGGTTATGCTAAGCTAGATATTATGATGATGATTCTGATTGCATGATGGCTGTTATAGCTATTATGCATGGGTGTATAGAATCCTTGGTGCTGTACCTCATATATCACAAATCCCAGTTCAAAATAAGATATCTAACCTTTCTGAGAGACCAGAATGATAAGAATTTTCGGGATGACTTTATTTTTCTCACCCTCTATTATTCCCCTGAGTCCTGATTGCCAGGTCCTCTCTCTCAACCTACATCTCGTCCTCTCTCTGCTGCAGTGCTCCCTCTATTTCACCACTAGAGGGAGCACTAAACACATCAGTGGTCCTGATCACGGTGTGTGTGTGTGTGTGTGTGTGTGCGTGTTTGTGTTTGTTTGAGTACACAATATGTCTGTCTGTGTGTGTGTGTATATATATGTGTGTGTGTGTTTGTTTTTGTACACAGTCTGTCTGTCTGTGTGTATTTATGTGTTTGTTTGTTTGTGTGTGTGTGTGTGTGTGTTTGTTTGTGTGTGTGTGTGTGTGTGTGTGTGCATGCGTGCGTTTGTTTGTGTGTGTGTGTGTGTGTGTGTGTGTGTGTGTGTGTGTGTGTGTGTGTGTGTTACTGTAATTATGAGATGAAAGGAGGATCCCAGATGAGGATTTTGGATCCATCTCCCTCTCATCTGATTTGGGTTTGTCTGCCTCTCTATCTGGACAGCATCTCTTGTATTGCGTAAATTATTTGTGGTCCACCCCCTGTAATTTCAGCTCACTCTAGGGGAATTACTTTTTTGTTTGCATGTTTTCACTGAAATGCTATTCACTTCAGTTCAAGGCTGAATTGTTAACCATGAGATGATTAATTCTGCTACAAACTTCAAAGCAGATGTGTCAAGCTGTCTCAGGTCTTCCACCCACAGTGATCGATCACCACTGGATCTATTTTTAATCTATATTGAGATGTCAATAAAGTGGTTACTGTAGTTTCCATTTGTAGAACACTAATTATGACCTCAGAGTAATTTGGGGAAAATGAAAGCTGAGCCCACCCCCCCCCCCCCCCCCCCCACCCCACACACGCACACATACACACTCCACCACCAACATACTTGCATGCACATACCCACGTACACACACACACACGCACACACTCACTCACTTACTCCTTTCTTGCCTCTCCCACCTCCACATCCAAATGACTCACTTTTTTCCCCGGTTTCAGTATAGTGCAGAAACGCATTGGTGTTGAGGGCCAGGGGGAGTGGGATAGGGGAAGAGAGGAAGGGGGAGGAGAGGAAAGGAGAGGAGAGGGGGCTGGTTAAGGCATCTAACAGACACGTTGCCAATCTCCCTCTTTGGAGAGACCCATAGTATATAAGCACGCTCTCTGCACCCTGCAGTCCATTTCATTCTCTTTGGGTCCAGTCAGCAAGGGAAACAAAGGATGAAGCTCCTGTTCGCAACTGCCTTCGCACTTTTTGTGCTGTCCAACTTTGATCAGGCTGACTCTTCAGCCTATGATAAAATTGTGGCCCACAGCCGCATCAGGGCAAAGAAGGAGGGGTAAGGCTTTCATAATTACACAATTATTTCCTCAGCTATTTAGATTTTTAAAGAAAAAAGAAAGTTGATAGTTGAGGTTGACTGTCTGTGTAACCTTTCTGTAAGCTTTGTGTTCATGAGGAAATGTAGTTGACACCTATGGGATAATGCATGTTTTAAAAATGCATATACATTATTTTGAGAAATTGCATAAGAGATCCCTACTGAAGGGTTGCAGTTTGATGCAAAAAGCTTTTTTTATATATAGTGTATATATTATACATTTTATTGTATGTTATATATTATATAACTGCATGACAGTTGCAAGTGATATACTGTAAATGTACAGTTGCAGAACTAATGAATAGTAACTTTAAATATGACAATGCAACCTTATAACATGTTTCAACCAATTAGTCATGGAGACCCATAAGGGCCCACTAAAAAGAGGGATCTTACTGCATGAAAATTAAAGGATATTACATCTGTCAGAACAAAAGACAGTATATCACCTCTTGCAGTGCTGTCATGGTAACTCCATCTTCTGTCTCCCTCCTGCCTCTCTACTTTCCAGCCCTAATGTCTGTGCTCTGCAGCAAGTCATGGGGACCAAGAAGAAGTACTTCAGCACTTGCCGTAATTGGTACCAAGGGGCCATCTGCGGAAAGAAAGCGTAAGTGGGACTCTTTTACGGCCTCCTTCTCTCTCCTCGGGATGGTCTGGGATGGTCGGGCTGCCGCAAAAGGCTCTCAAGTTGAGATCGAAGGTCAAAGGTCAAATGGGAAGAATAGGGGTCACCTTATCCAACCCTCCCCAATACCCAGCCCCTCCCCCCCTGATAATTTCAGGTGCAAATGATGCTCCCGGATCACAGCGAGTTGGAAAAGGCGGCATCGAGCAGATGCTATTTCCATCTACCTCTGAGGGAAGCTAGAAGAATTATAGCTCTGTCTGCCTCTCTGTGTCACTTCTGTTGGAGAGGAGGATGGCTCTATGAAGCTGTCAGTGGATTTATGGCACTGCTCTGGGCTTGGAAAAATCACTCGCACGTCCATACTCTCCACTTTAAAAAAAAGAAAAGGTGTTTCTGTGGAATCCTCAAAGGCACGGCTAATGCACAGTACATTGAGCAAAACAGGTTATTGACACACGCTGCAGCTAAACTTATTTGCCTTAAAGACTCATAAAAAAGATTGATACGGATAGTAAAGTTTTACGACCTCCATAGTACTGATTGAATATTAGTGAAAAAATTACCTTGGGTTCTGTTGAAACATGTTTGTAGGTGGAGACAGGGTAAGGTTAAAGAAAAGTGTTGAGGTGGGAATTTGTGGTGACTATGAACATGGGACATGTAGACGCAGGCTCTGAGGGAATGCTCTGTGGGCCCTCAGAAGAAAGGAGGCCTTTTGTGAGCAAAATTGTTCGCGAGGAGTGTGAAATACCCCCGGGGTGGACAAAGTTGGAGTTTTCTTTAAAGGGGTTGGTTTCTGCAACAGCCACAGTGGTGAACCACTCACGCTAGACTGTATGTTTTCACTGTAATGTCTATGGCTGCGATTCCAGTTTCCGCGGTCGGAAAGGAGGATGTTAGCACAAAAAGGGACGGCCTGTGTACCCTTGTGTAGGTCGTCACGTGAAACAGAGCGGTTCTGGCCACGAGCAGCCCCGCAAATTATCTCTGTGTTCGATGTCCTCAAGCCTGGCTTCCTTCCAACGCCATGGCATCGTTGCCCAAAGCACTGTTCCATGTTATGTGCATGTATGGCTCCACAGAGTATGCCGGCCTTTTTGTGCTGTTGTGGCGTTATTTCACTCTTGGCAGACGCTGGATGGCTGCTTTTTTTGGTTGGTTAATTCCGTGAGCTCAGCACCCCGTTGTAAAGTAGCCATGCCAAGTGGGCTGATCTGTTACCCCAGTAAGGCTTTGGCTCCTGTTAAATCATACGCTTTCATGAATATCTATGGCAACCGTTTAAACAGTCCCTGAATTGGTTTCAAACATTATGTGAACTGGGTTTTGTTCTTTACTTTAGTTTCAGTAGTTTTATTTGTTTGAAGACTGACTGATTGTAACTGCATTGCCCCACTTCATTATTGGGTTTAAACTAGTTGCCAGGATTGTGATGATAAACATAGGATGATCATCAAATTAAATCATCATCAAGAAAACTAAAAACCTAAAAATAATGTGTAGTCTGTAGTCTGTTTTGTCTGCTGTGGTTGCATTCAATACGGCTCCCGATGTAGCCATGTGTAACCTGTGTTGAATGTTATTTCAGTTCTTTAGTGGGTGCAGGTGTGGAGGGATTACTCAGTGTGGCATTGTATTGTTTGAAAGTCTGAGACGGTCTCCTACTGCAAGAAGTGCTGACATTTGCTTTTCCAGCTTCCCGGCATTTCCCCAGGGAAAAAGAAAAAGTGTTTGTTCTCTGTCTCAGGATTTTCTTTCATCCATTCTTCCATGCATGGGAGTATGTGTTAAGGTGTGTCATATATCGCCCTGCCAAACTGTCTGGAGCGCAGCTGAACCTATGTGACCTTGTCTCATTCACCCCTGCAGCCCCTTCCAAACCTTGTCCTCCCCCAGTGTCTCCCTCCTGCCCTTCAAAGCCCCAGGCCGAGGCAGACACACTGACAGTGAGTCATCAACCGCTCACCTGTGCTCCTTAACAGAATGCCCCAACCCCCCCCCCCCCCCCAAAAAAAATAAAAATAAATAAATAAATGAGAACCAACTGTAATGGCTTTGAACATTTCAACTAAACTCTTTGTTTTTTTTGCTCCCTGCTTTTGCTGGAAGCCTTAGCGGATTTCCATTTGGTACCTCATCCAACCTCCAGCCCCCACCCCCACTACCCTCAGGTCACCCCCGCCTCTGCTCCTCGGTTTCCTTCCTCCGTCGCAACTTACAGCTCCAGCCCGTCTGGACCAATGCATCTTCAGGCGCGTTTGTATCCAAATGTGCTCTGTGCAAGGCGGCATATGGAAACGTTTGTTGATGTGGAGGCTTCCCAGGACTCCTAACCCACTGACTCCACCACCCCCTCCCCCACGTCCTTCCACCCACACACCCCTTACCCTGACCCTCAACCACCGCCAACCTCCCTTACCCAACCCCACCCCTCCCCAACACACACACACACACACACACACACACACACACACACACACACACACACACACACACACACACACACACACACACACACACACAATCTCTCCATCCAGACACATGAGTCATACTTGTGGTAGCTGCTGTTCCCCTGCTCAGTCGCTACCATGTTTAGAGAGGAAACTGTTCAGAACAATATCACATCGTCTGCTTAGTGTTATGAGAAGCAACGGTCCTTAATCTTCAAGTCTCCACTTCACTAAAAGCAAACTCAACCCTTATTTACAGTAATAAACCTGACATATGCAAATGCATCATTAATGGTTTATTCTGTCTGCACTGAATTATTCACATAAGATCAGCCATAGGCTAAAACAGAATATCCTGGCACAACACCAGTGGATTTTTCCAGACCCTTAAAATTCTCCCTGTGGTGTTGAACAATGCTGAAAGATTTTTTTTAAAACTCCTTTCACTTGTATATATTCTGACCATATTAACAATAGGCAGCCTTGTCGGAGTTGAAACAGTGGCTCAGAACCTGTAAACCTGTTTTTACAGGCTGTTGGCCATGTGGTAATGCTTACACTCCAATGCTTATGAAAAGGCACTTATCACCAGTTTATTGTGTGAAGTTGATTAATGGCCACAGAGGAAATCACAATTAATGTCTGGTGTTTTCAGTTATACCTGCCAACAGCCTGGATCCTGACATAAAAAGGAGTCAACCTGAATATGATTTAGCTATTAGCCTTTTGTTTGGCAAAAGTACTTGTAATGCTAATTGCAGTTTAATTAATATTTCCCCTAATAATTAATTATATATTTTTTGTTTTAAAGCATATTTGTTTTCCTAAAGATTTTCATATTTCTGAATTAATAGTTTAATTCATTTATAAGCTATTTATAGAACTGCTTTGGGGAAAAACATATCAGTCTCTTCAAACGGCTACTATTATGTTTTACTCAAGGCTCCAAAAATAAAGCCTTGTGGTGTAATGATTGAGCTTTAAAGATGAAGCCCTGTTTTGCTTTATGTAATAATTTTGCAGTGGTAACATAAATCTTGCGGTTTTCGGGTGCAAAACCTTTGGCCCACAAGCGCTGTTTATGTAAGCAGACAAATGATGGAAGCCATATGGGAAAACTATCTGGTCAGAACCGCAAGGGAGTCAATAATGTCCACTCTGCTGATTCATGGGATGGCAGAGGCAACCATCTACAAACTAAAGCAACTGGCTAATCTGGTGTAGTCTGAATCTTGTATAGTCTGAGGTCTTTTTTGCTTGAGACCGCATGACTGGCCGCAGTTGAGTTGAGGTGGCCATCAAAGAGCAGCAGTGGCCACCATAACCATATCAAACATGGGATTATATTGACATTGAACATAAACTGTTCTGACTGATGACTGTGTTTGTTTTGTTTCCTGCAGGACCGTGCTGTATGAGTGCTGCCCGGGCTACATGAAGCTGGATGGCATGCGTGGATGTCCTGCAGGTGTGATTTTATGCTGCATTCTATGTCTAATAATTAGACTTATTGAAGACTTCTTATTAAGTATCAGTTCTGACTAAATGTATGCATGTTATGCTGTCGGTGAGTTGTGGACACCACTCTTCATTTATGTTACATGTCCTTATGTTCCGTGTACTGCTAAAACAGGGTTATGATTAGGTTTATGTTTAAGTTTAATTATGTGTAATTGTGAGTACTTACACAAAACTGTTTCTTACATACATGTACAACTATGTATGTTACATCTATGTATCACTCAGTAAACTGTAAAATGTCAAAACATATGAAGTGAGAATCATGTGTTACATGTTCCAAATGATTGTAAGTAATGCAAATCAATGAGAAATATGTTTCCTCCTCAGTGATGCCAATTGATAACGTGTACGGCACTCTTGGATTGGTGAAGGCTATTACCACCCAAGACTACTCGGACCGTTCCCAACTAAGGGAAGAGATTGAGGGAACTGGATCCTACACATTCTTCGCCCCCAGCAACGAGGCTTGGGATCTTCTGGAGCCAGTAAAAACATGTCTCTTGTCAAATTTGTATTTATATATTCAACCATAACAAGGAGATTATTTTGATGATATCTCTCTGTCTGTCTTCTCTCTCACAGGAAATAAGAAATTCACTGGTTAGCAATGTTAACATCGAGTTGTACAATGCCCTGCACTATCACATGATCAACAAACGTCTGCTGACTAAGGATCTGAAGAACGGCATGGTAGTCCCCTCCATGTACAACGACCTCAACCTGCAGATTAACCACTACCCCAATGGGGTAAGGGCCATGCCAGAGCTACACCACTGATATCCAAATGGTCTGAAACGAAGTGTATTGAAATGTTGTGGTGCAAAAAGACAACCATTTTCTCTGCTCTCGATATCAGATTGTCACAGTGAACTGCGCCAGGATCATCCATGGCAACCAGGTGGCCACAAACGGCGTGGTGCACGTCATTGACCGTGTCATCACAGCTGTGGGAAGGACCATCCAGGACGTGATTGAGACAGAGGATGACCTCAGCTCCCTGATGGTGAGGGAAGCGAATTGACAACCATGGCTCAAAAAAACTATTAGCTGATATCCTGTCCCATCCATACACATCTATGCATTCTGCCGAGATGATATCCTCAGAAGTCTTGGGGAGCTCCCGTGGATCTTTATGACACAACACAGATGTAGTGTATAACACTTACTAACATTCAACTACTAGTTGCCATTCCCTGCACACATTAAAAATCCTTGTATTTCTCGCAGAACAAGTAATAGCCATTGTGGTATTGTAGTTGTATAAGTGTAGGTTAGGCTGGTTCTACTGTTTGATAGTGTCCATGCTGCCTGACATTCACATCTCTGTCTGTCACCTAGACTGCCGCCTCTGCCTCTGGTCTGCTGGACAAACTGGGCGAGCCCGGACACTACACCATGTTCGCCCCGACAAACGAAGCCTTCGACAAAATCAACAGCGACGTTCTGGAGAGGATCATGGGAGACCAGACTGCTCTCCAAGGTAAACGCAGTGGCCCGCGGAAATAGGGCCTCAGGGCCTCTGTGGAATGCCTTCAACAAATAAGAAAGCCAAAGCGCACATATGGGGACAATAAGAAGTATAGGAACCGAGGTTATATTGGTGACAGGCGACACAGTAAGTCCTAGGAGCTTTAAGGAGCTCAGAAACATGAAGGCTCCGGAAAACGCCAGTTTCAGTGTGTCTGCCACCCAAGGTATTTTATAAATACAGTCAGAGTCAACCAAAAACACAGTTTGTAAATGTATTCTTTTAAGGATTTTGATTTGAAAAAGATGAGAGAAGACACTGTAAGCTTCAAGATGGGTTTCAAGCTCTCAGACAGTTGGAAAACATTCCACCAACCACAGCGTAGAGATAATGAAAAGGAGGCTTAGATTTCAGCGATTATTTCACAGAAGATCTCCTGAATTTGCATTTGGACTAACAGCGTTTGCCCATAATTTCACAAAGTCTCAGTATCACAAGTATAATGAAGATTCAGGTTACACTGAGGCAAATCTCTCCTCAAATGGAGTGCTTGAGACATGTAATTTGTAAGGGCAGAAAAAGGCCACGCTTCAGGGTGCTTTTGATAGAAATCAACAGATCTTGTAAATTGAGCATCCTCGCACCTAAATTACACCCAACACACCTTGGCAGGGAGCGAGGGCCTGAAGCAGCTGCCTCATTTACAAACCAGTGAGAACTGGCACAAATTCAAGGCTCAGCCATTTTATGAGGCCCACATCTGCCTTTTACTGCCAGATCAGACCACTTCATTTGAAGAGAAATGACTCGAATCTGCCACAAGGATTGCTCAGGAAGGGCCCGTTGGGATCCGAGGGATATGAGGGTTATTAGGTTCATAAACACACTGTTGCAACATTGTAAAATTCCATGCACACGTTATCGTCCTCAGCAGCTCACCCCATTATCTGTAAATGTGTTTAGGAGTAGCATGAGTTCCTGTTAATGGACTTTCCATCATGTAATCTTCATGAAATTCCTACGGTCTAAACAAGTACGTGTCATGTACACATATACATGCAGCGGTCCTTTAGTATCACATTCACGCTGTGTTGCTCTTGAATCTGAATTAAATGACAGCTTCCTTCTCTACCACGAATGTCACAAAGGGCAATGAGCTGGAAGTGAAGTCAGCCAGAAGGATTAATTTCAGGTGTAATCATCGTTTCCCCTCTTTGGTTGCCCCCGGCAGCCCTGCTCAACTTCCACCTGCTGAACACACTGCAATGCTCCGAGGCCATCATGTCAGGGGCCTCCTACGAGACCCTTGAGGGCACCAACATCGAGATCGGCTGCGACGGCGACAGCGTGACCGTGAACGGCGTCAAGATGGTCCTGAAGAAGGACATTGTGACCACCAATGGTGTTGTTCATCTTATTGATCAGGTCCTCATGCCAGACTCAGGTTAGTGTTGACTCAATTTAGATTGATTTGGCAAATTCAAAATGCTTTGTAAAATATGTTGTGTTAAGCAGATGGCAAATGTATTTGAATTTATAGCTGTGTAGGCATTGTTTAAAATTTAGAAATGTACATGCTTAAAGGGCTTTTAAACTAATAGGACATGTCCTTAATCCTTTAAGCTAAACAGGTGGTGGAGCTGGTGGGCACCTCCCAGTCGACATTTGGCGACATGCTGTTTGAGTTGGGTCTGGCCGCATCCATGAGACCTCAGGCCGAGTACACACTGCTAGCTCCCATGAATAAAGCTTTTACCGGTGAGTCACTCATCTGTCCTGTCCCAAGCAAGGCGTTCTCTCCTCCTGCTTCCTCCAACAGCAGGTGTGCAAATATTCCACGCACAACGCTGTTGAGCTTGGCAAAGGCATCAGGTGTTTCCTGTCCAGTGATGACACATGGACAGGTCCTCGGGTCCTGGAAGTGTGAAAGAGGTCCCCAGTGATGATCTTTTACGATGTTGGTTCAACCCCCACAAGCCAAATCTTTACGGTGCAAATAAATCCTTCTGGGATATCCCCCAGAGATCGCACAATGACCACCCAACAAGCCAGAAGTCATGCTGTTGTGATTCATGAAAAAATAATTCACTGATTTATGGCCTGAGGAGAAGTTGCTTCAAGCTACAGCTCAGTATATACTGCCTAGGTCAACATAGGAGTTAACAACATGTCTGACCTTTGTCTGCCTGTCTGCTCTCAAATAGCTGTTCAAGTTTGCTTTTTAACCCTCAGACGAGATTATGGGCATGGACCAGCGCCTGCTGAAGATCATCCTGGAGAACCACGTTCTGAAGGAGAAGATTGTGCTCAGCCAGCTGTACAACGGCCAACTTTTGGAGACCATCTCCGGAAAGTTCCTCAGGGTGTTCATCTACAGAACTGTAAGCTTTCAAAGCTACCATGGACAATGAGCAAAAAAAGCCCTTAGGCCAGCTTTCAACATCATCCCAATTATTGCTTAAAAAACACAAAGCTCATTTCAAACACTCAATAACAGCTAATAGATGGGGTGTGTGAGCGGACAGGTTGTGATTGATGGATGTGACGTGCACATATATCTTCTTGTGTACTTTATGGTGTGTGTCTGGCAGGCTGTCTGCATTGAGAATTCCTGTCTGGTGAGAGGCAGTAAGGAGGGAAGCAACGGGGCCCTGCACCTTATGGCTGCCTTCCTCAAGCCTGCAGAGTCATCCATGTACAAGATCCTCTACGACAACGGAAACTTCAAGTACGGGAATAAGGCCACAAAGGTCTTAAATAAGCCTCTTGGGTCACACTTTATTTTAGCGAACACATGTTAGCCATTAATACATAACTAATATGTGTATGTACATGTATTGGTGCTCAAGAAGGTCTGTATTAAGCACCGTTGCACATTTATTAGGTCTTTATTGAACAATTTCTTAATCAGTAGGTAATTTATTCTTGATAAAAGTTTATAAACTCCTAATTCGCTGTCTGATTATGTGACTTATAGTGACAGAATAATAACATAATATAAAAGACTATACATTTTCTATTTTGATCCATAGTACATATCCATAACCTTTGATTTAGACCAATGAGTTGAATTCAGAATTTACCAAGAAAAAAATGACCTATTAAGTAAGAATAAGAAATTGTTGAATAAAGACCTAATACATGTGCAATGATGCTCAATACATACCTTATTGAGCTCTAATACATACACATATTAGTTAGGTATTAATGACTAACATATGTTTGCTAAAATAAAGTGTAACCGAATAGAACAAAACTTGATTTGTAGTAAATGTTGTCATGGTGATAAGAGAACGGTGTTTATGTTGGCGGCAGAATATTCCTGAAACTGATGGAGGTTGCAGGCTTGACTGACTTGCTGAAGCAGGAGGGAGACTTCACCTTGTTTGCCCCGACTGACGAAGCCTTTGCTGGCCTGAGCCAACGTGACATTGACATGCTGACAAGTATGTCAACACCTCTATTATTCTTTTGTTCAATTATATTCGTGTTTACAGAAATATAACCATGTTAGTATTAAAAAAAGGTCTTTATTACCTGATATTGACCTTTGAAGAAGATAACTTAAGTCATTCTCTCTCTTGGTTAGGGGACACTGATGCCCTGCGTACAATCCTGCTCTACCACATCAGCAATGGCATCTTCATCGGTGGTGGACTGGAGACTGGTGTCACCAACCTCTTTAAGACACTGCAGGGAAATAACCTGAAGGTTATGCTTGTACGTACAGAGAAAAAAGTACAGGGTACTATTTCTATATCAGTTTGAAGCCAAACAGTTCCTTCATACAAACGGCAATAATATATAATGCACTGCAGACAGTATAAACTTCGACTGAGTATTAAGGCTACGTTGAAGATAAGAAATTCAGAGGTTTTGAGAAAAGAGTCATTATATTACAAGAACAAAGTTGAAATGTTACGAAAATAATAATAGTATGAGATAAAAGTCAAAGTGTTATGATGATAAGGTCATAATAATGTTATGAGATAAAATTTAAAATGTTACAAGCTAAAAGAGGGAATGTTACAAGAAAAAAAAAGTCATAAAATGATGCGATAAAAGTTGAAATACCTCATCTTTTGGCACATCAGCACCATGTTATCGTAAGCATAAGGACTTTAAAAAGATTATGCAAGAAGCTGTTCAGACGAAAGAACCACATGGACTGGGAATAAATTGCCACTTTTGTGGAGGAGGAATTGGCAAGAAGTGGTTCACTGCAGAGCTATCACTGGTTGCATCACCGTGCAATCCAAAGGTGGTTTGGAGCTTCACAAGAAACAATTCCCTTGATCATTAAGATCCTAGATCCAGAAGAAGTAGGACACCAGCGAGCATGACATCTCCAACATCGAAAGTACTACAGCAGGGGCGTTCTTGTAGTAGCCTCCTCATCACCATTGGTTATATTTAGACTTTAATCTCGTAACATTTGGACTTTTCCTCTTTATTTTATGACTTTATTCTAGTTACATTTCAACTTTTATCTCATAATATTTTTACTTTTAACTCATAATGTTATGACTTCATTCACATAATATTTCAACTTTTATCTTGTAATATTATGACTATTATCAAAATCTTTTTTCTTCAACATGATTCTAATATTCCATTGTATTAATCCTACTCTACCTTTTACTAAAAAGTCTGTGTGTTTCTGCTGTATGTCCTGCATGAACCCAACACTGAGGATTTCCTTTGTGCAACACTGTGGTCTCTGCCATGTATTGCATTTACAATGCCCCGGCTCGCCTGCAGAGGATGTCTGACAGTCCATCCTGGAAAAGAGATTAAAAACAAAACTTACGCCATGCATTCTGCGAGGACTTCCCCCTCCCACGTACATATCTGTGCCTTCTCACAGGAGAACTGTAGAGAGCATGTAAAGATGTGTGCCGCAGCTGTTTTGAATTTTCATCTGGTGCAGACAAGCAGTGCAGAACCGTGACAGGGCACGCCAGGTTGCAGTAAAAGCTGGCTTATGTTATTTCCACAGCCGAGGAGGCGGCCAGCTGTTTAATTAATTTCAGAACAATAGGACAGAATGAATCTGTTGTTTCTCTGGTGATGAGATAGATAAGTGAATGGCTGGAGGAGGTACAACTATTTCCTCTGGTTGTCCTTCTGTGCATTTATCACCATGCAATGTCTTAAATGGGATTAAGGAAAATTTGTCAAATCAGCACACATTCGGTTCCTGTTTAAGATAGATTTTCAGTGGCGTAGGTACTACAGGCTGCCAAATTGTTGTTGATACTCCCACGAGAGGTATAAATGTCAGATCCTCTGATGTTGTCTTTGTGGTGACACCTTTTCATCTAGGTGAACAACAGTATGCAGGTGAACACCGTCAAGGTTCCGGAATCTGACATTATGGCCACCAATGGAGTCGTTCACTTTGTTAAGAGCCTTCTGTACCCTGGAGGTATTTATGTCCTTTCATCCCTCAATATGTATTCTCTGCAAATATTCCTATCTTTAAAGGAGAATTTCCGGTGATGTTTCACATAGATCTTTGTTTCTCGAGGTCACCGAGTATTGTCGGTATGAACAAAATAAAATTAAAACAATCAGTTCTACCTAGCTTGAGTTGCTGCAGTCAATAGCTTGTCAACTACAGTGTTATACTCTGGGGGCATGAACATGGGGTTCATGAACATGCCCTACACTGTAGCTGCCTGGTTGCTCTAGCTGTTGGCTGCAGCAACTCGAGCTAAGTAGAACCGATTGTTCTCATTTTTTTTTTTCGTACCGACAGTTGTATTTTGCCACCATGTCTGTCACCATTGCACTCTGCCAGATGATTTCACTCAAAACTTTTATCACCAACTTCAAAAACATTGCGAGATTTCAAATCCAGATGCTGTTAATCTTATCCAGGGATTTTCAGGAAAAAAAGCACACAATGTACAGACAGACTACAGTGGTCTCTAACACTGTCTTTTGTGCTCTCCCTCTGAAGAGACGCCAGTTGGAAGCCAGGACCTGTTAACGCTACTGAGGAGGATCATTAAGTACATTGAGATCAGGGTATGATATTTAGGCATGCCTACACAACCATCTCACACGAAGGAGAAGCAAGCACTGGGCTGGAGGCTCTGATGCAACCTAATGATTAAACAAGGCCAGGCATGAACTGGGGTCGGAAATGGCAACGTAATCATTTTGTACGGAAAGTCATTAAACTCCTCTCCCTTTCCCTATCTTTCTCTGTTCCAATGCAGTATGTGCCTGGATACAGATACCAGGAGATTCCACTGACGTTTATGAGTACGTTTACGAATAATTACTATCATTACATAACAGGAAAAAAAAACCTGAAGGAAATTTGATGTTAATGGTCCATGCTTTTTTTTTCTGCAGAGAGGACCATTACTCGTGTTATCGAAAGAGGTAATGTTACACAGAATACCATTTTTGCTTAAATGCATTGTACATGAAGATATTAGACAAAAAAAATATATTGTGTCTTGTGATGGAAGTAATGTATTCGAAATGCTCTCCTCATTTAAAAAAAAAAAAAAACGTTTGCCTCTTCAGAGCCTGAGGTCACCAAAATCACCAGGGTGATTGAGGGTGAACCCACATTCACCAAAGTTACAAGAGTCATCGAAGGGGAGCCCAAATTCACCAAAGTTACCAGAGTCATTGAAGGACAGCCCTCCATCACAAAGGTCACACGTGTTATTGAGGGTGAACCAACCATGACTAGGGTTGTTGTCTCAGGTACTTGACAAAACTACAGCTAAATATACATATCAGTATAACAGCTAACATATTCATTGGTCCATTCAGTTCATGAAACAGCAAATATCTGTTTCATGCAAACAAAATGATAAACACACAAAAGTGGAACATTTACTAATGTAGTGCATTTGTCTTTGGCAGGTTCTGATGTAGATGCAGGAAGTAAGTAACATAAAATGATTTTAGTTGGTATGTGTGATCTCTGTGTGATAATGGCCATAATCACCTATCTACTAGCTCCATCCACAAATATCTAAGTGACATGATGTACTGTATTTAAAATGGCAAGTAACCATTAGACACAAAACAGGTAACTATTTCATCCATTCATTTGCGTTCTTCCTGTTCCTTTTTGTGTGCAGGTTTCGACTTCTCCAGCATCTCAAACCTCGAGGGTAATTCCCAGCTGACCGAAGCAGAATCAGACAGACTCAGCAAGATGATTCAAGGTCCGACTCGCCTCTGAATCTCTGTGTGTGTTTCTCTGGATTGTTGTGACAGAAGTAATTCATGCATTGGTAACTTTACTTTGTCTATATGTTTATTGCAGCGGGATCAGGCGTGAGGCGTGTTCCTAGCAGAAGAGTTCAGAGTAAGTAATCTATATAAGTAAATCAAAATATGATAAATAAGCAAGCTATGCTGATAATACTGTAATCGAGCTATATAAAAAAGCTATACTGTAATCAAGTTCACCAACTTCCATTTAATTTACATTTCACTGTAAAGTTGTATCAATATATTTATATAATAAATATCAATACATATATATATATATATATATATATATATACAGTATATATGTATATATATATATATATAGAACAGTATATTAAAAGTCTATATTGAAACAATCACTGATTGTACTCATTGCATGTTCTCTGTCTTCAGGTGGAACCAGAAGAAGAACCAGACTGGCTGAGCCCCAGGCGTCAGTGTAAGGAGTGCAAGGACAATCTGGCCAAGCAAATCCTGAGAAAAAAAAATTGACTTCAGCTAGCTGAAGTGAATATCTGCATCCCCGCAGGCAAAATGGCTTGCAGATCGAACTTGTTTAATTGACCTAAAAATCGGATTAATTGTGTTCAATGTAATGTGAATGCTGAAAGTGGTTCAAAAGTGGTTTGGTTCCATCAAGTTGTCCAAGTGGTATGTAAATATTGTAAACTGGTCCACTGAGGTTTTGCAAATGGGGAAAGACTGTTCTGATCACCAAGTTAAAGAATAGACGGATGACTATTGTCAAAGACTCTCAGTAGAAGTCCGGCTAGGATATACCTCTGCATGGTTTATGGTGCTATTTCGTTGGGAAAAAATGCTTAAGATAATTATTGGGTACATTTTGTTTTGTTGGAAATCCTTGACCTTTGCCAAGTTTTGCCCCATTATCTTATTTTCCCCAATAGTTGGGCTTTCTGCATCCTTTTCTACAGCTGAGGTGTCTATACAAATGGTCCCTGTGAAGATTGCATTTCAACGTTTCCATTATGTTGTTGTTGTTGTTGCTGTTATCTTGATGTACACAGCGACACAACATTTGTTAACAGTTTTGTTCCAATGTTCACAAAGTGCCCAATAAAACATTTTTCTGGAGATGTCCCTTGTTTGAGCTCCGTCAGTACCTGCTCACACTCTTCCTTTTCTTTGGGTTATGCGATTCACACTGATGGGCCTGTGTTCAAAGCAGAAGGCTCTGTGGCAAGGGTGCTTTTGGATCACTTGTCATAACACGCGCTTCAAAGGACTCCCCCAGTGATTTCCCCTACTGTATAAACTGTGAGGATAGCATGAATGTTTTCATTCACGGTCTGGATCATGTTAATTCCCTGTCACCCAACCATGTCATACAATAATCTGTAAAGCTGAATATTATTCTTGTATAACCAATGTTTTAGACTTTTTTTTTACAAATGGTGGAATGAAATTAACAATCAGAAATACCACTTCTTGCCTGGGCGCTTTCCAAGAGACACAATTTACTACAGTTTTAGCCTGGCCAAGCAAAATGTTCATTCAGATTAAGAGTCTGGTTTACACATGGCCTTTGAAAATGCCATCAAATCAGCAATCCAGTTTTATTTGATGCGGAAAATATAAATTTATCAAACTACAAATGAAGATACATCACTGACAAACTCTACAAAACACTGCAAATACTACAGATGCATGTCCATCACTTGAGATATCAAAATGCACACACATTCTGCTCACAAAAGTGAAGGATTCTTCTAGAACTCCGTGTTGAGCAAAGAATGAGTTCATGCCATGGGTTATATTCCTGAGGGTATAATGTGAAAGATCTGCCTTTGGTCTGATGCATTCTGTCAGCACATTGCAAACTACATAACAGCAAAGGCTATTAAAACTCACCAGCTTCAGTGTCAGTTCAAAAGTCTTAAGAGGGTTCAAGCAGCTTTTGCTTAGATGCCTATGGACATAATTTAAAACAAAACAATATTTAACAAAACAATGACATCAAAGTTCAAACAGACTTTGCATCTGTGGACAGACAGCTTTCTGGGTTGGGCCAAAGTTCTTTCATTTGGTTTTCCATGTCAACAAAGGAAATATGTTGTCCAAGGATATCTGTTATGTTCACAGAACACAGTTTATTTCGTCTGCAAAGTGGAAAGCACATTCAGGCATTTGTCTACAAAATGGAAAGCCCAACAGACATTTTAGTGCACATGAAGCATGCTTTTTGTTTTCCCTGCTCAAAAGGAAATTTCACAGTATAGGCCTTAACGCCTTTTGTAGCACTGACTCCCTTCTGTGTTTGAAAAAAGGTCTGTTGATGATTGACGCTCCATATAAAAGAGCCTGCCATTGCCAATAGCATTGGCCATGGCTTTTAGAAAATTGTTTTCTTCTTTCATTTGGAACAACCTACCTTACTCCGATTAGCTAGAATCTACTACTACCGGTACTAATACTACACGAGACTATTGCATAAAGAGGGTTGACAACAACTGCTACAGCTGTTGATGAACACTTAACAGCCTTTTGACTTCCCCATTAACCTTGGGTTCAATCCATAAGGATGTACAGTACATAAGACAATACACAATCAACCTATACATCTGGTACTTTTACAGGCATCTACAACCAAGCTGCTACCTCTTTCTTGATGTGCACTGCATGGGCTCTCCGAGGTCAGCCAATCGCCTACCTCTCCAGAGAAGTTAATGACACTTTGCTGTGTAGACATTTTAATCATAAACAGCTGAATCCAATAATATAGTGACTATAGTGAATAATATTGTCCAGACAGTTATGGAGCAACGATCAGGAGCTTCTTGTTTGCTCCTGGCAGGAGACTTGCTAATAGGAGTCATGACTAGGAGTAGCAGAACGCAAAGCCTTTGAGATTGTTTGGCAGAAAGACAGATTTGTTATCAGATAGTTAGACACTGCACAGTAAAACAGTACGCAATAGATGACAGTATGTTATGGAAGGCTGTAGATTCCTAGAATTGAAGCCTGTTATCTTGAGATGATTAAATAATTATCTTGCTCTCTCAAGATAACAAAGTTTGTTTTCTTAAGATATTTAGATAATTATCTTCTCATCTTGACATAACAAAGCGTTTTCTTGAGGTTCGTTATACTCGAAAGACAGAGACGTGTGTACACTGTCAGTGTCCCATACAATAATTTGACACTAGCACAAAAGTCAATGGAGCCATAAACCGTTAATAGAGGTGACCAAAGAATTTCTCCGGATAGCGTGACTGCGGTGCTGGTAGGGGGACAGTTGGTAAGTGTTCTTAAGGCTAGCTTTATACGACAACGATCTGAACACAATCCGCAAAAGTGGCGTTGCGTTCCCACTTTTTATTTCGCGTTTAGACGAGCGTCTTGGGTGGAAATCTGCATGCACACGGTGACACAAAAGTGTGTGAAATACCTAGCGTTCATGGGCTTCGGAAAAACCTTTCTCTGAGTGAAAACATCATCATTCCGCGTCATTCACGTCACTTAATGTGTGAGTCATAGGTCGGAAACTGGGGCTAGATTTTGCTAACAGAGTTGCGCAGTTAGGGGCTCGCTCTTTTGATCACTTTTGTCGTCACGTTGTAGTTCGTTTGTAGTCCATGTGGCCTTTCATGTCCAACAGTTTTAATGTGACCTTGGGAATTTGCCCTTTTTATCACTTGAAAAGCTGCATATCTTTCTTTCACGAGCATCTTACACTATATTTTAAGCAAATACAGTTGTTTGTTTAGGATTAGTGAGTGTATGTTTTAACCTTTGTTGTGGCATCCGTGTTTGTCACACATTCGATGGCAAAGCACTTGAACACTTGCTGTCGGAAAAACAAAGTAGCCATGGGGGCGGTCCTTGTCATTCCGAGGTGCTCTGAATGCACCCATAGTATGCATGCCAGGTGGCTAGGTGGTACTGTGAAACACTGCCATACAACAACACCAAGAGCGCACGCGTTGAAACTTCCTTCTACTTCTCTCCGTAGTAGTGCTTCACATCCCAGAGTTCTGTTTTCCCAAGGTAATGTGTTTCTTTTTAATAAACTGCCTGTACACTTACAAGGTTCTCAATGCTTCGGTTTACATGTAGAGACATTATGCTACTGAAAGGACTCCTGAATAGCCATCATAAGCAGCTAAGGCAACTTGAATGTCCGACTGATGGAAATAATCCGACGTTTGTTGTTGTTTGGCTGTACTGCACATGGATATGACGTCAACGCGTATGCAAGGATAGCCATCATGAGCAGCTCAGAGCACACTTTTGCGTTTTCAACCCTTTAGACGGAAACGCGACGGTGGAGCGTCTTTAAGATTTCCACTCTGTAGGGTGGGTTCATTTTTTTGCTTTTTTAAGCCCCCAAAACGCTGTCGCCGTCTAAACGAAAGGCACATCTGATAAAATATTTTGTTGGTTTCACCCGGGAGCGTTGTCGTGTAAAACCGGACTAATAGTCTTCTGTAATAAACTGGGTTCGCTAACTAGGTTGTTGGTGCTTCTTTGTTGGTGCTAAGCAAGCTACTGACAAGGTTTGGTGCTGTTTTGAACAATATTACTGGTTTAAAAAAATGCTATTTGGGAAGCGTTTAGCTTACTGCCCTTCATGTAATATATGTAATATAGCTAATCCACTGTTTGCGATTTGGGGCTATAGCATATACCAGGCCAATCTCTGTAGTGGTTGATCAACGAGAATGACTGTCTCCACGGCTTATTTGACGTGTTGTAATGCAGAAAAAACATCCTTGGGTCAATTTTCGCTGGAATTACACTTTAATGCCGCCAATGGTTATGCTCCCTGCACAAGAGATAGCAATTTTGGCTAACATGTGATACTCTGTGGAGTGGACCCTTTGCATCCAGAGGCACATTCATAAGGAGACTGGCTCAGATTGAACCAAAAATACAATGGGCCCTATTTTCGCAAACCGGTGCCTGGCGGAAAGCCAGAGATTATTATCCCAGCGCAACATTTATTCTTATCTTGCACGTGTCTTTTTTTGAGCAACGCGCCAAGGGGTGTGGCAATTAACGACCTAAGGAGGGGTCTTGTCTAAAAATCGCTATCCTACACTACCTAAAATGCATATGGCGAGTTGTTTATAAATATGTTATCAGTGATGATATCATAACAGTGATATGGGCGGGTGCACAACGCACCCTTCTCTCATTCAGGAATGCACCAGCGCACATCCATGCAAAACATTACATATATTACATGATTACAATGGGAAACATAATTAGAATAGCTATGATAAAGATATTACGAAATACATCTCACAATGAGTAGTTATTCGCCATCATTTGCAAATTGGTAAATGTCGTTGCAAACAGAAGTTCATAAAGAACGTGAAGAAATTTTGGCATGCCTCCACTTCCCATTAACCAGATACTAGAGGTGGATTTTATCGTTCGTTTTCATGACACAGTTCACGTCGTTCAGTTCGCCAAGATGATTCGTTCTGAATCGTTCGTTCGTTCAGTCGCATTTCCGGTACAACGTAGTTCAGCGGTGAATCATGGAATGCAGGTTCTCAGCTCCTCGTTTGTGCAAACGGTCAACACAACACTGCAATTGTAGCGGCAAATATATAGCTGCAACTTCATGATTATGTGTACTTTTAGACAAAACAGCAGTAGCTAATGTGTTCATTCACCTTGACATTAAATTGACATATTGAAAGTAAATAGAGTAGACTACGGCTAGATCAGCTAATTTCTTTTTTAAAAATGTGTTCTTTCATAAAGGAACAAAGACCCAGTAGGCTATGCCGACAAACATGTTAACAAGCCTTCCCCCCATTGCAGGTGGCTAAAGGCTATGTATAGTTGGTACTAACTGCTGCAGTTGCCTAGGCTATAAAAAAGTATATATAAAAAAAGTATATATACTTATACTATAAAGGTTAATTATGGCTAAATGGTGACTAATGTTATAGTAGGCGACTAGCCTACTTGTATTGCTACAATCAGTGTGTCAACGTACTGTAGCCTATGCAGTGATGGGTTTCTAGCTTAGCTTGTAGGCTATTTCCTGCTACATAACCCAGCTGCATTCTAACTAATGGGTCTATCCATTTGTATTGGAAATCCCCCGCCCAAGTTCAAAAGTGTAAATCTCCCAGCTATTTCACGAGACACCCCCCTTTTGGTCAGAATTCCGACTGTCCACTTCTGGGCTCCTGAGTGTACACCGAGGCGAACGAATTGATAAACAAAGATGCCTGCGCCCGTAATTGATGAAGTTGAGACGTATTTTCTTTGTAAGTGTACTACATCGATCTAAAGGGACACCAGGCAACGTTTCCGTGTTAATTAATCATCTTCATAAGTCGGTATATGGTTAAATGACTCATTACAGGGCGAATGAGGACTCTCTCGCCCGCCCCTACTGCCTGTAGGAAGAATATCTCGCTTGCAAGTTCGGTGTATCCGACCTGCCAACCTTCAGTCTCAGACATCGCGAGAAGCAGGATCAGTTTACATCCTGCATCCCCAGCACAGAGGCAGGCTAACGAAACGCTAGCGATTGTTGCAAACTTGTGTATAATGGCAGAGCCGACGAAGAAGCAGCGAAAACCCTTGATGGAAGATGCAAAAAAAAGGAAAAGAGCTTCAGACTGAGCAAGGGCTCGCACATGTATCGACGCGTACAGACGCTAGGGGGAGCTTCATAGAGAAAAATGCTTGTCTGGTGTCCCTTTAATTTTAAATGCTCTTATACACTGGATTACATTGATGCTTTAATCCGGTCACCAATTTATGCATTGCCCAGTCTTGCTGTTCGAGCTGGTTTGCTAAAGAGGCTAACGTAGCCAACAATAACAATGACTAGCCTGTTACTGCCCCCTCATGGCTAGAAAAACACACAGCACTTGTTGAAATGAAATTGTAAGTGTGATGAAGTTGGAATATGAATGCAAGCGTAAATCATCCCGTAGCTTGTTTAGATGAGCCACAACCCAGATAGCAAAATCAGATTGGCAGATAGTGGACCGCTGGTGGTATGCCGCCGGTGGTGTGCCACTTGTGGTCCGCCATTGGACCACCATCTCTTTAAATTGAACTTTGTCATGAATATTAAGAAAAGTTAATACAATGATATATGGAGTATAACTGAACAAATTAAAAAGATTTTAGACCAATAGTAGCAAAATATTGGGCAACTTGTCTGCAACCCTTTGGGGCAACCGTGGCCCACTGGTTTAGCACTCAGGACTTGTAGCCGGAGGGTTGCCGGTTCGAGCCCCGACCAGTGGGCCGTGGCTGAAGTGCCCTTGAGCAAGGCACCTAACCCCTCACTGCTCCCCGAGCGCCGCCGCCAGGATTAGTGTGTGCATCACCTCACTGTGTGCTGTTTGTGTTTCACTAATTCACCGATTGGGTTAAATGCAGAGACCAAATTTCCCTCACGGGATCAAAAAAGTATATATACTATACTATACTACTATAATACAACCCGCCTCCAATGGACCGAAAGTGGTCCGCCAGCCTCTTGCTATCTGGGAAGCTTGCTCTCGAGTTCTAGGCAAGCGCTCAGCACTACCGAGACACCAGCTGCCCGGATGGCGTCCATGTTCTTTCCCACAAAGACTAACTGGAACGCTATAAGTGCTACAAGCCAGGTAATTACGTCACGGTTGCATTTACAACTCGGGCGGTACGATACAAATGGAAAGCAGCATAAGGCTCCACATGCTGCTAACTGCTGATATCTTTGCCTGTTTAAAGAGATCTCGGCGATTTACTTGTGATAACAACATGAGTATTGAGTTTCATTTGCACTGTGGTGTTCATGATCCATGCATGCACATTATGGAGGGGAGGGGCGAGTCCTCGTGTGTGTGACAGAGATGCAAAATTGAGGTCAGTTGCCGCTGCATGACACAAAAGTGTTGCTTTTTCCAGGCTATGTTTTTGATAGTAACCCATTGTCAGTCAATAGTGAAAGTAATTAACTGTGTATAACTGTTTTGTCGTTGACTGACACCACGGTGAAGTTAGTTTCACTTTGCCAATGAGTTCAAATAATAGACGAGTGCAAATGTGTGCTAGGTTTTAGTAAAGCATGGTTTAGTGGAATAACTGTTCCATACGGTCCCGCGTGCAAGCAGATTCCTTCAAATGCAGATGTCATTCTCATTGGTTTAAATGATGCTATGCCCAAAACACACCCATGACTGATTAAGAAACCTACAGTATAAGTATATATAAGTATATATACTCTTTTGATCCCGTGAGGGAAATTTGGTCTCTGCATTTATCCCAATCCGTGAATTAGTGAAACACACTCAGCACACAGTGAACACACAGTGAGGTGAAGCACACACTAATCCCGGCGCAGTGAGCTGCCTGCAACAACAGCAGCGCTCAGCAAGCAGTGAGGGGTTAGGTGCCTTGCTTAAGGGCACTTCAGCCGTGCCTACTGGTCAGGGTTCGAACTGGCAACCCTCCAATTACAAGTCTGAAGCACTAACCAGTAGGCCACGGCTACCCCAAAAGTAGGAACGCCTTCTTGTGCCATCCGCCCGGCGAAAACATTCCCAATGTGGACTGGACATCCTACTAAATTTAAATAAGCTTTTGACTATTGACCATACGTTTTAACCACAACTAGATGTACCGCAGAGCGGTACAAAATATGACCGCCGCCTAGTCCAGCACATTTTTTCCACAAAAATAAATTACGCTGAAAGGCCTATATGATTCTAACTGTCTCACTAAATTGCATTATCCACACTCAATTCTCACTGGTATCTGCTAGACAACAAGTACCAAAACATGATTAGTACATAGATTTCACATGTAAAATTCATTTTATACAACCCCACCCCCATCTTGCCTGTTCATAATTCTGAGAAATTCTTGAATTGTGTGCATGTACACGTTTATATTTATGTGTGTGTGTGTGTGTGTGTGTGTGTGTGTGTGTGTGTGTGTGTGCGTGCTTGTGTGTTTGCCTGCGTATGTGTGTTTGTGCATGTGCATGCATGCGTACATATGTCTACTGTGTGAGTATGTGTCATACGTATGATTACTGTGAATGTATGTGTGTGCGTGTGTATCTGTTTATGCACATGTGTGCACATGGAATGGGTTAACATGACCCCTGGAGGCAAACATACGGAAAAAATTGGTCATCCTAGGCCCTACGGTTCTCAAGATATTCACAGAAAACTGTGTCTGCCCTACCCTCCTTTCGGGGGGTCCAGTCCAGCGGGGGGGCTACAGATCAAAACGAAAAATGATGGTTCCATGCTATCCATGTGGGGTTACATGCCCACCAAGTTTTGTGTACCCCGGTCTTTCAGTGTCCCGGGAATCCTTGTTGGTGTACGGTCACTAAATGTACACATAAATTATTTTATTGTAAGGCCCCCCATGAACGAAAGTTCACAAAACTTGGCATGCATTCGGAGGGTGTCATAATGATCCTACACTTTCAATTTTGTGCAGTTTTGACCATGTCAGCCAGAGATATTGTGATGAAAACACCTAATTTTTTGCTTTTTAATTTTTAACTAGGTGGCGCTATACATGAAATAAGTGGTAATGGGATGGGTTGACATGCCCCCTTAAGACCAACATACAAAAAAAGGTGGACCTCCTAGGCCCTACGGTTCTCGAGATATTCACAGAAAACTGTCTCCGGCCACCTACAGGCCAGTTGGTGTATAGTAACATAAATTAATTTATTGTGTGGCCCCCCATGAACGGAATTCTACGAAACTTGGCGTGCATTCAGAGGGTGTCATAATGATCCTACACTTCCAATTTCGTGCAGTTTTGACTATGTTAGGTCACACATACCTGCGATTACAACACCTCATTTTTACTTTTTTGAGTTTAACTAGGTGGCGCTATACATGAAATGAGTGGTTATGGAATGGGTTGACATGGCCCCTTGAGAACAACATACAAAAAAATGGTCCTCCTAAACCCTACGGTTCTCGAGATATTCATAGAAAACTGTGAAAACGATGGTTCCATGCTATCCATGTGGGGTTACATGCCCACCAAGTTTCGTGTACCCCGGTCTTTCAGTGTCCCGGGAATCCTTGACGGAAATTTGGACATGCGAAAAAGAAAAAAAAAAAATCTGACTAAACGCTGCGCGGTGGTCATAATAATAGGGCCAAATACCACTTTGGTTAAAACAATCAGTAGTATTGTAGTAATTGTACTACCCACAGGGTTGGAAAGTATAGTTACATATCATGGAGTTATGTCATTAAATTTAATTAGAAAAAAAAAATGTAATCAGTTACAGAAAATTAATCATTAAATGAGTTACTAATTCAGAGGTAATTCCTTATCTTGTAAGATAATAAATATCTAATATGCAGAACCTATAGCTCTAATCATTTGTGGTATAGTTGGTTGGAGCCAAATTATCGCCAATGGTATAGTTTGTCATACTCAAAGGAGAATTCTGACTAGAGCTGCCAGGCAGCTACATTCTCTGGGGGCATGAACTCATGAACATGCCCCCTTAATGCAGCACTGTAGCTGCCTGGCAGCTCTAGCTGCAGCTGTTAGCTGCAGCAACTCGAGCTAAGTAGAACCGATTGTTTTCAGATTTTTTCATACTGACAGAACTGTGTATATGGTCTTTTGGGCCCCCACTGTCGACTTCAAGGCAGCGGTTAGGCAAGGCAGTGCTGCCTTGAAGTCACAAGTGACCAACCCTTATGAAAACACCATCAAGCTACTTGTGACCTCGACAAAGAGATATATGTGAAAAATCGCCGTAATTCTCCTTTAATCATGAAATTCATTCATCAGATGAGAAACATGGCCTGTGATGTTCTGTACCACATAATGATTTTTACCTCTTCAGCATGCCGTGTAATTACTATGTTATAACCAGTGTTTGGAATAACGCCGTTTAAAAGAACGGCGTTAGGTAACAACGTTATTTTTTCACTAACGGGGTAATCTAACGAATTACTTTTCCCGTTGTTACAACGCCGTTAACGTTACTGGATGTTAAATGCGGTGCGTTACTATGCATTGATTAAATAAATTGTGTAATCCGAACGCACCCTGGCTCACAGCTAGTGAGGAGGTGGGTTAATAACGACATAAGCGATTATGATTGGCTAAAGCAGAGTCATGTTTCATGATAGCCAATCAGAGCCAGTGTTTCTACACACTTGCCAGCACACGTGCCACACACACGCACGCAACCGCTAAAATAGAGATTCGACGAAACAGCAGAGGTCAGGAGCAATCTGAAAAGTTGGACTTTTCAAGGTGGAGATATAAGCACTACTTCACATTCATCAAGGCAATAACATGCATGTAATGTGTACATTATGTCCAGGAGCGAAGACTTTGTTGACATCCGTTGTAAGCAACTCTAAATTAATATTTAATGAAGCATCTCACACACGCATCTAAAGCTAGTGGCTAAAAACACCGATACATCCACCAGATGATAGCTCGCCATCCACTAGCAAAGAAGGAGTCGGAGCAAAGTCCTCCAAGCAGCAAAAGCTAGATCTTTCTGCCCATGGGCGTAGATTTAGGGTGGGACGCTCATGACTAGTCCTAACCAATATTTTAAGATGACAAAATTGTCCCCACCAATATTTTAGCTAACTCATTTGTGCTGCTGATCATTCCGACAGCCAGCACGACAGTACAAGAAACGTCGTCATTTGATTGTCTGAAAAACCGAGGGGGAGGGGGAAGGGTTATCTGACACGCATGCTGCACACACATTGCTTTATTCTTGCACTGGTAGTCAAGCGAGCGGGTGTGTCAACGACAACGGTAAGTTACCAGGGCTGTCTGCCAATACATAGGCCTACCCCATAAAAGGCCAGAGTGAAACATTTTGATATTCCCTTTTCCCTTCAGCATACACACAAACCCCTTTTTGTGGTGTGTGTAGATCAGCTATGCCACCCAAGAAGAAGAAAGGGGACATACGAAGCTTAAAAGCAGAGTGTAAGTAAGCAAAATAAATAGCCACACAAGCAGTAGTGACCAGGGTTTCAAATTATGCAGATTCTATTATGTGGAAAAAAAGTATTAACTGGTGATAGCATATGTTACCAAGGATATTGTTAAAGATAAACCTAGCTTCTGTAATCTTTCAACCAAGGTCAGGAGTATTGATTAGGGGTGCAGCACGGTCGCATAGAAGTCGCGCTATCACAATAGATGACCAAGTCACTGAATGTTAATTAGCCTACCTTAAGTTAGAATCTTGGAAGTCACAATAAACATTGGATCTGGACATTTTTCGTTTCTATTCTGTTTATGTTATGTATTTCTGAGTGTAGCCTACACAATGCAGAGAAATAAAAAGGAGACCCAAATTCGTTTGAAGGACTGTCATTGCATTGTTATGACACATGCTGTAAAAACGTGTTGGCAATGTGGATAAGTTAACACTGTTGGTTATTCAAATATAATGAATCATTATTTGATGAATAATATCCAAACGACACTATCATATATATGGTGGGAGGAAAGACAGCATCAAACCACTACAGATGGATGGCAGGTTGAGGAAACAGCATCAGGGCTTCAGGTGAGGTTCTAATTATTAGCCTATGTCAAATTGTCAATTCAGTTGGAGTCAGCAGCATTGCTTTACAATATAATGAGATGGAGTAGATTCACTTCTGTATTGTGATATTCTGTATTGCCAACAGTCTGAAATAACAAAGGAAATCGCCATTAAGGCACTGGTATCTTACAGCAAAAGAATTCCAATTACAGTTAAGCAAATACAAATATAATTTAGAGTCGCATAAATTCATAGACATATTCAATCCTAAACTATGGTGCATTTCCATACTCAGTAACATAAATAAAATACTATATAACTATATATATATATATATAATCTGGGCAAATTTAAGATATGCTTAGCTTCTGTTATCTGAGAAACAAAATTGGCATCTAGTGGTCAAACATTTATTTACGTTTAAACAATTGTTTTCGTCTGCACATATTTCTCTCAAGTCGGAGATGCTAGTTTAACTTTAGAGTACTATAAATAATGAAAGAGGCTATTGTCTATTGACAGTATGACTCTTGTCAGTAAAAGTTAACTTTTCAGCCGGGGGGGGTGGGGGGGTGGATTGGATGTCCCCACCAAAGCTGAGACCAAACCTACGCCCTTGTTTCTGCCTCACAACAAAAACCTATGACACAGGCTGAAGTCAACCATAGGTCTGTCGATGTGCAATATCTTGAATTTCCCCTTGGGGATCAATAAAGTATCTATCTATCTATCTATCTATCTATCTACCTATCTAACTATCTATCTATCTAATAAATATTGAAAGTTATGTAGCCTACAAACACCTGTCTGTTCTATAACTGGCTGCTCAAAACTGCTAAAAAAATCCAAAATCTTTGACATATAGCAACTTTTTTTTTGTAACAGTAACGCAAATAGTTGCTTTCCCTGGTAACGAGTTACTCTTATCATAGAGTAATTCAGTTACTAACTCAGTTACTTTTTGGAACAATTAGTGAGTAACTATAACTAATTACTTTTTTAAAGTAACGTTCCCAACACTGGTTATAACCAATATCAGTAACAGTAAATATAACAACAAAACAGGAGCTCAACTTTAAAGCCTTCCAGCCTTTAATGTAAAGCTTCATGGTTGTCAACAAAATGATCTAAATTAGTCGAACACCTATCATTTCACATTAGACAAGACTTATCCTCCTCTAAGATTCTATTAACCATTACTTCTCTAATTGTTTTGAACCAGCTGTGCTTTAATAGCTGTCCAGACTTGACTTTTCCAAACCAACCTCACTGCTTTTCACATGGATGATGGCTGACAGAGAGAAATAAGAAAGCAAACACCTGTCTTAAAGATTTTGTAGGGTGAGCAGCATTGCCAGTAGCCAAATTGGTTAATATTCAAAGCATTTGATCAGTGAGTTGTGACAGCATGAAACCACATTTGCAAAGGAGAATTATTTGAGGCTAAAAAAACAAGAGACATTCAGACAGATGTCAAAAGCAGTAAAATGGTGGCTCCAAAACGGAAAAAGTAGGTGTGGCTGTGTTTTTTTTTCCTGAGGGAAATAAGACTGTGATTGGTAAAGGTAATAAGTATAATTGCTGTGATATAAGCACATCTCACAATTTTCCATGCTCACGTGTAACACCACTACATTGCCTAAAGGCCTATTGAGTGGGTGGTGAGTGTAACCACTAACTTTGAAGAAAAGCGAGCATATCATTTTCTTCTGCCTTTTTCCTTCACTCTTTTCACAAGTGTGGTTGACTGAGAGCATCAAGATAATGGAAATATCTGTGGCTTGGGTCATGTAAAGTAGATTTTAAACGCTCATTATGTCCCAGTTTACAGTACAAGAAAAGGGAGCTATTTTAAAAGTAATCTATTTTGCTCCCATTCCCCATTTCCAGTGTACAGTATTTACAGCTTTTCTGATTGATGGTTCTTTCCATTGTAGCATGTGGTGCCACATGATATATGTTTTCCCCAAATACTATTGTGTTGATCTGGATTTTTAGAAAACTTAAGTGCTCAGCAGAATGTTTTCATAACTTGAGGATTGTAATTTTCACCGTTTAGTTTTGAAATAGTTCATGTTTTTATGTAAATTCTGAGGAAGGCACTCCATCGGGTTTTGTGTAAACACACTTGCAAACTTTCCCAAAACAACAACTTACATTCCTCTCCAGGAGATAATTTGGGGTTCTGACGAAAGCATAATGCAGTCTATTGTCTGAAGTTGTTCTCTGAAGAGCTTTGTTCGAGTAGGTTTGTGGGAGGTCTGCATTTAAAGCTCAAGAGACCTCATAGTCAACATAAACATGTATCCTAGGCAGACCTTCCTTCTCTTGAATGAATTAACAGAGAGGCTTGATTGCCCAAATAATGTGAACTCAATTTCTGTGCTATTCCAAAGGCTGGTAATGATTAGAGTGTGTATACCACAGGTCCCACTTCATTGCTGTTACCACAGACCATCGAATGTGTGGAATACAGATGTGGCTTATGTTAAGGTCTGGGGTTTGAGTGAGGAAAGAGTTCTGGTAAAGGTCAGGTAATGGTCAAGTTTTATTCACGTTTAGTTTACAGGTGTGTGAAAAGGATGAATTTGAGTGTTGAGTGTTTGTAGAACGTTTGAATGTGGTTAGGTGGATGAGAAACGTGGATGAGAAACATTTAACCCACTCGTCCATCTTGTTATACTGTCATTTTTGCCATCTGGTCACATGGGATATCTTAGAATTTCATCTTACTTAATCAGAAAATGGACTTAACTTGGTAATGTTGCAGAACATGGTAAAAGTCTGAGTTGATTCCATGGGAAAGGGGGAATTCTCTTACAAATGATATAGTAAAACCCATGCAGAATACCCTGTAAACAAGCTTCCTTTTACAGTACCAAGTAAATTATTATATCTTACTTATACATGGTTGGATTCTTGGAAAAGAGAAAAGAGTCATTTTACAGCAAGGTTGTACTTCCTGCCCTCAATGTTCAAAAATGCTCAAAATCCCAATACCAAGACATAAAATGTTATGCTACAGTAGTATCACTCACTCAAAACTAATCACTTGTTACAAACTGAAATGATATGTTAAATGATGCAAAAAGAGAGATGTGAGATGATCTCAGTTAAGTGGTTACAGAAGGTTCTAGAGGGTTAAACAATTATCCAATTAACCAATAATGGTGGTAACCTATTCATTACCTATGTCATATTCATTACCTATGTCATATTCATTACCTATGTCCTATTCATAACCTATGTCATCTTATTGACATTATTCACTGAACTATTATGCCCTTTTTAACTCTTTGTTGCCCTTATTTAGAGTCATTGTTTGTTGCTAATAACATTGGCCACAGAACAGTAGGTTTTTAAGGCCACTCTCACTCTACTGCACTGTCCTAGCTTGGTCTGTCCAGCTTGACAGCTGCAGTCACTGTGGATGATCCAGGGCCATTTCTGCTGTTGACCCTGTCTTCCCTGTATGTAGTATGCTGCTTTTTACAGTCTTTTCCCTGCATCAAGGCCTTGCCTGTTTTTCCACTCCACTCTCCCAGGCACATACTGGTACTTCACCATAATTTCCATCAGTGAGGTTTACTCTTATGTGGATGGATTAAATGAGCTCATCCACTATAGTTACTGCATAGCTAGATGTTACATCCAAGCAATAACAAGAGGATTTCCTATACAGGACATTTTAAAGAAGTTTATTTTAACTTTTACCAACTTTGCTCCATGGAGCCTCCTTTCATTTAAAGAGAACTGACTTGTGTTTCCCTGCCAGGTTATCTCTCACCAAAGAGCGCTTTCTTTATCTACAGCTCTTGAAAAAAAATAAAAGACAACTGCACATTTTTTTCTGATGTCATCCTACAGTTGCTGACTGGCATTTGAAGGCGTTGATGATTATATTCAAATTTACAGTGGTCTCTTAATTTCATATTAATCAAACATCAGCGGTACAGAGCAAATAAAACATGCTTCTGAATTGCCACAAATCTTTTTCAGTTGTAAAGGCAGTCTCGGGCTTGGCATTAGCACTGAAGGCCATCAGCCATTAGCTGATCTGAGGGTACAAGGAGGAAAACAAGTAAGATCCAGCCACCTAATTGCGGATCCTCGTCTATCCAAGGAAGCAATGAGCCTTTGACTGTCACATCATTGAACTGCTAAAGGTTAATGCAGAGCCACCACTTGCCTTCTTTTAGAAACCAACATGAAAAAGGAGGCCCCTGGGCTCTCGGAGGGTCCCATCATCCATGATGCCTTTCTTTAAGCCCTGAATGATCATTGTGCTGTGTGTAAGTACAAATCGTTCAAAGTAGGCGGCATGTGATGTGCACACTGACACTGTATACATTGTGATAAACAGTGCCTATAAAAAGTATTCACCCCCAGTGGATATTTTCCCCTTTTATGACTTTTACAAATGGAATCTTGGTCCATTTAATCCACTTTTTTACAACAGTTTACAAAAAACCTCTTTAAAGTGAAACAGTTTTCTACAAGTAATGTTAATTAATAAAAAATATTTAATGCAAAATAAGCAATTGCATAAATATTCACCTCCTTCAAGTCAGCATTAAGTAGATACACCTACAGCAGCCATCACCAAATGGCGGACCGCGGTCCGAGTCCGGACCGTGACCCAGACCATAATTTAGATTTTCACGTAAGATTTCAAAGCTGCGCTAAATGTTTCGTTGGTTAGGATAACATTTACTTCAGGAACCATCATTTGGCTTGCTGCTACTCAGCCAGTAAAATCTGTGAATTCTGATAAAGTCGAGTCAGTGAGTAAAGTAGCCTACTTAAGAGACTGATAGCCTGAAACGAGCGAGGAGACTCACTGAGGTCACCAACAGGACATACAGAGGAATTACAACTTAGAATACATAATCCAACTTACGTTCCCATTCTTTATTGTGTTTACCTGTGATGAATCAGATTTTAGCGTGCAAAATAGCCTATATTTAATGGTCATAATAATGTGATGAAAAGCAGACAAAAATGCAATCAAGTTATGAAACGAGACGTTGCCAGAATAGTTTGACATTATCTTTGCTAAGTGAATATTTTATTAGGCCTATGAGGTAAAAAGCAGAGAAAGCAACATGTGGTTTAGTCTGTAGCCTACTGCATCAAAATCTAAGCCTACACATTTCCTCTCTTTCTTACTCGACTTCTTTCTTATCTTCAAACGTGTTCTTAAGTGACACCGCGAAAAATTATTGCATGGTGCAACAATCTAATCTTAAAATAATTACAATTATTTATGTCTCTGTGTGGTATATAACCTACTTGGGATGCTTACATGCAGATGTCAAAGTGTTTCTATTTTCGTACTGATGTGAATTAATGTGTAGATCCGAAGTTTAAATGGTAGGCCTATAGCTGTGACGTGCAGTCACCTGACATCACCGTCAAATCAGAGGATATTTCAGAACTATTAACGTGGACAGCTCCCCTTAAGAGCATCTTAAGAGCAGTGCACGCGCGTTCACGCTACGAGCATGTTCGGGAAACAGTCGGAAAAACCAAACGAACGATCGTAAGATGAATCGTAGAAAACCCTCTTAAGAGCGTGTGTCCGTCGTTATCGGGGAAGTGGGCCCTGGCATTTTCACCAACCAGCGGCCCACACGAGGACGCGCATGCACGCGCATGCATGTGCTCGAAACACACAGATATAACTTCACATGCACGGACATAACACGTTTGTAGCCCCATTGGTGATGAACTCTAACTTTAATATGCATAAAGACTGAACCAAGAACATGGATATATCAATGCAAACCTAAAAAAAAAATGAATGCAATATGAAATATGAAAATGAAAAAAGAATAGCCACATGGATTTCTATGTAATGTCACGAAAACATGCGTGCGCAAGAGGCAGAAAGCAGCATAGAACAGTGCTCTCCATGAAAAGAACAAAATAAGTTTTTGTGCTGAACATTGCACCAATTCGAAATCACGATGGTTAGAGAATGTTCAATATGTTCAATATCCCTAAAGGAATGCATGTCTTCGCCAAAAATGACAAAATACGATGTTAATGCAAATGAATGGCAAACTCTGAAATATAGCCTGAAATGAGATGCTATTATCATTGAGACAACAGGGGACCTGGGCCCAGTTCCCCGAAAGCATCTTAAGCCTAAGAGCGTCGTAAAGTCCCTCTTACGAACGTCTTAAGATTTGCCGACTGTTTCCCGAAACCATCGTAGCTTAAGAGCGTTGTGAAAACACTCGTAGATCTACGAGTGCTCCAGAGTACTCGTTACCGGCTAAGAGCGTCTTAACAATACTTCTCACTGAGGTCACCAACAGGACATACAGAGGAATTACAACTTAGAATACATAATCCAACTTACATTCCCATTCTTTATTGTGTTTACCTGTGATGAATTAGATTTTAGCGTGCAAAATAGCCTGCATTTAATGGTCATAATAATGTGTTGAAAAGCGGACAAAAATGCAATTAAGTTATGAAACGAGACGTTGCCAGAATAGTTTGACATTATCTGTGCTAAGTGAAGGCTATATTTTATTAGGCCTATAAGGTAAAAAGCAGAGAAAGCAACATGTGGTTTAGTCTGTAGCCTACTGCATCAAAATCTAAGCCTACACATTTCCTCTCTTTCTTACTCGACTTCTTTCTTAGGCCTATCTTCAAACGTGTTCTTAAGTGACACCGCGGAAAAATATTGCATGGTGCAACAATCTAATCTTAAAATAATTACAATTATTTATGTCTCTGTGTGGTATATAACCTACTTGGGATGCTTACATGCAGATGTCAAAGTGTTTCTATTTTCGTATTCATGTGCATTAATGTGTAGATCCGAAGTTTAAATGGTAGGCCTATAGCTGTGACGTGCAGTCACCTGACATCACCGTCAAATCAGAGGATATTTCAGAACTATTAACGTGGACAGCTCCCCTTATGAGCATCTTAAGAGCAGTGCACGCGCGTTCACGCTACGAGCATGTTCGGGAAACAGTCGGAAAAACCAAACGAACGATCGTAAGATGAATCGTAGAAAATCCTCGTAAGAGCGTGTCTCCGTCGTTATCGGGGAACTGGGCCCAGGGGTATATAAAAAATAACGATTGTAGGTTACAGCAGCCGACTATTTAAGTCAAGTTTATAACGTTGTGGCACCAAGCGTCTTCTGCCCCATGGCTGCGCGCGAATGTAGTTTTGTTGATAAACGGGAAACCCATCAGAGCAGCCACTCCACAAACGTGTCTTAATTAACGTCATGCATTATAGGACCTCTTTCTCTGTCGCCATCAGCATAAAGGCCTCCAAATTATCCTGTGACTATCGTGTCCTTAGGCGATTCTTGATGAATTTAAGAGTGGAAAAACTCCGTTTGCATGGCTACATGACAGTAGGAATTCATTTGCTAACCATATATAGTTGTAGGCACAGGTAAAGAGGTTTAACTGCTGGAGAAGGAAATAGCAACAGATTGCACAATTCTTGCAGGTAGCACATTTCTTGCTCACCAGGGTTATTTCTGTATCTTCCTATATCTCCGCGGCATCATCAAAGTCCTACGCATTGACTGTATAGGCCTACTCGTTTAGAGGAGACATTTTCAGGCTGTCCCAGTGCATGGCGAGATGTGTCAATTCCGACTGTAGATTTTCAACGGTAGCACCTTCACTAAATTTAAGCAGACAATCTCTTATGTTTCGAAGTGCATTTGGGGGCAGTTTATTAGCTTTTATAAGGGGAAAATTCCGAGTATCAAGGCACGCTAGATCGGCAATTCCCGTGCTGAAGGTAGTAGACGCATTCGGTTTTGAAATTCCCAGAAGTCCTTGCTTCATGTAGCCTAACTTTTGTAAACCAATAATAAAATAAAATATATAGGCTACAGGCAGCATATTTATTGTATTCCAATTTCAAACAATGCACTTTTAAATCATTTGATTGAATAAGGTTACAAAAGAATGTAGACTGATGTAAATATTGAGAGTCACCATGACTGTAGTGTAGAGACTCATGTCTGGTATAAATACTGATCAGTTTCCAACTATAAAGAAAAGGGAGTTAGTGATAAATGGCTTATTCGAAGCCATGTAACACTGTTGATACTTGATAGTGGGCCGAGAGATAAAACCGTCTTTACGATAAATGGGCCGCGCAAACCCGACAAACATGCCGCTTCGTGATTGGCCGCGGCCCTTCTGGCATCTGCTCAAATGCCAGACCGTCCAGTCCGTCACTGATGATAAGTAAGTTATTTTCAAATCATCGATTGCTCAAAGAGGAGAAAGCTAGACAGCGAGAACAGAGCTTTATATAACGATACGGGGGCAATACCACGCAAAACTGTCACGTCCGTAACGCCAACTAAATATGGATGTGACGTGTGTCGATGTCATGTAAACACACACACCTGGGCCCACTTCCCCGATAACGACGGAGACACGCTCTTAAGAGGGTTTTCTACGATTCATCTTACGATCGTTCGTTTGGTTTTTCCGACTGTTTCCCGAACATGCTCGTAGCGTGAACGCGCGTGCGCTGCTCTTAAGATGCTCTTAAGGGGAGCTGTCCACGTTAATAGTTCTGAAATATCCCCTGATTTGACGGTGATGTCAGGTGACTGCACGTCACAGCTATAGGCCTACCATTTAAACTTCGGATCTACACATTAATTCACATCAATACGAAAATAGAAACACTTTGACATCTGCATGTAACCATCCCAAGTAGGTTATATACCACACAGAGACATAAATCATTTTAATTATTTTAAGATTAGATTGTTGCACCATGCAATAATTTTTCGCGGTGTCACTTAAGAACACGTTTGAAGATAAGAAAGAAGTCGAGTAAGAAAGAGAGGAAATGTGTAGGCTTAGATTTTGATGCAGTAGGCTACAGACTAAACCACATGTTGCTTTCTCTGCTTTTTACCTCATAGGCCTAATAAAATATTCACTTAGCAAAGATAATGTCAAACTATTCTGGCAAGGTCTCGTTTCATAACTTGATTGCATTTTTGTCCGCTTTTCATCACATTATTATGACCATTAAATGTAGGCTATTTTGCACGCTAAAATCTGATTCATCACAGGTAAACACAACAAAGAATGGGAACGTAAGTTGGATTATGTATTCTAAGTTGTAATTCCTCTGTATGTCCTGTTGGTGACCTCAGTGAGAAGTACTGTTAAGACGCTCTTAGCCGGTAACGAGTACTCTGGAGCACTCGTAGATCTACGAGTGTTTTCACGACGCTCTTAAGCTACGATGGTTTCGGGAAACAGTCGGCAAATCTTAAGACGTTCGTAAGAGGGACTTTACGACGCTCTTAGGCTTAAGATGCTTTCGGGGAAGTGGGCCCTGATGTCTTTCCCCACTACTGATTCTATTAGCCAGCCATTGGCTAAAGCACTAATTCCCCTCCCCATAAAAAAGCCATAGATGAAGACTCACGGGTGCCCGGCGATCGAATGGCTGCCTCGTCACTGCTCCCCACCAGCATCGGATCCAAGACGCCTCTCCTTTGAGCACGCTACCTCCTATGCCACGCCGTTTGCCTCCTCGCCGTCTCCAGTTGAACCTGCTGCCGCCTGCCTGCCATCGCTCCTGTGCGGCGGTTCCCGAAGTTACCGAGAGTCATTACTGCACGACTGCACTCTCCACTGGAAGGGCCGTAAGATTTTTATCTGTGTGAATGCGTCCGAAGTTTGAATAATCCCGCGGTCTCTGGTTTATTTCCTGTTCTGTTCACCTGCCAGCTACGAGACGAAAACACCGGCTTGCTGAACGACCCGGAAGTCCCGGAGTGGATCGCGAGCCTTGGAGGCGGATCTGGACTGTGTGCAAGCTGTATTGTGGACTGAGCGACTCCTAGTGGCCTTGGAGTAGACTTTCTCCTAAATTGCTGCAGCTCCTTAGATTTATTATATGCCTAACTCCCTGATAAGCTTACTAGCTATTTATTACTTCCTTGCTATTTCCATGCTATTTTTATTATTGAATATTTAGTGATTTTATTATTGTTTACATTGTAATAAATTAGAAATATTTTTATCTTAAATTCGCTTCAGTGTTTTGTGTTGTTGTGGCCCGGGGTTTAAAATATACACTGGTTTGGTTGACCGGTGACATAATTTTTTGGCGTAGTCTGGCACGACCCCTTTCCACGACAACACAAAAATGGACACTAGCTCAGGTAGCTCGGCTACCCCATCTGTGGTTAATACTATGGTAATGCCCTGGTTTATGGGGATGCCGTGGGTTCCGAAGTTTTCAGTGGAGGGAAGCCAGGTAAAATATGGGGATTGGAAAGTACAAATTGAAGCTATGCTTAGGGCCCAAGGGTTGACTGAGACACAAAAAACAGATTTCATTATCGGTGCATTAGAGGGGGTTGCAAGGAGAGAAGTGTTACTGTTGGAGAATGAGAAAAGAAACACCGCAAGTGGAATTTTAAAGGAACTAGACACCCTTTATAGTAAAACCATACCCCTAGCTCAGATTAGAGTGCAGTTTTTTAAGTGTGTACAGAGTGAGGGGGAGAGTATTGGGGCTTTTGCGCTTCGCCTCCGTGAATTGTTTCTCAGGTGGCGGGAGAAGGAACCTAGGGGCTCTGCGCAGGACGAGACAACAGCTCGGGACCAATTCATCTTGGGCCTTAAATCAGTCATCATCCAGAGGGAGCTACAGCGCCTGGTGAGACGGGAGGAGGAATTTACCTTTTCAGCTGCCTGTGCGGAAGCCCGGGCACTCGAGGCTGACCACTCAGGGGAGGAAGCCATGACCTCCAGGGTGAGGGCCCAACATCAACGGGAGCCACCGGGAAGCGACCTGGAAAAGTGGAAAGAAACCTTCAAGGCCGAGGTACGGCAAGAGATTCAAGATCAAATATCAGCCCTTGGGAAGAGCATAGCTGAAGAAGTACGACGCCAGCTGTCACCAGCTCCATCGAGCCCAGCAGCGGGAAGTAGAACACCTGCTAGACTTCCATCAGCTGGGGCCAGATACAGTACCCCGCCAAGAGCCCAACCAGCCTTTCACTGGGACAGTCAAGGTAGGCCCATTTGCAACCTCTGTAATAAAGCAGGCCATGTGAAGAGAAATTGCCCTTTAAACTAGAACCCCCAGCTACCGTCAGGCAGGTGGCTGGGAGGGGTCTGGAGAGAAGAGAAGAGGAAGTGCAAAAGCCTGACATTGTCGGAAGTTGCCCTGGGGTGGAGGTGGAAGTAGCTGGGGTTAAGGTCCCATGTATATTAGATACAGGCTCCCAAGTGACACTTTTTAGTGAATCATTCATTCAGAAATGGCTAGGGCACATTAAACCACGAGAGGCAGGAGACTTGAATTGGCTTACCCTCAAGGCTGCTAATGGCCTCTCTATACCATACACGGGCTATGCTATCCTGGACTTTGCTGTAGCTGGGGTTAAAGTACCTGGGAAGGGGGTTGTGATCGTCAAGGATGAATGTTTGGGTGGGGATAAGGGCGTCTTAGGAATGAATGTCATCACAGACTGTTGGAAGGGCCTGTTTAAAGGGGGGCATCCAGGACCCACCTCTTTTAAAGTGACTGTGGCACCGGCTGCAAAAAGAGAATGGGAACGGGCGTTTGTAGTATGTCATCGCATATCCCAGGAGGAAATGGGTGACGGACGAATTGGAGTAGCCCGCCTCAACCGACAGTGCCCGGTGGAGATCCCTCCAGCCACTGAAATGATTCTGTGGGCCCACATTCGAGAAGGACAACATCCAACGGCAAACTGTGTACTGGTGGAAGGGACAGGAGAGGAGTCCGAGTGGCAGGTGGCAAGGACCTTGTGCTACAGCAAAGGAGGTAAGGTGCCTCTAAGAATTAAAAACGTTAATCCATACCCTGTCACTGTCCCCCAGCGCTACCCACTAGCCTATGTTTCTCAAGTATGCCCCCAACAGGTGCATGGTGAGCGGGAGCTGGCTGTAAGGCTCACAGACCCCGGGACAGTTGAGGTAAATGTACACAACGTTGAGGCCCCACCGACAGTCAACCAGTCTTCCTCACACATGCAGTGGGGGGAAGGCCTCTCAAAGGAACAGCAGGCCAAAGCAGACCAACTACTTAAACGCTGGAGTGCTATTTTTGCAGCCAATGATGAAGATTTTGGCCGGACAGACGCGGTTCTCCACACAATTCCTACGGGAGATGCTGCCCCTAGCCGGGAAAGGTACAGGCCCGTTCCTCCAACCTTGTACTCAGAATTAAGAGTCTTGTTGCAAAATATGCTGGATAATGGGGTGATAAGGGAAAGTGCAAGCCCTTGGGCGGCGCCGATAGTCCTCGTAAAAAAGAAAGATGGGGCTTGGAGATTTTGCGTGGACTATCGGCGGCTTAATGCTCTAACTCACAAAGATTATTTTCCCTTGCCAAGAATTGAAGAGTCCTTAACCTGCCTCCGGCAATCCAGCTGGTATTCCACACTTGACCTGGCCAGTGGTTACTGGCAAGTGGAAGTGGATGCCCGGGACAGGGAAAAAACAGCGTTCACCACCCCACTGGGCCTATACGAGTTCAATCGGATGCCTTTTGGACTCTGCAACGCGCCTGCGACTTTCCAGCGCTTAATGCAAAGGTGTCTGGGTGGTATGATCAATGAGTCTTTGTTGATCTATCTTGATGATGTCCTTCTCTTTTCCCCAGACTTTGACACCCATATAAAGCATCTTGAGACTGCCTTCGAGAAACTGTGGAAGTATGGCCTAAAACTCCAACCACATAAGTGTAAGTTTTTCCAACGTAAGGTCAATTTCCTAGGCCATGTAGTGAGCAAGGAGGGAGTAGCGACGGACCCTGAAAAAACTGCCGCCGTCCAGCAGTGGCCATCACCTGCAACTGTGAAGGAGGTTAGGTCATTCTTAGGGTTTGTAGGCTATTATAGAAGATTTATTCCAGCCTTCTCTAAGATAGCCGCCCCCCTCCATGGGTTGCTGGTTGGCACAGCTGCCCTAGGAAAGAAGGACCAGCCAGTGCAATGGACTCCTGAATGTGATGCAGTCTTCAGGAAGTTAAAAGATGCTTTATTGAGTGCCCCCATCCTGGCTTTTGCAGACTTCTCAAAGCCGTTTAACCTCTACACCGATGCCAGCTTTGAAGGGCTGGGAGCTGTACTCGCCCAGGTACAGGAAGGTCGGGAGCGGGTTATAGCCTACGCTAGTAGGAGTCTTCACCCCCCAGAAAGAAACGATAAAAACTATAGTTCTTTTAAATTAGAACTTTTAGGTCTTAAGTGGGCGGTAACGGAAAAATTGAAAGATTACTTGTGGGGTGCCACCTTTACCGTCTTCACTGATAACAGCCCCTTAGTCCACCTAGATACTGCACGCCTGGGAGCAACGGAGCAGAGATGGGTGGCTCAACTTGCCAACTTCCAATTCACCCTCAAGTACCGTCCAGGAGTTGCGAATCGCAACGCAGATGCACTATCTAGATTGGGACCGGGCCATCATACACAGGCCAACACCCTGCTGGTAAGGGAGGAGGGGCTGAAAATTCCAGAGGCCACAGACGATTGGCTGGTCCAGCAAAGAGCAGATCCAGCACTTCAGGAAGTCTGCACGTGGCTGCAGCAAGGAAGGCAGCCTGACCGGGCCACTCGTCAAGCCGCTCCCGAGATGGCACGTCGTCTCCTTTTGTACTGGGATCGTCTACATCTGGGCATGGAAGGACTCCAACGGGAGGTGACTGACCCAGTAACCAGGCAGACCCGTAAGCAGATGGTAGTCCCGCAGTCACAGGCGAGACACCTGTGGGAACGTTACCACGCAGCGCTTGGCCATCTGGGGGTGGAGAGAATTGAAGCAGCCCTACGACAAGGCTACTTCTGGCCCAGAATGGGCAGGGATCTGAGGGACTGGACAGCCGAATGCCCCACATGCACCTGCAACAAGGCTGGCCCACAGGTGAGAGCCCCTATGCACTCAATCACCACATCTTACCCCTTAGAAATTGTTGCCATTGACTTCTTGTCCCTGGGGAGGCCGGCAGATACCTATCCTTACCTGTTAGTGGTGACAGACTTGTTCTCTAGGTATGGCTGGGCCTTCCCAACCAAGGACCAGACAGCGGAGACCACAGCCCGAGTCCTTTGGCGGGGGTTGATTCAGACATGGGGGTGCCCAGAGAAGATCCTTTCAGACCGCGGGGCAGCTTTCGAATCCTCACTAATGGACCACCTCTGCCAACTATATGGCTGTATGAAGCTTCGCACGACCCCTTACCACCCGCAGGATAATGGGTCATGCGAACGGTTCAATCAAACATTGCTGTCTCTTTTAGGCTCCCTGGATGAACAAAAAAAGGCCCATTGGCCGGATCACTTACCTGCACTCCTCCTGGCATATAACACCACCGTCCACTCCAGCACATGTATGACTCCATACTTCATCATGTATGGCAGACACGCAAGGCTACCAGTGGACATAGCCACGGGAACAGCACCACAGCAGCCTAAATATGACTTGAATGACTGGGTGTATGCCCACCACAGAATATTGACTAATGCTTTCCACCAGGCCCAGTCCCATAGCCAGAGACGGCATGAGCAAGACAAACTGCGTTATGACCGCAGGAGTCGAGCAGTACCCCTGTTACCAGGTGAAAGGGTGCTGGTGAGAAACTTTCGAAGACGTTCTCAAGGAAAACTGGCCCCCCACTGGCAACCAGCACCCTTCGTCGTAGTTGCCCAGGTTCAACCAGGTCACCCAGTCTATAAGGTACGCCCAGAAGGACGGCCAGGACTGGAAAAGACAATCCATCATAACAATCTGCGCCCCTGCACCTGGCAACCAGGAACAGCACCCAAAGAGGGAGCCCCCACTGCCCAGCCCCCTGAGCCCAACCCGTTAGATCACTTGAGTCACCCTATGTTCTTCCCTGTCCAGGTCCCAGTGACGGAGCCGCAAGCAGAACATCTGACAGAACGGTCAAGTCCAGTCCAAGTGCCAGAGCCTCTGGGTTCCAATCAACCCGGCCCTTCCACTGCATCTATCACACCCCAGGGTGAGGAAAGACAGACCCCCCCCCGGCGCTCCCAGCGCGAGTCCAAAGGCACATTGCCAACAAGGTATAGGGAGTAGGTCCTTAGCTGCCAAGGTGTTCGGGACGACCACCAAAATAGGGGAGGGGGAGTCAAAGAACATTATGTTGAGGTAAGACTGAACGTCTTCTGGGGTGGTCAATGGGAGTTGAGGGGCCACAATGCACATGGGATACAGGGGTTAGTCCTTTGGCTATTAAGGTGCTCGAGACGACCACCAAAACAGAGGGGGGGAGTGTCAAAGGGTATTGTGTTAGCTTGCTAATTGTTTTGTTATTTATGCATTATATTTGATGTATCATTTGAAGTGCCCTAGTTGTGTGTATTTGCACTGTGTGATCACTATGTAGATCTCTAGTAAGCTTGTTATTGTTTGCTGTGCTTCACGTGTGTCGATGTCATGTAAACACACACACCTGATGTCTTTCCCCACTACTGATTCTATTAGCCAGCCATTGGCTAAAGCACTAATTCCCCTCCCCATAAAAAAGCCATAGATGTAGACTCACGGGTGCCCGGCGATCGAATGGCTGCCTCGTCACTGCTCCCCACCAGCATCGGATCCAAGACGCCTCTCCTTTGAGCACGCTACCTCCTATGCCACGCCGTTTGCCTCCTCGCCGTCTCCAGTTGAACCTGCTGCCGCCTGCCTGCCATTGCTCCTGTGCGGCGGTTCCCGAAGTTACCGAGAGTCATTACTGCACGACTGCACTCTCCACTGGAAGGGCCGTAAGATTTTTATCTGTGTGAATGCGTCCGAAGTTTGAATAATCCCGCGGTCTCTGGTTTATTTCCTGTTCTGTTCACCTGCCAGCAACGAGACGAAAACACCGGCTTGCTGAACGACCCGGAAGTCCCGGAGTGGATCGCGAGCCTTGGAGGCGGATCTGGACTGTGTGCAAGCTGTATTGTGGACTGAGCGACTCCTAGTGGCCTTGGAGTAGACTTTCTCCTAAATTGCTGCAGCTCCTTAGATTTATTATATGCCTAACTCCCTGATAAGCTTACTAGCTATTTATTACTTCCTTGCTATTTCCATGCTATTTTTATTATTGAATATTTAGTGATTTTATTATTGTTTACATTGTAATAAATTAGAAATATTTTTATCTTAAATTCGCTTCAGTGTTTTGTGTTGTTGTGGCCCGGGGTTTAAAATATACACTGGTTTGGTTGACCGGTGACATGAGACCACAGAATATTTTACGATTTAAGAAGGCAATATGATTGATCCACCACAATCTAGTTAAGCCTACATGCATTCTGCCCAACAACGTGATATTCCTGGGTTTCCAGGATTTCGGGTCAACATAAAAAAAAACTAAAACAATTAAATTAAACTTGCTGATTAATGGGTTCAAGGAACCAGCTGTTGAATATCCATCCTTGTCTCAGCTCAAATTTTTTATTTTAAGTGCACGTTAAGATCTTAAAAATAGCCAAGGCTACTCAGTTTTTGTCCCCAATTAGGCTACTCTTATCTTGCCTTATTTCTCCTCATTTCGAATGTTGCCTTTTAGGCTACTTATTTTATTTCACATTAAACATTAGGCCTAGGCCTACTATCTTCTATTTCTTGAATTTCCCCTTGGGGATCAATAAAGTATCTATCTATCTATCTATCTATCTATCTACAACTAGGCTCCATCCATCCATCCTAATATTATACATACATACATATACATAGCCTAAACACATGTTAAACATTATGATGCTCCGGACCTTTGCTTAAGGACATTTTCTGTAACTGGACCTCGCTGAAGATTAATTGAATACCCCTGACCTACAGTATGGCTGAGTCTGCATGGATTGGTCTCAATTAGGCTTGCACATCTGGATACTTTTACTATTTTTTTCATTGCAAAACTGCTCAAGCTTTGTCAGGATGCACAGGAATTGGGCAGTGGGCACAGAAAACCCTTTTCAAGTCAGCCACAAATTCTCTATGGGATTGAGGTATTGAGCACACAAGAACATTGTGTCTATAAACCATTCTCTGTAGCTTTCACTGAATGCTTTGGATCCTTGTCTTGCTGAAAAGTAAATCTTCTCCCGTAGTTCTTCTAGTTCTCTTGCCGACTGAATCAGATTGTCCTCCAGGATTTCCATAATACATTTTACTGAATTAATTTTACCCTTACCTTTACAAGCCTTCCAGGGCCTGCTGTCAAGAAGCATCCCACAGCACGATGCTGCCACCTTCATGCTTCAAATTAGTGATGGTGCATTTTTGGTGATGTGCAGTGTTTGGTGTCCACAACGTTTGGTGTCCACAACGAAGGAACCAATCACAGAACAGAGGGACAGCATGACGATGACGACACACCGAAGCGGTTATGAGCTACATACAGACGCATTTGATAGACATTTGTAGCGCCCAACAATCGTCTCTGGGCATTCGTAAACCACGTTTCAAATACGAGAAAATGAATGTGTAGTTCCCAGACCCCATCTCAATGAGATGAGGTTTGGCGTTAACCAGGCTAAGGGAGCTCTATTTTTGCCCACTTTGTGCCCGAACTTCTCTTTGAGCAGTAGGCTACGTCCATTGCAATTACTGATCTATAAAGAACATATAAAAGGTTCTTTATAGATCAGTGATTGCGATACATTGAGGTAGAAGAGTTATATCTATCTGATGGCATTTTTCATTTCCTCCCAAGTTAGCCTCTCCATCCTCTTCTGCCGTGTTAGCCCAATGAAACTAATTAGCCCAGTGGAACTCAAACTTTTTCTGTCATTCCCTACTTTGGAGGTGGGGGATTTTCGGGCCCATCACCCCAGCAAAATGGTAACGTTAACGTCCCATCTCTGTACCCCGGATCTGGTGTTGTTTTAATTTATATGTACTGTTTATGACTTCTATGATTGTGTGTGGCTATTTTGTTTATTTTGATCTTCCTTGTCAAATAAGAAAGCCATTAATAAAGATACGCACAAATGAAGAAACATTTCCCCACCTGTCATGTTTCTATTCCCCACTAGTATGGCCCGCCCCACACTTTGAGAAACACTGAATTAGCCTGAACTAGCCGACTGGAAGATTGTGCAAAAGACGGAAGAATATACATTTCTAAAATAGCCGTGGCTGAATAAGGGGCTCATCTCAAAGGTTTATTTGCATACGGCCTCTCTCCTCGGTCCTCCAGCTTGTGCCCCGAAAATAGTTCAAAGCTCGACGTCATCGAGGATGTCTCATTTATCATACGTGCGTTCATGGGCACTGGAAAAAACTTTTTCCCATTGAAAACATCATCGTTTACGTCACTTCAAATGGGAAACTTGGGCTAGATTTTGCTAATGTAGTTGCCCAGTTGAGGGCTTGCGTTACTTTTGTCGTCACATTGTAGTTTGTTTGTAGTCCATGTGGCCTTTCATGTCCAACACTGTTAATGTGAACTTGGGAATTTGACATTTTTGTCAAAAGCTGCATATCCTTCTTTCACAAGCATCTTACACCATATTTTTAAGCAAATTAAAGTGTTTATTTAAGATTAGTGAGCGTGGCCCCAGCTGTGGCGCAATTTGCTCGGGCACCTGCACCATACTCCGGTGACCCGGGTTCGATTCCCGCCCCGTGGTCCTTTCCAGATCCCACCCCGACTCTCTCTCTCACTCACTTCCTGTCATTCTCCACTGTCCTATCAAATAAAAGGCATAAAAAGCCCCCCCCAAAAAAAAAGATTAGTGAGCGTATATGTTTTAACCTTTGTTGTGGCATCCATGTTGTTCACACATTCCGACGGCAAAGCACATGAACAAAGTAATCACGGTGGCGGCCCCTGATATTCCCAGGTGTCCTGAAATTGCAACCACAGGAGGCAAGACCGAGGAGGGAAGAGAGAGATGGAAGGCCTGATACGTGAGGAAACACAAGAATATCCTACGCGGAAGCATTTTCAGTCGGAATTGTGCGATCGTTGGTCCAAGCTGCCAAGGCAGGGCTCCAGACTAACTTTTTGCACTGGTTGCACTGGTGCGCCAAACTTTTTTTCTTAGGTGCACCAGCACAAAAGTTAGGTGCACCCAAATATTCAACCATCGCATTTAACACCGCAGCAGGTTCACTTTTTATCCTTAATTACTGTCCTATATAGGTTGTCCTATGACTTATGATTTACAATTCTACAAGAAAAGTAACTTAATGAAGTGTTGGTGCTTTAAGTGCTCCACTGAGCTGAAATTTAAACGTAAAAAACCTCTCAAGATGAATTAAATAAAAATAACAGTGAGTAAATTAACAGTGCACGTCTTTTAAGGGCTTTAAACTGCACATCTCATGGCTCAATGTCTTACATACTATCCTTCATGATCTTTAGGCCTTGGCTAAACCAGCTCGCCAGGCTAGCATCTTCCATAGAAATGTATTTGAGCACAATTTTAAGAGATGTTCCAAATAGCCTGGGGGATTTTTATGTGATTTTGCAATGATGATTGCAATAATCATTAGACAGCCCCACAATGCAATTTACTTTTAAATTTTTGTATTTTTACATTTTCAATAAGAACATCACTATGGTTAATGCAGTAACGAAATGGTAGGCCTATTATTATAGGCTATTGCAATGACTTGCCATGCTCGATCTAAATGTGTCCATTCAATTCACCGTACACAATGACCACAGTTATACATGTAGGGAATATTCGGGCTTTAAATGTAGCAGCGATATTCGGTTTGCGCCAAATACCGGATTAAATTGATTGATGCCAACAGAATGAGTTTACACAACTTGCACGCAAAACGGATATTGCTGTTTAAAACTGGGTTACTCCCTGCATGTAACTGCGGTCAATGATGCACTCCTTTTCGGCGATATCTGTATCTCTTTCGTTCGGGAAGGCCTTGTATGCATTGTTCGCAATTTTAAGACGTCTTTTCATCTGCAATGACTCCTATAAATTTGGCGCAAGTGGCATTCCTGTACCAAAGGTAGAGTTTCAATGCGGACACTTTTTCCTCTCTCGAATAGCTGATTTCCTCTCTCGAATAATCCGATTTTTTTTCAGTCGCACTTTTGAAAAATTAGGTCGCATATGCCCTGCAAGGTGAAAAGTTCCCTCCCACATCTGTCAAATTTTGGCTTCAAACAAGTTCATAGGGATTTATTTGCGACAATAAACTATTAGATAGACCAAGAAAAGAGCTTTGCTGGAATTATCATGAACTACCATGCAAACTTTTTAAAAAAAAGGTTCATGCCTGTTTTGTTCACAAATTGTATAATAAGTATTTATTCATGTCTCGAGAAGTATCAAACATTACCTCATTATCAGGGTCAAAAAGTGGGAAGAGTCCATGTTCATGATATTTTTAGGACTTGGTATAAGTTCATTCTCTGCAATTTGCGTGTCTGTTTATTCTAGCCTAAGAGGTGATGCACCGCATCATCAGTAATTGACGTCTCTTGAAAATAATGTGTGATTGAGCAGGACGTCTCATTTCTCTTATCTGTCGGTGGTTCATGCGCATGGGGAAAACATTTTTCCCGGTGAAAACATCATAATTCACATCACTTCATGTGGGAATAAGAGGTGGGAAACTGGGGGAAGATTTGGCTACCTGAGTTGCCCAGTTGGGGGCTCATTGTCACTTTTGTTGTCACAAGTTAATTTGTAGTCCATGTGGACTTTCATGTCCAACAATTTTAATATGAACGTGGGAATTTGCCGTTATTGTCATTTGAAAATTACATATCCTTCTTTCACAAGCATCTTACACCATATCAAGCAAATACATTTGTTTATTTAAAGAAGCACTATGCAAGTCTGGTTATTCCTTCGCTGTTTCTGGGTTTTCGCCGGATTTGGGCTTGCATTTTTCACGACACAGCTCCCCCTGCAGCTTCGGTAGCAAGTGACCGCTACGCTAAACCCCCACTAGCTAGCAAGCTAGCCATCAAGAAACCAAGCTAAACACATACAGGGCTCACAATAAAACGGTCGCGCAAACACATTGTTCAAGAGTCTATCAAACCACATTACAAAAACGAGGTTCACCCAAGGGTAGGCTACTTACAATTTCAAAAGCAACAAAGCCAAGTCGGCGTCCATTTTGCAGTCTTCTTCGAAACTACAATCTGACTACATTTTCGAGGTGCGATTGGATACTTCCGCTGAGTCACATCCGGATTTCCTCGGACTGGGAACAGAAAGTTGCATATTATTTTTTTCCGCGGAGAAGCGATAGGGGGAGACGAAGCACCCACCAAACGACCCAGAAAGTGTTGTAGAACAATCAGAACGACTCTCAACCTGCATAATTAAAGGAACACGCCACCCAATGTCAGTAGTAATATATGGCCTTACGTTAACTTTCACGAGTTGAGTCATACCTCTCCCGTGTCGGTACGTGCACTCAAACGCTCTGGTGCGCGGCGCGAATATGTTAGCATGTTGCTATGCTAGCGGGCTCAGACGTAGAAGTATTCAAAAACAGCCACGTTTTCCCGACTTAAATACAGTTGCACGTGTATAAAAATGTGTAAGGTCACACAACATGAAACGTGCCGATTTTCCAAGCAAATAAACAGGAGAACTACAATGTGTGGCACAATAGCACTTCGGAGTACTTCGACCTAGTAATTAACACCTAATTGTAGATCCTATCCACCAGAGAGTTTAGAATCCATGCTTGAGGTCATTTTTGCTAAAATTGTTGCATAGTGCTTAATTAAGATTAGTGAGTGTATGCTTTAACCTTTGTTGTGGCATCCATGTTTTTTACACATTCCGACGGCAAAGCACATGAACACTCGAAGTGGGAAAAACAACATAATCACGGGCCGGTCCCTGATATTCCTAGGTGGCATGAACGGGCCATGTCTTTCCTTCATTCCTCCATCCTCCTATCATTCCTTCCTCGTTTCCTTCACAAAATGAATTAGGAGGGGTTAGGAAAAGAGGAAGGAAGGAAGTTAAGGAGAGAGGATAGACAAAATGACAAATGATATGAACCCCATGTGAATATGGATCGTTTATTCAAGCCTCATTAAGTTCCTGTTGCATGATGGGAAATAATTGAAAGGAATCTACGGTAGTTCCAGTTTTGTTCCAGTTTTATACTGACCCTGCAAGATTCCTAGTTGTTGCAAAATCATAGTCTGTGACTAGTCTGTGTCTATACAATCTGTGACTTTTCATTATATGACAGGGTGCAAGACTGTCTTTCAAAAATCAACTTGGACATTCCTTAAAGGAAAATTCTGGTATTTAGCACTTTGGGTCCCTTTTCTGGTTTGTTTTGGATGAACTAGAGTGGTGGACACCGAAATTTTGACGAATGGTCCTGTCTCGACTTTTCTGACTCGTTTTGAATCGCCTTTACTGCTTCAGAGTGGCTGCAACAGGCATGCACAAAGCCTTAACGTTTGTTTTCAAAACTGTGCAACTCATGAGTGGTTAGTGGTGTTCGTTGATTATTAAAATCAAATATATCGGTGCAATGTATGATTTCTAGCCGTCTTAATTGCTATTGTGGAACTATTTTTTCAGACACCTCACAACCACGTATAAACTTCCACTCAATATTTGAGCCTGAAGCATAGACGGTGGCGCAGTAATATCAACGTGCAATGAGTCTTCCAACAGAAATCAATGGGATTTTACAAAATGCCAAATAAAACACGACATAAACTGTATTTCGCTATGCTACATCAACGAACACCACTAACCACTCGGAAAACAAACGTTAATGGTTGTTTTAGGACATGTTTGTGCATGCCTGTTGCAGCCACTCTGAAGTAGGCAAAGGCGATTCAAAACAAGTCAGAAAAGTCGAGACAGGACCAATCGTCAAAATTGCGGTGTCCACCACTCTAGTTCATCCAAAACAAACCAGAAAAGGGACTCAAAGTGCTATTTTCCTTTAAATACCCTGAAACCGTAAGTTACGCATGTAACTATGGATCTGTGAGACCGAGGGATGACCGTCACTACGGTCTAAAAAAGGAATGATCACCTTCGTTCTGCCTATCACCGAGACCATATGTCAACAAAGTCATGCCCATGACCTTGTAAATAGCGGAGATTGCTCCCGGTTCAGTCTCCTACCTTGAGCGCCTCAGGATGGTCCGAGCGACAAGGATAGTGACGGTCATCCCTCGGTCTCACAGATCCATAGTTACATGCGTAACTTACGATCTGTTTCGACCTCACTCTGACCGTCACTACGGTCTAAAAAAGGGATGACACATACCAAAAAAGTCGCGAGGAGCTCTAAGCTAACCATTAAAACCTCGCTCGGTCACGGACATGAGGGCAGCGTCGCCAACCAGAGCTGGGCGAGTGACGTCCACCCTATAAAACCTGGTAAAAGTGCAAGGCGTTGCCCATGAAGCCGCTGCACAGATATCGCTTGCTGGTACCCCCTTAAGGGCAGCCCAAGACGTAGCCATACTCCTGATGGAGTGAGCCCTTGTACCCGAAGGGACTGGCATTCCCAGAGCCCAGTAGGCATGGGAAATAACCTCAACCAGCCAATGTGACAGCCGCTGTTTGGAAAGCGGTAGCCCCTGCTTCGCCGCTCCATAACAGACAAAAAGTTGAGTGTGTTCCCTCCTCAACGACGTGTACGGGCCAGATAAGCTCTCAAAGCCCTGACTGGGCACAGAGTGAGCAACTTGTCGCGCTCTGCCTGTGAGGCAGCAGACGGCTGGAATTGGGTCAGCTCCAGAACCTGGTTGATAGACTGCTGATTTAGAACCTTAGGCAGGAAGGCTGGATTAGGCCAAAGTGACACGCCAGTGCCCCCTGCCTGCCACCTCAGACAGTCTTCGCTGACGGAGAGGGCGCACAGCTCCCCGACGCGCCTGGCCGAACAAAGAGCCAGGAGAAAGCAAGTTTTCAGAGACAACGATCGCAGATCTGCGTCTAAAATGGGCTCATACGGGCCTTCAGTAAGAGACATTAAAACAGTGGGCAAAACCCAGTTTGGTGCCCGCAAAGTGCGAACTGGACGCAACCGGCGGGCCCCTTTTAAAAACTGACCAATCAGTGGATGCCTACCCAAGGGCCTGTTATCCGCACCCTGGTGAAAGGCTGAAATGGCCGAGGCATAAACCTTCACAGTACTGACCGCCTTGCCTTGATCCAAATAGGACTGCAAGAAGCGCAAAACTTGAGGCACAGGGCAAACCGCTGGCTCAAGACCCAAGCTGGCACACCAATCCGAAAAGATCCTCCACCTGAGTGCATAGCAAACTCTAGTAGAAGGAGCCCTGGCGTTGTTCAGAGTCTCCTGCACAGACTCAGCTAGCTGTTCAATGATGGACTCTGCAGGGGCCAAACCCACAGGCGCAGGGCACCTGGGTTCGGATGCCAGATCTGCCCGTCTGCTTGGGACAGAAGATCCGCCCAGTAGGGTAACTGCCATGGCTGACCCTGCAGGAGCCGGAGAAGGTCTGGGAACCAAGGCCTCGTCGGCCACCGTGGAGCAACCAGCAGAACTGTGTGTTGGCCCTCCCTGATCCTCCGCAGGACCTGAGGTACAAGAGGGGATGGAGGAAAAGCGTACAACAAGCCTGTCGGCCAGTCTTGTGACAGAGCATCCAGGCCCAAACTGCCTCCCTGTCCCACGAGAGAGTACCACTCTAGGCAGTGAGTCGTTTCCGCCGATGCAAACAGGTCCACTTGTGCGTACCATACTGAGCCCAGACCTGGCTGACCACCTCTGGGTTCAATCTCCATTCCCCCGGGAGTGGCCTGGTCCTGGAGAGAATGTCGGCCGCCCTGTTCTCCATGCTTGGAACGTGTACTGCCCTCACTGAAGCCAGACGCGGCCATGCCCATGACAGCAACTCCTCCGCCACCTGGAGGCACCGCCGGGACCTCTTGCCGCCTTGGTGATTGACATGATACACCGCCGAGGTGCTGTCTGACCTCACCAGAACATGTTGGCTTCGCAACCCTGGCAGGAACCTCTGCAGGGCGAGATGGATAGCCTTCAGCTCGAGGACGTTGATGCGCTCTGACGTCCAGGAGGGCGGCCACACGCCCCTCGCTGACAGCCCTTCCCAGACAGCTCCCCAGCCTGTCAGAGAAGCGTCTGTCGAGATGACTTGCCTCTTGTGAGGAAGGCCCCCCAGTGGAACACCCTGGAGCAAGAACCTCCTGTCCCTCCAAGGACGCAGGGCTCGGATGCAAGCAGGAGACACCCGCAACTTCACATGCCTGTCGTCCCTCGGGTGGAGCTGAAAGGCGTTGAACCAACACTGCAGGGGGCGTGCCTTCAGCAGGCCCGATGGCAGTACCGCAGCCTCTGGACTTTGTGGGCGGTGACCAGTCTGCCCAGCCGAAAGCCTGTCAGAGCCTCGGTCAAGCTGTCTGCCCTCCATGGAGTGAGAGACGCCGTCATACTGACCGAGTCGAGGAGGACACCAAGGAAATCCGCCTGCTGGCGGGGCTGCAAGTTGCTCTTTTTCCAGTTGACCGTGAAACCCAGGACCTGGATATGGGTCAGAACTGTGTCGGTGTCGTGCACCACCTGCACCTGAGATAGGGCACAAATTAGCCAGTCGTCCAGGTATGGTAGGATCTTTAGGCCCCGGGCCTGGAGGGGGGCTAGTGCGGCTGCCACCACGTGAGTAAAAATTCTGGGGGCCAGTGAAAGGCCAAATGGGAGGACCTGAAACTGGAACACCATGCCTTGGAAGGCGAAGCGGAGGAAGGACCTGTGTGCTGGCAGATAGGGACGTGGAAGTACGCGTCTTTTAGATCCAGAGACGTAAACCACTCCCCTTCCTGGATGGACAGAAATCACTAATAAAACCCAGTGTGCTGTGCGTGCGGCGGTACTTCTGAGATGGCCCTTTTCAGAAGCAACTCCTGGACCTCCTTGACAAGCACGGAATTTAAAAGGGGGTCTTTCACAGACGTCATCTTGACCCCTGAAAACGTAGGGGGCCGCCGTCAAAACTGTAGGCGGTAACCGTGAGTCACCGTAGCCACAACCCAAGAGTCTGGCACAATCCCTTCCCAGGAGGTCCTGGACAGCTGGGAAGGGCAATCGACGGGCAGCCTTGGATCCCTAGGCAGGACCGCCACCACGGCCTGCACCTCTGCCTGCGCCCCGTCAAGGTCTTCGCTGACCTCTGGGCCAGGGAGTTGGGGCTGAGCTCTGGTCTGGTGCACGAAAGCGCTGGTCCCGCGGGGCAGCATAGTTGATACTTACCTGTGGTGTTCGGGCGGGCTGCCACCGCCCATACTTACCTGATGCTGCCCCGTGGGGAACCGGAGCCCGCCGGTGGCACACACGCTGACCAGTTTCTCTAGAAGCGCCAGCCTGTCCCACTCTGTCCAGCACCCCCTGGGAGTCTGGATGGAACACATGCCCAGGCACCACGGGGAGACCTAACAGGTCTGTCCTGATGGCATCAGGGAGAGAAGTTTGGGCAAGCCACACCTGTCTACGGCACAGCACCGCAGAGGCCATAGCACTCCCCACATCACGCGTCAGCTGGGAGTGGGCTGACAGTGCGGCATCCACCAGGGCCCTTGCATCATGGTCCTCCGGGCTCATCGTTTTTCGCAGAGCCGCCAGAGTGATAGCCAGGGCGTTGCCCATACGGGCTGCCCGTGCTGATGCGTCAAAGCAGTGACTGATGAGACGGTCCGTCTTGGCACACTCCTTACGCGGGCAGCGTGGATTGGGAGATGCATTGGCAGGCCCCAGGGAAGTCCAGGCGGCGATGGACTGCTCGACCGGTGGCATATCCCCTAGCCCTGAGTCGGCCGGATAGGCAGCCTTTGCCAGCTGACGGCAACCTGGATTGAATTGGGGGCGCTGTGGTGACTTACCCCATGCCGTCCGCAGCACCTTCGTGTAATCCTCTGCCACGGGTATACAGGGTGGTGGGCTGCTGTGCGAGACGCCTTCCCAGACGCCCCCAAGGGAAGCCATGTCTGGTATAGGGGCCTGAAGACCCAGGATATTGGAGGAACTCAACACCCGTGACATCAAGGAGCCGACGGGGACCTCCCCTGGCACCGTGGATTCATCAGTTGGCTCCACCATGTCTGAATGTAGCTCATCCAGGAGGCCATCCCTGCTTACGTCATCGATCGTAGAACGAGGGGCATGGAGCGACAGCACATCCACATCACCCAGATCAACATCCGCACCATGGCTCTCAGGCCTGGATGGGGAGAGACCTTCCTGGCCAGGGGGCAGAGAAGAGGATGACGTGCCCTGGAGACCCTCCAGCCTGTCCATCCTCCTAGCCAGAGCCTGGAGAGCTGAGAGAATCTGAAGCGACTCCGTGCCATTACCCTCGGTCACGGCAGCTGGAGCCGAGCGCTTAGCAGGTCCAGGGACCTCCACCTGATCATGCCTGGAAGGGGACTCATGTTGCCGTTCACGCTTGTGCGTATGCTTACGGTCATGCCTATGAGAGTGGGATGGTCAGTCGGGTGAGCGCTGCCTGTCCCGTCCACGCACGTGCCTGGTCAGCCCGGCGGAGCCGTTCCTCCCTAGGAAGGTCACAGGCTGCGCTGCAGGGGCTGTCGACATCCTCCAGGAGGTGGGCGGCCCCAAGGCAAGCGGGACACTCTCTATGCCCGTCATTGGGGGCCATCGTGGCCCTACAGACTCTGCAGTAGTGTGCCGCCATAGCCTACCACAGAAAAACACAATGCAATACAACACAATACAATACAATAAGGCACTTACCTTGGCCGTACAACGCACTGGGTCTGCAAGCAGCAGCCCGTAAAGAGATACAGCAGTGGTGTAATACAGTACACGGGTGGCCTGAAGCAGCGTGCGGACACGCTTAGCAGGCTCACACTGGCCCCGCTAGCTGCGGACAGCAGCGACGGGGTACACAACAGATATACAAAGAAGGCGGCCACCAGTGCGCGAAAGCATGCGCCGACGTACACCAGTGGACAACTGGAGAAAAGACACACAGCAGCCCGCACCTCGTGCAAAACTGCACCTAGCAGACACAAACAGCTAAACTTACCTTTTGCAAGTAGCCTAGCACACAACAACAAAGCTAACAAGAAGCACACAGTAACATTAGCGCCTAAGCGGCCGAGCACATACGCGCTGATCAGGCCCACACAGGTTCCGGCTGCCAGAGCAGTAAACAGAAATAATAACGGTGGCCCACGCCGGTGCGCGAACGCACCCAGCAGGCTCACACCAAGCCCAACTAGCCGCGAACAGCCAGATAAGGTACACAGTAGTTAACAAACAACAACCCGGAAACCTGGCACACACAAAAGGAAATTAACACTGAAACGGCGGCCCGCAGCAGTGCGCGAACGCAGGCAGCAGGCTCACACTAGCCCCTCCGCCGTGCGGTATGGGGTGAACTCAGGAAAGGCATCAACAAGTTAAACAAAGTTAAACGAAGTTTCCTGAAAAAAACACAGGTTACTGCACATGCAGACTAACAAACACAGTCAAAGCAAGAAAGCAGTGAAAGTACGTACTCACGTATCACAGGTCTCAGATGAGGCGATCAAGGTGAGAGACTGAACCGGGAGCAATCTCCGCTATTTACAAGCTCGAGTCGTTCTGCTTCCGGAGGTCATGGGCATGACTTTGTTGACATATGGTCTCGGTGATAGGCAGAACGAAGGTGATCATTCCTTTTTTAGACCGTAGTGACGGTCAGAGTAAGGTCGAAACAGATCATGTGCTACAGACCGTGCATTTAGATCATCAAATAGGGTCCTTAGTGATGGAGCATTTGGAAATCAGATGGGATTGTATGAAAACATGATATTCGAATATCAACAACTGTCAAAAATTGAGCACTGCATCTTCAAAGGAGTAAATATAGATATTAATCTATATAAATAGATATACCGTAAATATTTATACAAATGTCACTGTGGCATTGTTCTGTCTCTGTTTATTGTGTCTAGCAGGAGCAATCAAAAAGCCAAACAGTTGTTTTTTTTATTTATTCTAATAAATATATGATTTATTGCCACTGAAAATGTGTTAGCTCATGAAAATAGAATGCAGACTCTGTTATGAAACTTGCAAGGGCTCTTTTGTTCCACGTAGTGGAAAAACACTTGATTTATGATTGCGCTGTTTAGTTTTAATAATTTATTACAAAGATATTTTAATATTACAAGAAAAGCACTGCTGTCACAGGAACACATTTAGATACTAGGCTTATTACTGCTGCTTTACATACATAACCTATGCATAAATAATATCTGTCATTTATGGGTTTTTCAAAAAGTACACTTCTTGTGAGACACTGAATGAATTTTAGCAATGGAAATCAGAATTCATCATAATCGTGATTTCTTTGTGTCTATGAGGGAATAAAGTCAGCTTTAATCATTCTGGTTTCCACATTTGCCCTGGCCAACATTCCTCATACAGGGTTTCGGCAGCGTGTCCAGGAAAACTTTTGTATGGTCCATCGGAGCAGAGTGAAGTGACTCCAGCGGATACATATTGGAGGGCTGTAAATTGCCCAGTATCCCCCCTCTAAAAATACTTGTATTTAATGTCTGAGGAAAACCCCCTAACTCACCCCACCCCCACCCCCTACCCTGTGAACGTTGGTCTGACTGGCATTTGTTGCAGTGACAGGCCAAATTTGATGGCTACAGTTTTACAGTAAAAGAACAAAAAATTTGACTTTTTTTCACAAGCCATGACCATGAGCAGCGAATGAGGACATTTAGCACTCCCCATGTGTGTGTAAAGCCCTCACGTGTTTGACGCGCCTCATGTTTGTTAAGGTTTGGTACGTTTAAATTAGGCCATACGCTCACGTGGTTGGCGGACGGATTCTTATGAACATCACAATTTTTTTTCATCTCCTGGCCTGTGTCTGAGCTCATGTTTTTGAGTGTGTAGACCAGTATGTTTCACTTACATTATTCTGTGGATTCCAATATCACACATACATTTTGCAATCCAAATTTTTCATGAGTTTAATAGGAAAGGACATCATATATTTCACGTGGTCTGAACATCACTGAGGCATCTGGTTATGGAGGCAATAAGGGAGATGGATGAAGCCTGGGCTACAAGTCAAAAGCTACTCTCTCTCTCTCTCTCTTTCTCTCTATCTTTTTCTCTCTCACTCTATCTCACACACAGACACACATGGTTTGTGTAAAAAACACATTTCCCCATCCACACTCTAAAGACGTCCTCTCCATATGACCCCACGGCCACAGAGGAAGAGTGGAACAAATCTGTTTTTTTTATCCGCCTCCCCTCTCTCTTTCTTTCTCTCTCTCTCTCTGTCTCTCTCTCTCTTCAGCCCCTCTCTCTTGATCTCTTCCTATTTGTTCACTCAAGGTCGGAAGTCAGGCTTAAATGTCCATTTCAATCAAGCTACCAGTCAGCCAGTTACTTGTTTTCTTTTTGTTTTTCCATCCTTGAAGCCATTACTTGTCTAACGGCACATACATCTCTCTTACCAAATGGGCTGTCTGAAATTACACATCATTGCCAGAAATTCTTATCAGATTTTCCAGTAATTTATCACTATGTGTGAGAACAGCTAGTCAAACAGATAGTATATTTCTCCTCACCAAACCTCTGAATAGTATTGGATGTTTTAATAGCTTGTCCTCATACATTACTCACTGTTTCCATAATGGACTCATTACAGCTATATATTACATCTTTTGAATAGATCTGTCTGACTTCCTATAATCCACCATACTTATCGAACAACCAGTTTACTCACAGTATAGGCATATAAGATCCTTGATTAATAGCAAGATAGAGCAATGCTCTTACCCTCTCTGGTATAGTTTTTTTTCCGGATATAATCATGTTTACACACTTTCCCAGCGCACAAAGTTTATCTTAATTGAATTGTTTGACACACATATTATGCTGGCTTGTTTAGTTCTGTGAGGGACAGAGCAATCAGAATTGTGTATCTGACACGCCGAAGATGCTTTCTGCCTTGTCTGTTGAGTTTTTTTTTTTTCAGTGTTCTATGATGACACGTTTCATAATTAATCACCAGCTCTCAAAGGATAAACAGATCAGCTTTCAAAATCTGCTTGATGCATGAGGAGTCTTATGTCAGAGAACTGGAAGATTCTCTGACCTCATTGTCAAACCGTCCAGATGATCCGACAGGTCAGCCAAGGCTCAGCCACACTGCTGTCTCCCATACAGGCCCAGCGGTATCTACCGTTTCAGCTGGATGTGCGGAGACTGCGAAAGTGTTTTTGAGTCTCATGCTTGTTGCCTCAACCAAAGAATTTAGTGATTTTACAATCAAAGACTTGGCGTATCATTATTATTATAGATGTTATTGTCATACCTTAATTACTGTGTGTGGATGTGTTGTATCTACAGCAGAGTAGTACACCATGCAAAAATAGAATTGCAACCCTCTGTGCGTGCAAATATATAAATATATATATATATATATAACACGTAAATGTTTTATTGGATAACATGTAATAAAATAATAATTTTTCTCTCCCATAATCTCTTGCTGAAACCTAAGATGAGCAGTTGTATGGAGCCAAACCATGACCAGAAAATAAATTCTGGATTGGATGTTTCCCACAGGGTAATGGAAAATAGGGGAAACAAAAAGCTCATCACTCCTCTGAAAAATGCAGGATGGTACCTGGAGATTTAACCAAAATTAAACCTCTTGAAACCAAAGGTACAAATATTTACACATGAAATCAAATAATTAAAACATCTAGAAGTAATTTACTTAGCACACTGTGAAGTGATACCCACATTTCAAAGTGATTGAAGAAGTTTTGATTCAGTAATACCTGAATGGTCAGTTTATATTGGACATTTACATCCAGCCTATCTAACTCGCTTCTTACCACATTTCCCTTCTATTTCATGTGCAGTCTGGCAGCCGTCAGATGTGATTACAGTATGTGTTCTCCATATGCTCTGAGTGTCTCCCGTGTCCATCTCTCAGGGATAGGGATTTCCTCTCTCCACTCTGCACACATTCATCTCTCTTTGTCTCCAGAAACCTACCAGATTTCACAGGCCTGCTCCAGGGGTGACGGGACCAAAGGTAGCTGGTGAGTGGCCCTTGACTTGGGGCTTCTTAGGGATTACTTAATGAGTGGAGTGTTTGTATGTGTGTCTGGGGCTGGGGTGTGTTTGTATGTGTGTGTGTGGCGGGGGGGGGGGGAGGTTGGGTACGCTTAGCAGTTAACTGAAAGACAGGTGACTTCCAGGCTATGGCCCCCTGAAGTTAGAGCTGTTCCCCACATGGGCCAAAACAAATTGGGTTCACCTCTGCCACTTGTGGACATGAGGGTTTACTGAGCAGTGAATGAGAGTAGTCTGCACATGTGTGAATAAGGGTCTGCTCTTTTCCGGAGCATTCCGAGGTTACAGGAAGACACGATACACTTACATTGCCATGGAAAATGCATTTTAAATGTGTTTCATTGCTTGGCTCAGATACAGCCTGCGTGTCCCTCTCTGACACATTACCTTTATGGACAATTATAGAATAATCAAAATTGTGATTTTTTTAAACCTTTGCGATATCTAGGTCATACCCTGTAGCTTCAAAATTGAAGAAAGATTGCCATGAAGACTGTGGACTACGTTTGTGATCAGGAATATTGGTATGTGATCTTTTGGCCTGGTTGCCCACCTCTCACCTCAGGGGCTTACCACGTGTTTGTGTTTCTCACTTTGGGTGGGGCACAGAGGCACCTGAGGCCAAGATCTGGGGTTGATGCCTCAACTCTGATGCAATGCATGGGGATGATGGATCATCGCTTCATGATCCATGCCAATCCAAACACTGCAAAATGCATTACGCCTTTTTACGAGATCTTCGCTGGAAGGATTTTTCCCCTCAGCAGGGGGAAAAAAGGTCTCAACGCCTTCTTAACTCTTTGCTTTATTCGCGGAAGAAAGACTGTCTTTAAAAATTGACTTGTGCCACATTCAGCTGCTCCGAGAACACCAGGGGATATGTTTTCCACTTTGCTTGGTGGCAGGGGAATCCATAGATCTCGCATTGCTTTGACCTCCCTGGAGCTACACGTCATCCACTGGAGAAGAGAGATGTTGTTATTTTATTCTCACTCTGTGGCCTACAATGGGAAATATGACTGCTGGTGCCAGTTTGGCCAAAGTGTGGCAAACAGCTCCAATACTTTTAACACAGCCAGACTTCTCAGTAAGGTCCACAGGAAGCACTTTGGGATCAAGTTATTGCACTTGCTCTGTCACCATGGTTACTGTCACAACAGTCTTCTGTCCCCATTGGTTTTACTCCTATTTGACATCACCTCAAGTCTGGCTATTGTCAAATTTGAATGTCGTAAGACATGTAGGGTGGAAAGCCTTCCGAGCTTCTGACGAATGGTGATAGCTTTCAGAGGCCTCCCAAGAAAATGGGGGTCATTGAATTCAAGTTCACAATCACAGATGGTCAGCAGCAGACAAACAATTCCCACAAAACACTACCACTGGGAATTGTGTTTACCCTGGAATGCTGCATAAAAAAGTTCAACATTGACTTAAATCATAACCTTCATAGACCATCTTAAAAGCTCCAACAACCTCTTGTTGCTCTCTTGCACACATTCATTAGTTCTGTAGAAACAGAGGGAAAGGGAATTTGTACTTCATACTTGGACCCTTATCATAAAATTACACTCTTCACCCTCCAAAGACATACTGTACATCAGTGAAAATGATGGCGGGACACAGTAACTTCTCTAACTGAAGCATATTTTCAATCTGGAATTTGACGTATTAGTACCCCCTTCCATGACAATAACAACCCCCCAAAACATCTCCTTCACAAGGTTTGCTTGATGTCCTCCCAGCTTCTGTGTAGGCAGTAATGTCCAAGCCTCCCCCTTTGGGGTGGCGCCACGTTCTGGGAAACTGAACGCCACGTAGATGGGAATCCCTCCATCTGGCCGCGCCAGGTTTCCAAGGGAGGAGGGCGCCAGGCCAGATGCAGCTGGGCCGATACATGGTGCTCCAGGGCCTGGCTGCTTACTGCAGGCCATGTCAACAGCAGCACTGTGTAGATCTATCAGCTTGAGATAGACGGGGGGACGGAGACATAGGGTGAGTGAGCCAATGGGGGTAGGGTCATGGAGGAAGAAAGGAATCCCCCTAGGGGGGGGGCTAGGAGGGGTGCTGTGGTGCAACTGGCAACTGGCCTGTACCACATTTGGGCAAAAGTGCCCACGGAGACCCAGGTTTGAGTCCGACCCGGGTCATTTTCCCGATCCCATCTCTCTCTTCTGCTCGCTTCCTGTCTCTCTCTTCACTGTCCTGTCACAATAAAGGCAAAAAGCCCAAAAATATGGAAGGATGTGGTCAGTCAGACAATTCTAAAAACAAAGAACTAATCTGTTTTTAACCACAGATGTGTCTGAGGAAGCAAGTCAAAACACAATGATGGCAGCCAAACAGCATCCACACCAAGACTTTGGCCAAGTCTTCTGAAATGTGATTGTGCGCCTGCAGTAAACTTAAAATCTTCAACATCTCAATTAGTAAATCCAATATTTTCACTGCCCGCAGTGTCATTGCCCTATAGCTCATAAAGCTTTTGCACCTGTGTTAGAATAGCATATATGTTCTGTCAAGCAGGGTTATAACTCATACTGTAAGTGTGTGCAAATGAGTAAAGGACAGGGGTAATTACCTCCGAAGATTGTGTTTTCAGTGGAGTTTGGCTTGTCTGTCTATCTGTAATCATGTTTACACAAAAACTACTTGCCCAATCTTGCCCAGTTTCCTCCAAACTTGTCCTAAACACAAACCCCTTAAACCCCTTCAACTGGACCAGATCTGATTCACAGGGAAGAAAAATCCATGAAATTAGTTGTACTTTTACTAATGTTGCCAAATTATACATTTTGGTCTAGACAGAGGTTTGTACTCTCCATGTGCCCTTCTAGTGTGGATTAGTATTTGCTGACAAAGGGCAAACTTAATGAGATCTGAGAAATACTGTTCATGTGTAGCATCTTGCCTTGACTTGATCTCCTCACCTCCCCGTGTCCAATAGGTGAGGGAGGAGACAAAGAGGAGGAGAGGCTCTAAATGTCACTCTTTACACCATCACAGCAGGGTCAGATCAGGGCCAAATCAGGGTCAGCTCCGTACCAGGATTAGGCTCTATCATGGACACACCCAAGCAAGAGGGTGGTGTGTGTGTGTGAGGTGTGGGTGTGTGTGTGTTTATTTATGCAGGTGGAGAATATACTTTAAGTCTTGACGCAGACACAATAATACATTTTTGTTCATTATCTTCAATCAGGGAGAACACCATACTGGTTTCCAGTAACCCTTTAGTTTACTAATGGAGAATGTATTGGTCAGAATTTTAATTAAGTTCCAGGGTCATAGCATTACGAGGAGTCTAATGCCTTACTGAAGTTGTTTACTTTTTTTTAGGTGTTTTCCCCAAACTATTTCTTTAAAGTGTTCTGTCTATGTTAACCTTAACTACCTTAAGGTATACTTTAAGAGGTTAAATCCACGTTTCTGCCATCGATCATTGTCATACATGTAGTTTTGAGCATGTGTGAGATTATTTTGATGGCAAGACAGCAAGGGGTGATAATAATATCAATTAGAAATATGTCAGAATTTAATATGTTACCAAATATGACATGTGTAGGCAACATGTTCCTCATATACATTTTAAAGGCATTAAAAGACAAAAGCAAATTAATTTATTCTGATGTTTTTTCTTCTTCTTTTTATTAAATGAACAAAATGCAACACATAGCGGTACTGTATGTAGGTCTTACTTGACAGTAAGTGCACATGTCATGCCACCAACAAGACATTTTTAGGTTCTAAAATCTTTTATTTAAAGACTGTGTTAAGGGTTAGTTTAAGGTTGGCCCAGGCCAATCTTATGAACATATGAAGGTCGATATCAAGTCTCTCCATGGCCTTGCTCGGGTCTGTTGTCATTGCTGTGGCCAAAGGTAAGATAACTACATTTGCAGTGAGAATTCTCCAAAATTCTGGTTATATTCTGATCCTTGTGTGATCAGATTTTTCTTTTAAGAAGTTTTTTATTTTGTGTTGATCTGATTTTTTATTGGTGTTGATCTAATTCTTGGTTTCAACTCTGCAGAAAGAACAGCTACGAATCCACATCTGTAAGCCCAGCTGTCATTGAAAGTCATCTGCCACAATGCAATTCCAACAAAGTCTCTGCAAGCTTCCTAGCACCAGCCTCACCTTGGGAATGGATAAATCCTCAGAAATAGTCATCACGCAATTAGAAGATGGCAGACTTTTAACACAGTTATTCATGGAATTGCTGTGGAAATGCATGGAAATGCATACTTCATGTGGACTTCAATGTTGTGGATATCTGGCTCCACTGGCACCTCCACTCTTTTACACCTGGGAGACCTGCTGACTGTTGCACCAGAGATGCTCACTGCCAGTGAAAAGCATCTTCTCACGCTGTTAGTGCAGACAGATAAATCGGCTCGGATGCCTCCGACACCGGCGCGTTCCCTGAGTCGTAAATACCTCCGGCTGACAAAGTCACGCCCGAGGGAAACGGAGGTATTTGGCTCATGTGTGCTGGCATGTTATATCAAACTGTGGAGCTTTCTCCTCGGGGTTCCACATTTCGGGCTCTCTGGAGCTTGGGAAGCTGTGAGGACCCTTTACATGCTAGAAGAGACTGCACACTGGTTGGCACTGGCACAGGGCCCTGGTTTACATTGGCTCCTTTCCTGCTTCCACATGTACAAGATGTCTGTCCCGACTTAGACTTCTCTCCTCATTGACCTCCACTGTTTAGTGACCTATGCGGTATGTGCATTACAGAGTTTCTGAATTATTACAGTTGAACTAATGCCAGCAGTATCAAACAAAGGGCATTCTCTGGTATTGTAAATAATACAGTATGTTCACATTTTTTTCCATGGGTCAGAGAATAATGCTTACATTGTATATCATTTAATAGGTGCATTTAAGAAATGAAGTCATAATTTGTGTCATACATTTCTGTTCTCAGATTACTTAAGTATAAATCCTCCTGTGGTGATTTCTGTGACCACTATATCCACCCAGGTGAGATTTTTATTTTTCTTGAGTCGTTATGCTGAGAGGCACAGTAAAACCACTGCTTAAGGGTGGTATGTCTCATTTTTTTCTTTTTCTCCCCCACCTTTTTGATGAGTGCCCTCGGGGAAGGGAGTTGTAATAGCACCAATTTGCGAGCTTTTCAGTTCCTCGGATGCCAAGCTAGAAGAGGAAGAGACCAAATGAGCACAGAAAGGACCACAAATCTGACTGCAAGCACAGCTATGTTAAAACATGTCATACTGCAACCTTTAATTGTAGGAATTAACAATGGAATTAAGGAATAGCTGTTGTGCAAGGCTAAAATTGTTTTCATAAAACATCCAAGCCTGTTACATTATGCACAAGGTAAGTTTGGTAAGGTTGAAAAGGTAGGCCTGGTAAGGTTACACTACAGTGCAGTGATGTACAAAAACATTCATCCCCTTAGCTGTATCTCCAGAACAAGGCAGCTATTTTGAGACTGTCTGTGACTTTTAAGAATTCCTTCTAACTTGCATCAAAAGGACAACCTCCAGTGACGAGTCAGATTATTCTGAGAAGAACGTAGAACTGAGATGTCCTTTTAGAAAGTGGCCCCTGGGGATGACAGCCAGACTCCTTTACCTTACATGGCCCCTCTGTCCCATCCACCCAGAGGACCCTCAGCTAATTTAATAAGAGCCCAGACCTCTCTGTCTCTCTCTCTCTCTCCTCCCTGTAAACATGAACCTCTCATCGAGTGTTTATGTGCTAGATAAACACCACTGACATGGATACAGTAGAAGGCATCTTACAAAGATACTCACTGTCATTTAAGCATATCCTCTGTCTGTTTCAGGATTCTATCAACAACATCAATAACAAAAAAACAATTATCAATAGTAATACAAAAATAATAGAACAGCAGAGTTATTGACCTTTTAAACTGGATAAAGCACAGACATTATTTTGTTGTTTGTGTTTGTATTTAAAGAAGCCCTATGCAACAATTTTAGCAAAAATGACCTTAATTATGCAGGTTGAGAGTCGTTCTGATACAACACTTTTTCGGTCGTTTGGTGGGTGCTTCGTCTCCCCCTAGTGCTTCTCCGCGGAAAAACCGAATATGCAACTTTCTGGTCCCGGACCGAAGAAATCCGGATGTGACTCGGCCGAAGGCCTCGAAAATGTTGTCAGATTGTAGTTTCTAAGAAGACTGCAAAACGGACTCCGACTTGACTTTGTTGCTGCTGAAATTGTAAGTAGCCTACCCTTGGGTGAACTTTGTTTTTGTAATGTGGTTTGATAGTCTCTTGAACAATGTGTTTGCTCGACCGTTTTATTGTGAGCCCTGTATGTGTTTAACTTGGTTTCTTGATGGCTAGCTCGCTAGCTAGTGGGGGTTTAGCGTAGCAGTCACTTGCTACCGAAGCTGCAGGGGGAGCTATGTCGTGAAAAATGCAAGCCCAAATCAGGCGAAAACCCAGAAACAGCGAAGGAATAACCAGACTTGCATAGGGCTTCTTTAACAAGTATCCCACTAGTCTGACAGCTTTGCATATTGTGTCAAAAAAGAAACATGTTGTTGCTGGCCCAGAGGTATGGAAAGGTATTAGGTGCCAGTACAAACAGTAGGGTTCAGCGCGTCCATTCCTGAATGCTGGGTGCCATGAGAAACTTGCCAGCCTGGACACATCTGAGCCCTTATTTTGCATATTGCAGTGCAGAGCTTCGCCTCGTCTGAACTTGGAGGACATCTCACTTTGTCTTGGTTGTTATTAAATGCCAGCAGCCTCTTGTCAGACAGGAGGCCAGATGGTATTCTATTTGTTTTTTATTAGTATTTTATTTAGTATTAGTATCTGGCTTCCGTTCATGTCACAGCACAGAGACTGCCCTTCTATGCATAGTTAATGACCTCCTCCTGTCTGCTGACTCTGGCTCACTTACATTCTCATCCTCCTTGACCTTAGTGCTGCTTTTGATAGCATCCACCACAATGTTTTAATCTCCGGTCTGTCTGCTATTGGTGTTTCTGGCACAGCCCCCTTCAGTCATACCTCACCAACAGAAAGCAGTTTGTCACACTTGGTCCACATCAGTCGCCCAAGTCCCCTGTCACTCGTCGTGTCCCCCAGGGTTCTGTACTTGGGCCCCTCCTCTTTCTCATATACATCCTCCCTCTTGGCCAGATTATTCGCAGCCACGGTCCTAACTTCCACTGCTATACATGACATTCAACTCTATCTTACCACTCCCTCTGACTCCCCACCATGCTCCCTCACTGACTGTCTTTCTGACTTTAAATTATGGATGCAGAACAATTTTCTCAAACTCAACACAGATAAAACAGAAATTCTCCTGATTGGCCCTAAAAGCATGCTCTCCAAATCTCACAGTCTCACTCTCAACATCAATGGTTCACCTGTCCACTCTACCCCTGTTGTCAAAAACCTTGGCATTCAACTTGACTCCACCCTTAGCTTTGATCCTCATATCAAATCACTCACTAAGACTGCCTTCTTTCACCTCTGCAACATCTGCAACATCTGCAACATTGACCGCCTCCGACCCTTCCTCTCTGTTAGCTGGCTACCAGTTTCATCCCAGATTAAATACAAAGTACTATTTACCTTCAAAGCCCTTCACAACCCTGCCCCCCCCCCCCCCCATCTACGACCTTGACCCCTTACACTCCTTCCCGCTCACTCAGATCTTTGTTGTATTATATTGTTTGTCTGTCTGTTGTGTTTTCTTTCTACTATGTAAAGCAACTTTGGGTTTGAGAAAGGCGCTATATAAAATAAACATATTATTTATTTATGTATTTATTTGTTTGATTATTTATTTATTTAATTATCTATTTATCTATTTATTAATCATTGCAATAGACTTGTCCAGGTATGTCTTGGTATTAGTGTGTTAATGTTTTTTTTTTTTTAAGTAGCCTCCAGTCATATCCCTAGCCGTGTTTATGACAGTAACTCCTAACCACAGATTGCTCACTGCTTCTAATACCCATGTGTTCATGCCCCTGTTCTAAAAGACTGCACCCTGGCAACATGAGGCGACTCTGGAGAAGATCTATGCCAGATCAGGGCCACATCTGTCCAGTCAGTGGGCCCTGTGTTCTCCTACTTACAGGTTTATAAAACTGCACCAAGCAAGTTTTATAAACCTCTGTGGTGGGTATTTCATGGGTGGCAGTATTATAAATGCACAGCTTTACTATTGTACTTAATTAGACAACCTTTTAGCATTAAAAGTGGAATTACATGTCTGCCCTGTAGAAATACCTCCAGCATCCACATGCATTCACTTCAAAGGTGGTCTCAGGGACCTCACTGAAGGTCTGGGAAACCTTTGCATCCGTATCTGCAAAGCTGTCACTTTTTAAAAAATCTTTTTTAAAAGTGTTTGAATGCTTTTTTCACATCTCACTGTGAATTTGTGAAACCTCAACTTTGTCTCCAGCAATTCAGTAACGTTAGATGCGCCGGTGATAATCACCTACAGCTGTGAGTTTAGCATGCTGCAATGCATTTTGGAGCTTTAGGCTTACAATTTTGTACACTTTATTGCTTGTAATTATTGCCAAACACAAGACAATTACGCTACAATCCATTGCTCAACACATCTGCATTCAGTATCTTTATTGTTTATTCATGTGTTTGTTGGCGCCTAACTTTGAAGCTGCTTCTAAGTTTGATCAAACACAATGCACCATGGCAACAAAAGCAATAGATTGAAACACTTTCCTGTACACTTATAAACCACAGTAGCATAGGCTCCAGTGGCTGTAGATTTGACCAATCCTCAGTGTGATTCAAACTGATGACTGCTACTGATAATTGAACAAAGGATGTATTACCAAAGGCAAGGGAGGGCATGTCTGGGCTACTGTAGCCAACCAGTTTCTTGTGGCATCTGGCTGTCTGATGTTTGAAAGCTTCAGCCCTGGGCGGGGTAGCTGAATTCGGTTCCTGTGCCAGCAGGTTTGCCACCTGCATCAAACTGGCAGAAACATAGAGAGACACTTGCCCGAAGTTGCTGGCATTCATGGATCCTCTCTTTGTGTGGCAGACAGTGTTCAGTTCAGCCAAGGAACAAGGAGAGGAAAAAATTAGGGACCTCATTTCAGTCTGAGACATTTTACAGTCAATACAATGTTTATGATGCGAGCTATTCCCCCTATCTTGAGAGAGAAATCTAAACTTGAGGTTGAATCTGTTTGTGGGCAGCCGTGGCCCACTGGTTAGCACTCTGGACTTGTAACCGGAGGGTTGCCGGTTCGACCCCCGACCAGTGGGCCGCGGCTGAAGTGCCCTTGAGACAGTGTTCAGTTCAGCCAAGGAACAAGGAGAGGAAAAAATTAGGGACTTCATTTCAGTCTGAGACGTTTTACAGTCAATACAATGTTTATGATGCGAGCTATTCCCCCTATCTTGAGAGAGAAATCTAAACTTGAGGTTGAATCTGTTTGTGGGCAGCCGTGGCCCACTGGTTAGCACTCTGGACTTGTAACCGGAGGGTTGCCGGTTCGACCCCCGACCAGTGGGCCGCGGCTGAAGTGCCCTTGAGCAAGGCACCTAACCCTTCACTGCTCCCCGAGCGCCGCCGTTGAAGCAGGAAGCTCACTGCGCCATGATTAGTGTGTGCTTCGCCTCACTGTGTGTTCACTGTGTGCTGTTTGTGTTTCACTAATTCACCGATTGGGTTAAATGCAGAGACCAAATTTCCCTCACGGGATCAAAAAAGTATATATATACTTATACTATGTATTCCTTTACTGTAGGTCAAGCCTAAATCAATGTGTACCATAGAAAGAAAATCCTGGTAACCTTTTATAGTTTCCTGAATCAATGTGGAAAATGGATGTAATATGGAACTTGCTTCGGGACTGTTGACTCCTCTGAGGTTTCGACAGTTTGGATGAAGCTAATTTAGAGTAGCAGGACACCAGGGTCTTTGCCAGGTATGCTGTAGTGCAACTCACAGGGGCATAGACGGCCACAACACAAATCACATTAATGGCCGCCTTCTCCATCCACTGCATCTGTAACTGGAGAGCAGGAGTTTATTTCTCTGGGAAGACTCCTTGGATTGGAAAAAAGCAAGACGTAATGGCAGATTGCTCACGTTTGTTATTTTATAATTGCCATGGTTAAAGGAATACCAGGCAGTGTCCAGTGGCACAACATTATGTTCTAACCTTGGACTTGGATAAACTTCTTAGCCACTATTTTAAATGAACACTCCTGGAGCTCGTTCCAAAGCAGTGTCGCTGTAGAGGATCAAATAAACAATGGGGGAATTGTATTCTTAAGTAAACCAAATGCACCTACGTCATTCATAACTTCTGAATTCAGCATGCAGAAATACACTGCAATGTACACCAAGCTCAATTGTAACAGTACAGTACAAGAGTCTCTCGCCATTACATATTCATCCCTGGAGCTATTTTGATTCTATCTGTGTAAGTGTTTAAGGTTTCCAGTTGAACACTGTCCATCTGGCAAAGTTATTTTCTTGTTAAAGGAAACCAAGTTTTTTACAGAAGCCCTGAGAGATCAGGGAAGCCATATGAGGTCTAGACTGATTGGAAAGATTGTACATACTCACATACCAGCCATGTGGATATCACTGTTGCATTGTTAATTCCCCTTTTCTCCAATTTGGCACTTGGCATTTGGCCATACGTAAATCATTGTAAACCCTGCCATGATTGAATGTTTGTGTAATAAACTTTTCTGGGTGAGGATAACTAATGGCTCCATCTGACATTTGTATGTGTTCGTCACCCCTTATTTTTGGAGTCTAGATTGAATCATGGGCTTATAACAACACTTCATAACATGATAAGTCAGGGAATGCTAAGAGAACTCTGAGTCATTGCCCAGAGCACCCGTATCCTTAAGTGATGGTGGAGAGGTTAACCCAGTCCTTAAAGTGCCTGTACTAGACAGCTACTTGTATGCTTTGAAGGCAACTGACTGAATATGGATGAAAGTTGGAGGACAACTTTTTAAAAGAGTGGTAGCAGGAACAGTGATAGCAGGTGAATTCCCTATGCCAGTCTATTGATCGTCAAAAAGATTATCACAAGGTTCTAAAGATCTTCCCAGGCCAAGGGGAAAATTGACTTCACAACATGGAATTCTGTTTTTTTCCCACTGGTCCTAAGGGACCCTTTTTGTCTTTGTACTTCCCGAAATGACATTGACACACACACATAGAGCAGACTCTTTGGCATGAGAGAAAGTATCGCTGCATTCTCACAGTTTCTGCTGCTTTCAAGATCCCTTTCATCTGCATAACATTTCTTTCTACCCCTTAATGTACCATCATATTTTGCTAGGATTGTTATTTCTCTCAAATCAAGACACACTGCACTGATTCAACAGCATGACATGCATTAGCACTTTGCCATTATACACATAAGCAATACTGAAATATAATTTAAAATCCAAATATGATAATAGATGTATGTAAGTAACAAAAAAAAAATGATATGAAGTTTAGTATGTTGCATCTGGACCTTGATATTTTCATATGATCAGTTTAATTATACATTTAAACCAAAATGGCATATTCAAATGGAAAGCAAAATTCCTGCAGCAAATTCCTAATAACTTCTGTTGTATTGCAATTAAAATAAAGTATTGGATACATTTCAAATATTAACATTTAGACAGTTAATTCACGGCCTAAGCAGCTTTACTTGTCATAGGCCTGTTCCTGTCACTGTTTCATGGAGTGGTATAAACACAAACACATCTGTAAACACACTAAGGGCATATGTGCAAAACAATGCTATAACATCAGTTGAGGAAATTCTCAACAAACACAACACAGCTGGTATCAAGAAATATTGGTCTGAAAACAAGATCTCAAACTTGACCTGGTCACACAATAAAAGAGACATTCAAACTTTTCAGCAATCTCAGAACTCTTTTATGTTTAGTTAAGCTGAACAGTATTCATAACTTATCCACATTTTTTAAATCTCTCACATGTTTATGATTTTCTTCATCAGTGTTTTCTGTTTACAGAAATGTGTCTGTGTCCTAACACTGCCCTCTATAGGTGAACGAATGCAGTGGTGAAATGAAGGTCCAAATTCCCCTTTGTGATCTGGGTAACCAAAAATCTATTAAATCTCATGGCGGACTTTCCAAGTAAATGGACCAGCTTAATTTATGAGTGGACCTAGCACACATACTCCAGACAGGAGGGGAATGCTTCTTTTGAATTTGTGTTCCCCAGAAATGAATCCAAAAAGATTCATATTGTAGGCACTTTCCTTGCCAGTTGGGATAGAAGAACACACATTAATACATCATTTATCTAAACATAAACAGTAATAGGAATCAGCTATCATCATGAGGCTATGAAATACTGTACTGTATATATCCTTCAAATCATATGGGTCAAATTGAAGTTGTTCAGGATTTTGTCTGCTCTCCTCCACGAGTTCATCTCAGCCCATGAGAGATGATAGTTCCTTAATGAGGTGACGTGAGGCTTCCCGTCTCACTGTTCCTCACGAGCGTGTCAGTTTCCTGGACGTTGAATCAAACAGGCCACATCACTTAAGCAATCTGTTACAACCACAGAGATAACTTTACAAGGCAAGACGGTCTACTCTCCCACGCCACATTACAAACACAAGCACTGCTGCCATGGAGAAAGTTGCCATGGGAGTTTACTTTATTGATTCAGTTCAAAACGTGACGAGGAGAGAAATTAGCAAGCAGGTGGGAATGTTTAACATGTGGGAAAATGAAGTAGGAATGGCAGTTAAAGTCTCCATGACCAATCGTGAGGAACCCTTTGGTGTCAGTAGAAGTCAATGAGATGGTCTGGCTATGTTTCTGGTGCACTCAGAAGATCACCCACAGCATGGGCAGCTGTGGAGTTTTACACTGTGGAAATAACACGAGCAGTTGGAAATGAAGATCAGTCACATTCAACAAGATGGAAAGCTGACCCAGTTCCCATGGTGTGAGTTGGTCATTTGTGCATGTCTCCCAGTAATAATAACTGATAATATGATGCGGTGTGTGATGTATCGCAGTTCTGGCTACCATTGCCCCCATAGGAGCTGATACTGGAACTGGATCTGCACTCATGCATGGATCCTGGTTCAAGGTGTTAAAGGTCATTTGGGGGATCACCTCCTGCCAATCCAGGCCAAATCCCATATGGTCTGCATTTCCTCAACCTTGGAGGAACTCGAATCACCACCTTGTTGTGTGAAATTTTATGCATCTCTGTCCTGATCCCCTGTCATTAGTAAGTCAGTCACAGGTCAAAGGACTCCCATTACAAACAGGGCTTGACATAAGCCATTTCAGATCTCTCCACTGCAAAGTCACCATCCTCCACCCTCATCCCCTCGACTCCACTGACCTCTGAAAGGTCATATGACCTGTGAGAGGCGGGTTGACAGTGATGCCACAGTTAAAGATTGGGAGATAACACAGGTTTTGCTTTGTGTGAAATGTATCTGGTTTGATGGTCATTTTGATACCACAGATGAATGAAGAGTCAGGAAATGGTATGAAAAATCAGGAACAGAGTTTTATTCACAATAATGCGCATCAAGGGAGAAACAGCGTGACTTAGCATAAATATCCTCAAGCTCCTCTAACTAAATAGGAAAATATGCTGGATACTAATGAAGGGTCTGCACCATGCAGAACAACAATACACTGAAATCATAATATGCCCCTTATCTCTAAAGACAGTAGTAGATAGTAACACAAAGATACTCAGAGAGAGTACAGGAACAGAATGAAATAGATTGAATAACACATAACAGAGAAACAGCTTAGTTGAATTCCTCTATCCAACCATATTCATAAACATATTTACACATATTAAGAAACATAAATAAGAACATCTGATCAGGCTATAAGTTCTGATTACAATAGTCTCAGGTAGTTTGACGGTGATGACACCATTAAAGATTGGAAGATAACAAACTTTTTGCTTTGAGTGAAGTGTATCTGGTTTTTATCACCATGCTGTCAAGTTGACGGGACTTTTGTTCATGCATGGTCATTATGCCTCACAGAATGAGTGGACATGACAGAGACGTTCATCCTTTCTCTCTCTCTCTCTCGCTCTCTCTCTCTCTCTGCCATACTTGTAATAAAGGAATAATTATTTAAATCCATTCATTGTACACTAAATGCCACTTCTCATTTAAGATACCATTTTGTCTAAATGCATTCTTTAGAAAATGTGCACTTAATACTGTAAAATGCACCACTATCCTTCAATGAACTGATAAATCTCCTCAGACCTCAGGGGTGTAATACAGATAAAATGGTGTATGCATCACTGCATCTGACAGAGACCACATCATGCTGGAAGAAATATCTACAAGCAAGATGAGAACATCTTGGTTCAAAACATTAAACAATCATTTTGTTTTTCTCTCCCTCATAACCCAGTATATACCCTCGTATAGTATCAGTTAGAAAAGCAACGTAAGCAACATGGAAACTCAGGAGAGACCTCAATATTGGTTTCACTGGTGCTCTGAAGCAATGGCCAAAGCAAAACAACAGAAGACTACATGTAGTCCAACTGGTTAGCTCATCTTTCCCCAAAAAAATATTTATGAAGGACACCAAAACAGGAACAAAGCTTTCAGTCAAAATGTTCCTCACACCTCCTGTTCTAGCAGTCAGTGCAGATAGCAAACACAAGAGGGCAATGCTTACAATGCCTGAAATGACTGTGCTGTTTACTGTATGTATCACACAGAACAAGGATTGCATTGCATTCTTCATGGATCCAATTGGTTTTGCTGTTTTGAATCGACTTCTATACGCTTCTTCGCCAGGCAAACTCATTCTTTGCAGGTTCTGATTAGTGTAGCACTCATATATCTAATTTCATCGCACCATGCAGTCTGATATAATCTAATCTTAATCTAGTTAAAATGTGAATGCACTGTATGGTCTCCATATTAGTCCAAATCTAAGCGGAACAGGAACAGTCTTAAAATAATTGCATGGCTTTTAGTTTTTGCTGAAAGGGAAGTCTGACCTTTGGGTTAATCGTAGCAGCAGTAGCAGAACTTATCCATAAATGTACAGACTGATTAGAACCAGCTGAAGTGCCTAGTTTGGGGCAGGCTTTCCAATACTGGAAAGCATTTAAATAGATGGAAATCATAAACTGAGCACCAATTACTGGGGAACTTGCCTAGAACATTAAAGTAGAAAAGGTTTCTCTTTGCTTTCATTTTTGCTGACATTTGGTCTGGTTTTTGTGATTTGGTAGTGGTGTTTTCTGGCCTCAGAATTTAATTGTCACTGAATTGTTGCTGTCTATTCTTTTTGTGTGGTTTTCATGTTCAATTTATAATTACATTACATTAATGTTGCATACTCTGTATACGAAATCTGTTCTTCCAGTGAACAACATGCTGCGGCTGCAGCCACAGGCAACTCCGAGTTTTGCTGTTCACTGAGTGTTTGACTAGCATCACTGAGTTACACATTTTTGAATCTGAGAAAGTCTTTCAGCAATGTTTTTTTACTCTTTTCTGACCCATGGGTTATGTGTGTGTGTGTCACGTCATCCTGGATGTGATTTTGTACTGCTTTGTGATTGTCTGCTAAAGGCAATCTTTGTAACATGTGTGAGTGTAGTTGGTGGTACATGTAAGATCCTCATTACTCAGTTCACAGAGCACTCTTCGGGGTGAGTAGGCCTACTATTGCTCCTTGTAGTACTATTGCTGTCCTTAGTTGGGCTAAGGGGGATTCTGTGAAGTATAGTTGTCCTGTCATTCTAACAGAATAGACAGATTGGGCATAGTCAGAGTATAACAGTGTAACGATGTTCTTTACGGCTGGAGAGTTACAGCTCTACCGGGTTCTATCTTGGCGATTTAAAACTCAACGCAAAGTGTATTGATATCATGTATATTCCCATTCGCCATCGCCGACTCTTTTATTGAACAATGCACTCAGAGGTATGGCAATTACTGTAACAACCTACGGTGTGGTCTGGCGCATTCTCTAAAAATCGCCATCTTACACATCTAAAAAGCATTTCGCCACTGACCAAGAAAAACCTGGTCTATAGCGAAAAGCGCATAGAAGCGCAGAAGCACAGCTGAAGACACACTGTCACGAGATGTAAGCAGCAACTCCTCTGCAGGATAAATGTCCTTAGGTGTTTTATTGAGTCATTCGAACATTATTCAATGATTATTGGGGTACATTTTCACTTTTTTCAGGCTATGTTTTCAATGGTTACCCATTGTCAATCAATAGTTAAAGTAATTGTGTATAACTGTTTTGTCGTTGACAATGACACCACGGTGAAGTTAGTTTTACTTTGCCAATGAGTTCAAATAATAGACGAGTGCAGATGCGTGTACTCTGCTAGGTTTTAGTAAAGCATGTTTAGTGGAATACCTGTCCCATACGGTCTCGCGTGCAAGCAGATTCCTTCAAATGCGCTGATGACTATCAAAATACCAATGCGCTGTTTGAAGTTACGCTGCTTGCTGTTAAAGGGAATGACAGTTGTCATTTTCATTGGTTTAAAGGATGTTAGGCCCAAAACACACCCATGACTGATTAAGAAACATAAGAACCGCCTTCTTGACGCCCAACTTTGATAACATTTGATAACAAAACCACCCCCAATGTGGACTGGACAAACCCCTAAACTATTCGCCAGTGACCATGCGTTTTAGATCGCCGCGATATGGCCCTGAGCATTAACCATTTTGGGTGTTAAAACTCCACAAGGGGGACTATCGAGCCCTGTGGTCGGGCATTTTGGCCCTGAAAGGAAATATATGTGTGCGGGACTAGGCTACTTCAAGAATCTCCATAGAGTGCTGCTGTTCACCGTGTGCTTGACTTTTAATTATTACTTCTTAAACACTTTTAAACTATTGGCCTTTTATGCTTTTATGTACTATTACCTTGTGTGATTTATATTTTCTTTTATTTATTCTTCAATATTTAAACTATTCTTTGACTATTGCCCTTCTATGCTTGTATTAGCTATGTTTGCTTGTGTAAAGCACGTTAAATGACCCTGTGTATGAAATGTGCTATATAAATAAACTTGACTTGACTAAAACACTACATCTTTATCTTATATTACCAGGGAGTTACCAAAGACACTCTGTGTGTTGAATTGTCTGTAGCTTTTTGCAAGAGAATATATATTTGTAATAGGACCAACAGGTGGAGGCCTTACTCTTCCAGTGTACTGTACACACAGTCAGTATAGAGTATATCTGCTTTTGAATGTTCGGTCTGGAGGCTGTACAAGCTTTTATTCTTCTCTGATGGCCAAAACCTTTAGTCAGCATTGGACTCTCTGCTTCCAGGTGCACGCACTAGCAGAGCACATTCCATGGCAAATGCAGAGCTGAGGCATTTTCACCAGTGAAGCTCTCAAGCTTAGGCATGGCCATTGAACGTGGGCTTCTCCAGCAGAATTTAAACCAAAATCTCAAATCACAGACTTTGCATCTTGTGGAAATGTTTAGATAATTCTCCAGATAATTGATCTCAAATACCTTGATTTCTGTCATTGTTCCAAAGGCAATAATATCAATGGTTTAGTATCTTGTGCTGACATAATACATGTGGACAGACAGAGGATTTTATTCTCGCACAGATTGTCACATGAGAAATTATTTGCTTCAGCATTTTTGGCGTGTGTTTATTCAGATTGCACAGATTTGCAATGAGCTGAGTTGAGGAGTGTTCTTGATAACTATACTTTCATCTTAGCATGACCACATCTGCTCACACAAGCTAAATGCAGAACAAACAACATGTTTTTGGACTATTACCAAATTGAAGCTTCTGAGGGTATTAATAAAAAATGCAGTTCACAGTAAAAAATATGATTGGGTTTTAACTCACTTACAACTAAAATGTCTGTGCAAGTAAAAATTGCACAAGCTTTTAAAGCTCAAAGCATTTTTGGAACTCAAAGCATTTATTACTAAAAGATGACTCTGATCCACTCATAAGCATGGATAATTTATAGCACTGCATATCACTGTAAGAATTCCTTTAAGATTGAATCATTCATTTTGAAAGAAGAATTTACAGCCCATAACAAGTAATATCAAACTGTCAGTAGATGATTTACACCTTTAGAGAAAATGTTGACTTCAAAGTCACATCGCAGAAAAATAAAGAAAGAATAGGACAGGTTAAATATCTCAGAAGGCTCATCTGGTCCCTAAGGATGATCACAATTAAGATAGCTTTCATGGTCATCGCTCAGCTTGATCCAATCTGTGTGAGGTTATGGAAGTTCTGTTTTATGCCTGTTAGCAAAATAATGCCATAATGTTGCTGTCTTAACCACAGATGTTCTCAAATGGAGGACTTGCAGATAAGCCTATGCTATATGCCAAGCTGCCCAAGTTTGTTTTTCACTGTGTCAGTGTGAAGAATACAGAAATTGCATTGTTGAAATAGCCTTTCTTTCCTTTCCTGTGAGAAATATTCGTTAGACTGTCTTGGGTAGCCTAGGCCAAATTCAGATGTATTATATGTGCTATTCTGGGCTGTGGGGGGATTTGGGTGCATCTGTGGAGATAGGTATAGGTATGTTGCAGATTTTTACTGATCATGAATAGGCTAGAATCTATGACAAAGTCAAATATGTCCTAGGCCTAAATGTTAGGCTATATTAATTATAAAGTCAGACTTGCCTATTTTGTTATTTGTATCGCTTTATTTCTTTTTTTGCTTCATTTACATGAAATACTGACTTCAGTGATTGTGTAGCCATTTATGCATTAGGCCTATACTAGTAGTCGACAAATAGCTTAAGGTAATTTGTTCAATATGTCACTATGTAGGCCTACTTTGGCACGGTGACATCTGATCAAATAGACATCATAGAATGTTTGTTGCGACTATTTTCAACGATAGGCCTAGCTAAAGTGTTATTACTAGCCTACTTCAAGGCCTAGTTGAGACAGGCCTAACTTCTGGTCTATCACTAGGCCTACAGTATAGCTTTCAAGCTATCAGCCGGTCAAACGTTGCAGACAGTCATTGCATCAATCTCCAGATAACAGTATACTTTGCTCTGATCGATGAGGACTTGACTGCAGCTTGAGTCTAGTCAAGTGCTGTATTTAATCCTAACACTTTTCCCGTGGAAATGTCTTTAAGTATTTAAATGTTGATTATTTATTATTTTGTATTAGGCCTACGCTATTATTTTGTTATTTTGACAGTTTTCTCTGTAGTTGTCAATACTACCGGACGAGGGAGCCAGATGTATCAACACACAACATTGTAAGACCTTTAGTTCTCGTGCATAATGCATGCTAAAGACTGTCTGACTGCATTTATTTTTTTGTTGTCAATACACTAGAAATTCAAAATGTGATATGACACAGTAGGAAAACATCGGTCTACTGAAAGTGATGAGTTTTACTGTAACTAATACTTTTATTTTGACACTGAAGATGCATGTCTTAGCACATTGTACCTTTTACGTGATTGGCTGATTTTCACACACTGAACAATGGCCAACGAATCGATGAAGACAATGTTGTCCCATTGTAGTTTACGCAACAAACTCACGGTGGCTTTCAAAACAAGTGCTTTTCCCTGGCGTATATGAGTCATGCGATCCTATTTGACCACGCTGGTCACCAATCAGTCTAATCGGTGAGCCTGTCGCCTTCTTAAAACCAAAGAGGGGACACTGTCATTTCGCTCGCCAGTGAACTGAGCGACATCAAGTTGACTAATTAACGTTAGCCCTCTCATGGGCTTGAATAGACTCAAACAAACAAGTTGCTTTTTGATATACAACATAGCTGTCTAGCTAACTAGGTAGCTAACGTTAGTTGTTGTAATTAGCTAGCTCTGCTTTTAGTTTGTTTGCTAGTCATTTCAACACACGCTGTTTTGATTCTTTACCAGCTAACACAGGTAAGTTAACGTTATTGCTTTCTCTTGGGGAGGTTTTGTGTCTATATGACTTGTTCCTTGTAATGTAGCTTCTACTTTCAACTAGACTTTGTCGTGTGTGAGTCAGCTTGTTTGGCACACTAAAGTTGTTCAGTCGTGTTTATTTGTGGTAATGTCAGCGTATGTTAGCTATGACATTAAAAGCTGAGTGACTGCTTTTTTTAATGTACAGTCAGACATTGTATCCTTATAATCTAGTTTGTTTGACAATCCATTGTTTTGGAAGCTGTGAAGGTTCCCTCTAAGTAAGGATGAATAAACGACTGGGCAAATGTTTGGCCTACGACTTAACATCAACTTCCTAGAGTATTTACTTACTTCTATCGGCAGTCTGGTACTTCTTTTGTCTCCATCTTACTCATTTGATTACCTTCTCTAAAACGTGCAAAATGTCAGTCTAATGTTCAAAACAAGTGCATGTTGATCACAATAATGACCATTGAAAATTACAATGTAAGTCAGTAGTAATAACTGATATGTAGTTTCATCTGACCCCTTGCAGGCATGGAGCAAGCAAAACAGGAAGCATTTGACAAAGCCCGGCTGCAGGTCATCCAGGATGGCTACGAGCGTGCCTTCGAGTGTATCAATGAGGGTCTGTCTGAGGACGAAGCCGGACATCGAGCACACGCTTTGGACCTCTACCGCCAGGGCCGGCAGCACCTCCTCCGGGCCATCAGCGTGCCCTCGCAGGGCCAGGAGTGCGTGGGCAGCTCCTGGGACTCAGCCCGGCAGATGCAGCAGAAGATGCAGGAGACCCTGAACAACATCACCACACGCCTGGCTGTCTTGGAGACGACGGGAGAGCCAGCAGACGGCATCACTGTTGGGAACGGGGCGACCTCACAGGGCCTCTACCCCAAACTGCTCAAAGAGAAGCCGGTACGGCCGCTTCCCCCTCAGGCAGTGTGCACCAATGGTCAGCCGGCCGGAGCTCCTCTGCCGGTGTCCCCCACGGCCCCGGCGTCCCCGTCCCTGCGGCCCTCCCAGTCCGAGCTCCCCCCGGCGTACTCTCCTCAGGCCGCTGACGGCCATACGTCCATCTCTTACGGCACGGACACTGGCGAGAGGTCCCTGGTGGGGGACGAGTTCTACAGCTACGCGCCGAACACGCCGCCATCGCCCCAGAGCCTGGGTGAGGATGGTGAGGAGCTCTTCTTCTTGCCTCATGGAGTGCAGATCTTCTTCGTGACCCCGGAGGGGCACGTTAGCGCGCCCTCGTACCCAGGCTACCTGCGCATCGTCAAGTTCACCAGTGAGAGTTCCGAGACGATGCCCCTCCGACCCCCTGCCTTTCTGCAGGTAAGACACACCTGACAAGCTGGGGTGGGATGCCACAGAGAATTTAGGGGCTGCATATAAGAGTGATGTATTTAATCATTCTGTGAAATGTATTTAAACATGCTTGTGGATTATTTACCAAACAGTAGGAGGAATCACAACAAATAAGTCAATACAATTATATAAAAATACAATTTGTAATAAAGTTGGTTAAGAAAAATCTAGAACTATTCATGATGCAATATCTGATAACTACGGTACAGTGCGTGGTTCCAACTGCCCGCCTGTCAGCTGATGTAAACCAACGTTCCTTGGGCTTTACCCAGCCGTCAGCCTATAACCTACTTACTTGGTTCAGTGTCAACATGTTCAGCCATAGCCCTCCCCATACAACCCCCCCTCCATCACTAATCAGGCCTATCTTTGTCCCCTGAGAGCAGGATCATGTGAGCGCTTACTCATTCACAGCTCTAAATCCATTAGCACTGCTGGGATGTGATGTCATGCCGTAGAGAGAGAGAGAGAGGAGGGAAACCACTGGCCTCTTAACCCAGGGCTGCGTGCCGCCAGACTACTGTACAAGGGCACGGGAAACCACCTATCACAAGACAAATGCACACGTGCACTGCCCCACTGCCATAGAGACACACCTTTACACCCGAGAATTACACTTTGGACGACTGCACTGCACGTTGTGCTGATAATAGGCCGAACCAGTGCAGCCAGAGCAGAGGTTATAAAGTGACTTGGACGTGTGATTGTGTGTGTGTGTGGATGTATTTGTGCTTTGTAAACCCTCACAGCTGATAGGGTAGTATCCATGTAGCCAACAGAAAGCGGTTAGGTAACTGGAGTGCTGTAACCTTTCACCAGTGTGTTAGAGGAGCCCGGGCAAGAATTACACAGGCTTGTTCCTCCGAGTGCCCCACTAGACAGGCTGGCGTTGTCTCTCTGTCCCTTTGCACAACACTGTGCAACATTTTCATATTGTCCGTTTCCCCTCCTTGGAGCCAGTTTGTGAAAAGCCCCAATAAAAGTTGTCCCACTTCTTTAAAGAGCCAACAGAGGGAAGATGATTTGCTTGTGTTTGCTTTGGTCTCAAGGGCTGAGTGGTAGAATTAAGTGGATGTATTATTTATGACTGGGATTTTCCACGTGGTGCAGTACCGCAGCTGGGGCTGTTTGCTAGCTTAGCTTCAGGACGGTTTCCTGATGCTCCATCAGCTGTCTGCTCTGATGACTTTCTCAGGCCTGTGGGCTACAGTGGCTCCTGGCTCCCAGCTGAGAGCCAGACAGATACTCCAGCTGCCACAGGCTGACTGGCTGGGGGGGTGGATGGATGGATGGATAGATAGGTGAGTGACACAGCTCCTTCCATGCCACCATCATGCTGTCGATCTGCCAGTAGCCTTTAATCCTGCTGTCAGCCGACAGCCACGAGAAGAAAATGGACTCGAAGTGGATTTGGTCCAGCAGCTATGATTCAGACGGCTCTGTCACACAGATGCGCCTGCATGAACAGTCACACAGTGACTCTCTTTCTTTATTAAACACACACATACACAGTCATGTCTCATGTTCACTTTAATTCATGTGTAATCTCTCTTTTTTCCCCCTCTGTATCTAACTCTTTTATATATTTATCCATCCCACCCATTCACACACACACACACACACACTCTGACACAAGCCCCCTGTCTCCACATGTCATTGTTGGTGGAGAATAGAAAGCCCTTTCATTTTCTGCAGCAGTGCAAATATTTGGCCTGCAATGTCATCATAATAAACACTGCTCTCTTATCTGTTCACATTGAGATTAAAAGTCTATTGCATGTGTTGGTCTTGAGGTATTCATCATGGCTTCACACAGCAGCCACAATATTACCTTTCACTCTCTCATTGCCTTTAAGTGAGATCTTTGAAGGATGTTTTTTTTGGGGGGGGGGGGTAGTTTATATTTCTTGAGCTGATCTGCTGTAAACAAAGTTCAAGTAGCTGATGCTCTTGTTGACTCAACTCTAAACTGTCTTTCACGTCTACAGGCAGCCAAATGCTCAGGTTGCATATTTTCTTGTGGTTTTATGATCATGCTGCATGCTTCAAATGCAAAGTATTCAATCAGAGTGGAGGCATATTCGGAGAGCCCTTTTGTGTCTTGTTTTTTTTTCAGTTATCGTAAACTGAATTATTTCCAGGATTGCGTCAATCAAGATTAGTATTCTTGAAAGAAATCAGACTTATGCAAAACAACGCTTATAGAATACAAATTAATTAAATAAAGAAAGGTTTTGGATGCACACGAAGCTGTAAACTGTACCCAAACATCAAGTGTGTGTTTCTTATTTTGTTTCCCTTGTGACTGTCTGTAGGTGTGTGACTGGCTTTACCCGCTGATGGCTACCGATTCGCCGGTCCTGCTCTGCAACACCGGCGTCTTCATGTTCCCGGACTTGATGGCGCAACTGCCGGGCTCCTATGTTGGGGTGGTGCTTTCGTCCGAGCTGCCCCTGGCTCAGCGTGAGGTCTTCTGCGACCTGCTGTCCCAGATGACCGACCTCCGAGTGCAGGTGAGCGACACCAGTGCCCCCTCACCAGCCGGCGCAGCCCAGGGGTCGCCCTCCGACGCCACAGGCACCACCATCGCCCCCGCCCTCCCCCTCCCACACAAACAGGTGCGGTATCAGCACGGTAAAACGCGCCGAAACGTTGTCACGTCCTTCACTCACGGAGCACTCTGCAATCAACTCAACCCTGCATGTTCACGGCGGCTCTTAACTCAAATCACTGGGTGGCCGGATCATCCCTTTTCCGCTTTCTGACGTGCACTGTGTCTGCCTGTTTGTCTCGTCTGTGTCTTAATTCGCTTTGATTCCAGTCGATTTGATTTGATGTGGTGTGAAAATGAACGCTTTTGCTGCTGTGTCCTTTACAGATCACAGGGGTGTTTGAGAGGTTGAGAGATGTGTTTAAACAGGTACTAATGGAAACACTGGGGAACACCACTGAAATTCCAAGTGTTGGGTCACGGGTGTGGTTAAACTGAAAGACCTTTTCCTAAATCACAGAGTCTCTGATGCCTTGTGCAACAGTGGATATTACTACGTTCTTAGTCAAGTGTTGTCGAATCAGATGGTTTCTTTTCAGGACCAAATTGTATTCAATGTATTGCAGTGGAGAGTAAGGTTTTACACACATAAGTCACACCATATTTGAATAACTGGATGTGTGAGTCAGTCAAGAGTCGCTTACCAGTGTTTTTTTGGGAACCACTTTCTTCATATGGAAAAGGTCAGGCTAGAGGTCATTGAGGCTGGCCAAAGAGTAGAGCATTGCTGATGGAGATGACTAACACCTCAGCCTCTCTCCAGGGCCCTTTCATCCCAGACCACTTGGAATTTCATGCGGTATTCCCAGCGTTCCCAAACTAACCAATGCTTACTACTGATATGCATAACATAGTAGTGGAACACCTCTAGACTTGGACGGTTAGAGCTATGCTGACCATGCACCTAGAGAGAGAAACTGACCGAGAGAGAGAGAGAGAAGGTGAGAAGAAAGAAAAGACTGTGGAGAGCTACTTGTTGCTGAACTCTATGGCCTTCACTTAAGCACTCTGGTGGATTTGGGACCAGCAGGGGATAAGGGCATTACTGAGCTCTAATGCCCTTGGCTTGCCAGGCTGCCACCTCCCTCTGCAAGTCAGGCAGCGCTAATGAAAGGAGAGAGATGATGAAGGAATGGGCAGAGAGGGGAGAGGGAGAGTGAGAGCGCTGCTTCTGAACAAGCTCAGACAGATCTTATAGGCAGGTATTCAGGTGCATTTCATATGTCTGTAATTTTTCCGGGTGTTTTAATAAAAAATATTATCCCCAGGGAATCCACATAGGCAACCACTGAATGCATGATGGCGTTTGAAACCACAGACACTAATATGGAACAGCCATCACGTAAAGCATACTCCCTCTGAATGCCCAAGCGTCCCAGGCAGGCGGCTCTAGATCTCAAAGGCATCTAGGGTTTTAGGGAAGGGACCGGCCACTGAGGCCTCTGTTCTTCCTAGCGAGCGGAAGGACAACAGAACAGTCGGCCCCATTGTTTTTTGGGCACAACACACAGCTTTGTGCCTCTCCTTGTGACCCGCCCCGGTAGCGCAAGGAGCACAGCAGCAAAACAAACAGACAGTGATGAGTGGAAGAGATGACAGGGCAGGGGCAGTAACACACACACACACACACACACACACACACACACACATTACACATCACTGTCGGCACTGCCAGCGAGGACCGCTCTAGTGTCTGCAGGTGGAAAAGTAATGTGCAGTAGAATAACACCAGCTTCCAACCAGTTACCATCACCCCATCAGCCCTGCTGCTTTTGCTGTTGCTCTGATGAAGTAAGCTAAATATTCTGCTATGCTATACTGCTCCCCTATGAGAGCGTAGCGTTGCGGCTGTGTGTTGGATCTGTTGTGCCTGTTGCCATGCTCTAAAGGGCTGGGTGTGTGTGTGTTTGCATGTGTGTGCGTGCGTGTGTGGGCTGCTGCTGTCCTCTTGCAGGCCCCCGGGACAGAAGCGGACACCATCAACCTGGGCCAGAAGGTGCCTCTGCAGCCCCCGGAGACCACAGCGCCCCCTGATGGAGATGAAAAGACACTGCCTGAGTGGAGCGAGAAGGTGGCCCAGGGCATCCTCACAGGTGAGGGACTGAGAAAGCCACTGTGACCTCTACACATTTCTATGGGCCTCTATTGCAATAGGCACACACTCTTAAGCTTTGGTTTGAATCAAGTCAATGTATCTCCTGAGGCATTATACATATACTCAAAACGTATGCATATGTTATGTTTACTATATATGTGATGGGATCTTGGAAAACCCATCACATTGTGAAATCAAAATCCTTGATTTCACTTAAGAGGGTTGAAATGGAGCAGTAATGCTACCAATTTTAGATTTCGATACCATCCTAGATACCGTCCCCTAGCAACATCCGGGATACCAGTCTAGCCACATCCTGGATGTGGATAGGATGGTATCACAATCTTAAATTTGTGAAATTTTACCATATGTTATTATAGATAATTTATATGATATTTTATATTCTATTATACTTTTGTAGATTCATTCAGCTGAATAGGATTGAATGCTTTGTGTGTACTGCCCGTTATAGGGGCGTCGTGGCTGAGCTGGGGACTGGTGAAGGGGGCCGAGTACACGGGCAAGGCCATCCACAAGGGGGCGTCGAAGCTGCGGGATCACATCACCCCGGAGGACAAGCCCACCCACGTCAGCCCCACCGTCACCAAGAGCCTGCAAGTGGCCAAGCAGGCCACCGGCGGAGCCGTCAAAGTCAGCCAGTTTCTGGGTAAGCCCATGCTGAGCGTGGAAACTGGCAAGCAGGGTTTGGAAGGACGCCGCCGCGGCTCCAGACTGACGGCTCTTTGAGAAGTCATAGTACCCCCCCCCCCCCATCCCTGTGTAATTTATAAAAGCTATACTTATTTTCAGGAAAAAATGATGGGGTGATTGTGTGTGTCTTTTTGTGCGTGTCGGTGATAAATCTGTCCAGCTCTCTTTGGCAATAACTAGTCAGTGACTGACAGAGAAAATACACAAGATGCGTTAAGAGGAAATTCAGCATTTATAGTCAACACATTTATAAAGCTACTGGCAAGAAGTGCCCAAATATAATGGAAAATGGGGTCTGTGTGAGGTTGCTTGAGGACATTTATAGTAGTCATTGTAATTCATGCTCTACTAAGCTGAAACCTAGCTGTCTATGTAAGCTGTTGACACAAGCCATCACTAACAGCTAAAGGATGTCCCCAGCTTCTCATCACAGCACTGCTGTAGCAGACACTGAGTGCTGTATTAGTGAAGTGGCTGATGTTTGTTTGTTTGTTTGTTTGTGTTGACAGTCGACGGGGTGTGCACAGTGGCAGGCTGCGTAGGGCGAGAGCTGGCGCCTCATGTGAAGAAGCACGGAAGCAAGCTGATCCCGGAGTCCATGAGGAAGGACAAGGATGGCCGCTCCAACATCGACGGAGCCATGGTGGTGGCTGCCAGTGGAGTGCAAGGTACAACAGCACCACCTACTGGTGGAAGATATGGCTTAATCATTTTCCACAGCTTAAAATATGCCTAATGGCATATTGCAATGCTTGTGTGTGTGTGTGTGTGTGTGTGTGTGTGTGTCTGCTTGTCATTTAATGCACAGGTTTTGCTACTGTTTGGACGGGCTTGGAAGTGGCAGCTAAAGACATTGCTCAGAACGTTGCATCAGAGACCGTCACCACAGTCAAACACAAGTGAGTACTTCTATAAATACGTTTTTCCCTGTTCCCTGTTGGTCTTTTGCATTCGGAGACATGTTCCCCACTGGCTTGCTTAGATTGCTCTTGTATCCTAATGAACGCGACAAATCCGTGCTCACAATGTTGTTTTCCCATTCACTTACAGATACAGGGGTCTAGATGCGGCCCTAGATCCTCCAGTTAAGAAGTAGTCCCTACTCCCCCTCTCCTTAAATCAATTAAAACCTGCTTAATGCCAGATCAACCTGTCATTGCAACAGGCATGGCTCCGGCTTATGTGCACTGCTCTCTAATTGGATATTTGGGTAATGCAGTGAGTCACTGGCGACCACTGACCAATACGCTACTGCCTGTGCCGTCTAGCCTGGCTGTGCTCTCCACTCTGTTAATCACCGCAACTAATGGATGTGGGGGTGTCTGACTTTTTCCCCTCAGTCTGTCAAACACAGAGGGTGCCAGTAGGCAGTAGTTGAATGTGACATGTTTACAGCCTGGCAGGGTAATTTGGTTCTGGGATTTGTAGTTGTTTAATTACAACATGCTGTAGAAGCAGTGGAAAAAGCTATCCCATATGGTTGGGTATTAATTATTTTGTGTTTTTTTATCGAGTAATTTGGCTCTCCTGAAATTTGGGATGCCAATTGGTTTTCTTCCTCCACTGTTTAATCAGAAGGTTTCTTCAATGTCAATATCACCCAGACATCTGCGCAGACTTGGGCTTGATGGCTTTGCATGCTCTAATCCACATTCCCTCTCTTTCTTTCTTTCTTTTTTTTCTCTCTCTCTCTCTCTCTCTCTCTCTCTCTCTCTCTCTCTCTCTCACCATGGCCTTCACTCTATTTCCACTTTCTCCTTTCCCCTTCACTCTGACAATCTCCCCTCCTCCCCTCCCCTTTTCTTCACTTTTGCCTTTTGCATCACTTTGACATGCGATTAAGGTACGGGGCTGAGGCCGGACAGGCCACCGACCATGCCGTCAACTCAGCCATGAACATGGGCATGACCGCCTTCAACATCGACAACCTGGGCATCAAGGCTGTGGTGAAGAGGACAGGCAAGCAGACGGCTGCTGCCCTGCTGGAGGACTACAAGATCCAGGAGGGCCCTGGGAAAGAGAAACCAGTGGCCAAACCCCAAAAGGATCCCAAAAAGTCATGAATATCACCCACCACTGACCACAAACTCCTCCTCCTTATTTCAGTGCTATTACTCCATAGAGCCTTACATTTTTCATTTGAAAATATATATCTCTATTTAAATATATATACACATAAATATACTAATCAGTATAGTGACTATAAAAAGCTGTATTCTATATTCATATTTTATGAGGATTATATATTTAAAGAAAATATTTATTTGTATGACTCACATATTTTCTACTTGCCTAATTCTAGTTTGCCGATATGCTTTTTTAGAATTGCAATGCCAGCCGTGCAATGTCGCATCCTGGAGCACTTTAGCCCTTGTAATGAGGAAAAAAGGACCTATAGGATTTAGATTTTTTGTTTTCTTTTTTCTAGTCTACACTGTTTTTTGTAAAGTATCAATTGAGATGATGGACAAAGTGATGTTTTGAAGATGTTGTATGTTGCGAGCCTACCCTTTCTCACCAGAGGGGTGTACACAACGAGATTACACGCTTACCTAAGTGACTTCAGAAGTAAAGGGCCATTCACACCAAGAACGCTAACTAAAACGATAACAGTATCGCTTTAGCTAAAATTAATGATGATGTCCACACTCACACTTTTAACAATAACAACATGAAGAACAATATTATCTGGAATTACTTTCGGAGTGATTTTGAGAATAAGAAACTGACAGCCAATCAGAATCCATCAAATTTTAGACATAAGATCCATCAACACAAGGAGAGACTTGTCTTGTTGTTGGTCAGTATGGAAGTTCATATAGTTATACTGTAGGTGTACAGTAGTGACACTTATCTTTATAGTTATCTTTCCTGGTGTGAATGGCCCTTAGTCACTGTGTGTGTGTGTCAGAGAGAGACATGCGCACTACATCAAGAATCTTTTGATTCACAAGTTGTTTTGAGATGTGTTACTCATGAAGTTACCTGGGTGACCCAGTGATCTTGCTTTGTATTATAGCCCTAAGGGGTTACCACTGACACTTGAGTACAATGGCCTTAGATCTTGAATATGTCAGAGACAAACGGTAACTACATTCTCTAGAGCCTTAACACATTTTAGGTTGAATTAACTGACTGATGTTATTATGATCACTAACACCTCATCTCACTAACTGTAAATGTCAACGTGTTTTACTGTAATTTCCGCTGTTAAACTGATTACATTAAATATAGCTGCCTGATTAACATACCCAATTGTACCATTTTAAGACCTTTCTAATATTTCTAACATTTTAACCAGGCTTTTTAACCTGTGAAGAAAAAAAGTGTGTAATTCAGTTAATGTGTTGTCCTTTTTCAGACATATTTGTTGATGTGTGTGCTAAAATGGTTATTCTTGAACTGCAACGTTGAATGTCCACTTCATGTTATGCTCATCCACAAAAATGTGTTGCTAAATTAAAAGTGTCTTTAAGGTGAAGGCATAATAAACACCTGTTTGAAGGAACAATTGATTGATCTTTGTTTTTAGTTGCTTATGAGATTATTTTTTCACTGAGGTAACATAACATCTATTACTGCTGAAAAATATTTGCATTTGAAAACACTCACATACTTGCTTCCTATTTAGGACTTTGCCATTGTGGGTGGGGGGGGGTTAAATTAATATTCCGGGCTGTTATAGTTCACTATATCACTATAATGACCTCAGTAATTTGTGTACAATGCAGACATTACACACACACACAGTGTAATCCTTGCAGGAACCTTAAAACTAAATGATCACCAGAATGCAGTGAAATAGATTTGTTGGTGCAAGAGGGAATGAAGAGTGGTTGAAATTTAATTCATGATCCTCAAGCTGTCATTGAAGAGTGTGTGCACCATGTAGTGATCATGTGTCCCAAGTATCATGTGACCAAATGTCTCACTAATCTGGGGTGTGTTTCCCATAGATATATGTGTTTCCCAGAGGTGGGAGTAAGTCACACATGTGGAGTGTGGAATTATTTCACTGCTTGGTTGAATTTCCCTTTGTCCTACGTAATTTAGAACGACCATTAACCGTATGTTATTTGCACACCTATAAAGTAGATCCATTTTTTTGGCCATATCACACTTGTATATTAATTCGCCGAACTCGTTGTGAAGTTTAAATGAACTGTCACGTTGCATCCGAGCTGTAAAAGGCAGACGTTCAGAACATAGCAACATTGTAGCATTTGACGGAGGTGACTTTTACAATATCAAATTACAGCCTCTACTTTCTGTCATTTGAAAGATGAAAAAAAAAATCCTCCATCTGGCATATTTCGTCAGTGATATTTCAGCTACTGTGTCTTGGGGGAGGTGCCGGGGGCAGGCACAGATACTGCAACCCAGATCAAACCTCGAAGCGCAAGCAGCACCTAAATGAATGGGCCCTGTGAAACGACATGATGGGAAGAAGAGTTAAGAGGTGCTGATCTATGGCAAGCCGTTCAAGACATAACGTCTGTCAAAAGGACGCCTCCACGTGTAGATTTTTTATGGCAAGCCGTTCAAGACAAAACGTCTGTCAAAATAACGCCTCCACGTGTAGATTTTTTACTTCTTCGAGTAAAAAATAGACGCCTGAGCGTCAGACGTCAAATTTTTACGTGTGCCACACGCAAAAACTTTGCGTCTGACGTCAGAGGTAAAAAAATGACGTCTGGGTGATTTGCTGCAATGCCAGAGCCTTTGTGCCAGAGTAGACACAGCATTGGCTGCTGGCAGGGTGTGATTTGTGTAAAAACCAGAGGGGGGGATGATTTTGAATAAGTTTGTAACCCCCCCCCCCACCCCAAAAAAAAAATTAAAAATGAACGAACGATTCATAGCCTAGTAATGTCATGGCTAATAATACCCTATATTATTTTTGCCACCTTTGTAACATTTTAGTTTACCATGGTGTATGACTTTAAACAGCGAGTGTGCTTGGTATGATGATCAGCTCCTCTAATGCAGGGTAGGACTACGTTTTGACAAGCATACAAATATATTGTATTGTATATTATGGCACTGAAGTCTTAAGTTAGTGAATTGGCTAACAGTGTTAGTTGGTAACCAAATAGCCTAAACATTGCGCTACACGCTGCGTAGGCTACGTGCATTCTCTCTCCTGCTGATTTGCGTTCAGTAGCCAAGTGCGTAATATTGCAAAAGTTGAAAAAATAAATGTGTTTATTGTAGCCTACAGAAAATAAATAGCCTATCATACTGTCAGTTAATTGCCTACAGTGCAGTGAAGATTTTGGAGAGTAAAGTTATAGGGCAACTTGAAGTTTTATGAAAATAATTTACGAACCAGAACATAAAGACCATGAAGCTTCTATTTCTTGCAGCTGTTAAAACACCCGCTAGATAGTTTAAATACCCACCAACATTCGTTTTTGCAGTACAGATTATTTCTAAAAGTTATTTGTCTACTACTGGCTGATTTATCAAACGAGTGCTTTCTCGTTCGTCCTCCGCAAACTACAGGTGTTTCGGTAGAGAGCCATTGAATAAGCGATGCCAAGCAATTTCTGTAACACTTTTTGTGACATTCAGCAAATATCTCCTCATTTAATGTAAGTTCCTTCGGACAATAGGCCTACGTTCTACTCTACGTGCAGTTGTCCTCCATCTCAGTTGCATCAGTTTTCTAATTTTGAAGGTTCTAAAACTTTATTATGCTTCACTGAATCCTTCTCGTTTTCTTTCATTTGTCCAGCTAACTTTTCCATTGAACCTAGCCATTTATGATGGATTACACACTCGACATTCTGAAATGTCCTGCACGATCAAGGCCAAATTAAGTTATCACACAGCCACTGTGTCAGCAGCATCAGTGCTGACGGTGCGTTTCTGATGTCAGATTATTATGTAGGCTAGCCTACTAGACTGTTCTCACGTTGCAGCGCTTTACTTATAGACCCTTTCAAGAGAGTTCCATTATCAGCATCATAGTTGGCCCCACAAGACTTCCGTTTTAACATTCCATATGTTATCTTAATGCAGAGGAAGTAGATTGGGGCTCAAATAGAACGTTCAAGCATTGTTTTTGTTTTTATTGTTGAAAGGGTCTATATGAAGTAGCATTAATCAATATGAGGGGCAGAGGGGGATAAATGTTGTCCCCCCCAACGATAAAAATAATTTAGCAGAGGTAGGGATAGGAAAACCAGAGGGTGGGGAAATCCTCACCATCCCCCCCCCCTACAAATCGCACCCTGGCTGCTGGAAACAGGAAATGCAGCCGCTATAGTTGCAGCAGAAGAAACAAGATGCCAGAGCAATGTGCAGCATATTCCTGCTCAAATCGGCGGACCATCGCAAACAGGGCTCGGGCCACCAATGTATCTTAATCCATGTTCCACTAGGAAAAGGGGAAGCTAAATCTTATATTAAGACAGAAATCATGAATAGGTGGCAGGATGAATAGGAGTCAGACCCAAAGGGCAGGAAATATTTTAATGTGCAACAGCAGATTGGGGGGAGAAGAATTACATCAGTGGGGCTTGGAAGAAGGAAGGAAGTTGTATACACAAGGCTGAGATTAGGGCACGCTGGCATCAATGCCACATTACATGTGTTTGGCAAAACTGATGGGCTTTGCACTGAATGCCAAGTCAAAGAAGATGTAGAGCACATCCTTTTTCACTGCAGGAAATACACTGACCACAGATCACACTGGAGAGAACAGGGAGGAGATGATGATATCCGAAACATATTGAAGGAAGAGGGAATGCAGGGCAATAGAATTAAAGGTCTTATGAGGTACTTAAATAATGCAGAATTGATGAGCAGAATATAGGCTGTTTCACATTTTTTTATTTATTTTTTTATTTATTTATTTATTTATTTTTGCCATGAATTGACCTGATCACATCACACACTCCTGTGCAGTAGGTGGCGATATACAATCCTATATTGTGAACCGCCAATGGCCAAAAGAAGAAGAAGAAGAACAGGGCTCGGGGGATTACTTTTCACAAGTAAGATTTAACATTATCGTACTATTGGCTGTATTTTGTGAATGCAATATTACCAGAGAGTTGAAAAGGAGCAAGGATCTTTGTTATTGTATGTAAATCGTAGCCAGCTAGCTAGGTTCAGGTGTTCACCCTGCTATGAACTGAGACTTGATGAGTCATATTCCATAACACTGACTTAATTACAACTGACACAAGAATGCTATTGTAGAAATGAATCAAATATTACAATAACATTGGCCAGCGAATTTTACACAAGTTGCACAGACTGTAGCCTATTATCGGGCAGTTGCTACTTGTAGCTTACCCAGCAAACACGCCCTTGTGGGGCCCATATGGGGCCCATGCGGGATTTTTTCGGGTAGTGTGGGCTAGGGCCAAACCGTAGCAAACCCATACAGGGCCAGCGTGGGCTTGCCCAGGTCTGGTCCAAACCTTTGGGCTCTCTGTGGGCAGCCCACAATTAGCCGATTGCCCCCAGAAAGCCCCTGCTGGCCCAATGTGGGCTAGCCCATTCTGGCCCAGAGGAACTTTTGTACCATTGGGCCCATGCAGGTTTTTTGTGGGCAGCCCGCACTCATAGGCTTTTTTTTTTTTTTGACCAACCAATGTACAAAGGCATTGCAAACCAAAAACAAAATGCAGTTAGTATTGTTAAGTGAATATTTTGATATTAGTAAAATTGCCATTTAGTACTGTCCCTGATATTACTTAGTTGACTCTAAAAAGGTGATAATATAGAACAATCTCTTCTAGACTTGTCAGAATTCTGGAGATGTTCCAATAAGTGCAGTTTATGGCATTCACATCGCAGCTTGCAGACAGCATTACAAAAAGCATCAAGTTTGGTAATTATTTCTGAGTAGAATTAAAAAAACAACAATAGGTTGTGAATACATTGTCATATTATAAGACATGTTTGAAGAAATGCTTTCTAAGTTTTTGAAGAAGCACAGTTGCCCTCTCCCTATCCGCTAAAGCCACTCCCCCCGTCACATACACTACTACTCAAAAGTTTGGAATCATTTGGATATTTCCTTGTTTTCCAAGAAATTAGGGTGAATAGGAAATATTTCAAAGGAGCAAGACATGAAGTTCTTGCTAGAGCTATAGGCTAAAGACACATTTTGCTGGTACAGACCTGAGTTGTGACAAACAAATAGTTGCCCAGATAGCAAAATCAGATTGGCAGATAGCGGACCGCTGGTGGTATGCCGCTGGTGGCGTGCCACTTGTGGTCCGCCGTTGGACCACCATCTCTAAATTTAACTTGTCATAAATATTAAGAAAAGTTATTAAAATTATATATGGAGTATAACTGAACAAATGAAAAAGATTTTAGACCAATAGTGGCAAAATATTGGGCAATTTGTCTGCAACCCGCCAGTGGACCGCCAGAAAACCGATGGGCAAAATGCCTTTTTGAAGGAAGAATATTATATGAATATCATATGACACCTTGAGGAAAGAAGAATATTATATGATTATCATAAGCCACACAACCTGTGGATAGCACTAGCCTGACAAGCCTGACTATAACATACAGTATAATGTACAGTCTGGGGACGATGCAGAGATCCTAGGGGCGTAATCTTTCAAACTGCCTCTGCACGCAATAGGATAGCGCTACGACCAGAGCCAGAAAGCCCTTTCAGTGGCTCTGGCTACGACCAATCAGAGCAACGAATTCAAACAAGGCTAACCCGCCCAACAACGACTCCCTGCCCACCTAGAGTGTTGTGATTGGTCAACCACCACCGAGGGTTGAATATCACTGGTCCCTATAGCTGGTGGCTAGACGTAGGGCCTACTCGCTGAGCAAAACAATTTGTTAGGGTACGTCTAGATTTCTAGGATAGCACATGATTGGGCTAAATTTATCCTACACCAGAGTAACAACCCAATACACTTTTACAAACTATGCCAGCAACATTTAAAGAAAATTAATCCAATTAGTCCAATTTAGTTGTTCTCAGTGGTTTGCCTGTCCTGCTGCAACGAGTCTGTGAGTGTGATTTCAATGATGTTGAATGAAATGCTTATGTCTAGTTTGTAGATTTTGCAACAATATGCCGGCAGACACAAATTCACTTGGGTAAGAAGCCTTAAAATCAATATCTAAAACCAGTGCTGCTGCTCCAAGCTCTGTCACCTACATTGTCTGAAAGTATTCCTCTCTGCTTTTTATAAATGACAACAATGCAATGGTTTTGTCCAAACTGTCATTGCCTGTAATGCGTTGTTAGACAGGTACCATTTGCGAAGTACAGGTACCAAAGCCCTAACCAGCATGCTACGGCTGCCCTGATGTTCCTATAATTGATACACTACTCTGGATGGGAGTAAAAGCAAAAGATGAATTTAATGTAAACCAAATAGGACATTTATGACCCTGCAAGGTGAAACCACCCAGATAGCAAGCAGATATCGGACCACCGGTGGATACTGGTCGGCACCCCACTGATGGTAGGCTATGCCACCGGCGGTCCGTTGTGGGACCACTATCAAGTGAGCAAGCACATGGTTGGTCACGGGAGGGTTATGGTTGGCAAACCACTGCTGGTTTGCCAGCTGTGAATCGCTATCTGACTCATTAGAAAATGGTGGTTCATGGGTGGATTTTGGCTACTGGGTATTTCTCAGATTTCGGGCCTGTATTTTGAAAAATAAAATTCAAAATTTGACTTTTGTCATTTTGATGGGAGTAACCTGTGAGCTTGGTTGAGACCATAATATAAGGGAATTTATTATTTTTTTGTCATTTTTCAGGTAAATATCATTACCATCGCATCATCTAATACGTACATTTTAAAGATGACATGATCAATCAATGATCTATTATGGTTTCATGTAACCTGCGTTGTGTTGAACCTGCACGATTCAGCCCTGCACACGCCCGGCGTCGGGGAGTGAGGTTTACCAACGTTCCACAAGCAGCTAAGGTGGCTGGCATCCGTTACATTCCGATAACAAATCACTGATCGTAATCTATTGCAATTAAATGTTTATAATTTAGAAACCCAAGTTGAACTTACTTTGTGCAAAAAAAAAACATATTTCTTTTAAAAAGAGTACTTTAAATGCAAAAATGTCATCACCAACACAGTCGTCATTACCACTACATTTCAAGCTATAATGTGCTGGTAATGACTGTGTTGGTGATGACATTTATACCGAAAAACTACCCTGAGAAGCAAAAATGATCAAGCAAGTGTAGTTAGCTTTCTACATGTAATGTACACGTTATTTTAAAGTTTCAGAAATATTCAAAAATACAGAAATACAACGCGTAGAGTTGATTTTCTTATGTTTCTGAACATCAAGGCATCAATCTTTCTGCTTGACACCCATGTATTCCACTGTGATATTAGGTGACCACGGCTACCAAATATATTTTTGATGAAAAAAGTAGCAAAGTTCCTTTATGTAGAGTGTGTTGGTAATGACGGCTAAACCATGGGACAGGCGTGCACTGCTCTTAAGATGCTCTTAAGGGGAGCTGTCCACGTTAATAGTTCTGAAATATGTTCTGATTTGATGGTGATGTCAGGTGACTGCACGTCACAGCTATAGGCCTACCGTTTAAACTTCGGATCTACACATTTCACATCAATACGAAAATAGTAACACTTTGACATCTGCATTTAAGCATCCCAAGTATATACCACACAAAGACATATAATTGTAATTATTTAAAATTAGATTGTTGCACCATGCAATAATTTTTCGTGGTGTCACTTAGAACACGTTTGAAGATAAGAAGTCGAGTAAGAAAGTGAGGAAATGTGTAGGCCTAGATTTTGATGCAGTAGCCTACAGACTAAACCACATGTTGCTTTCTCTGCTTTTTACCTCATAGGCCTAATAAAATATAGCCTTCACTTAGCAAAGATAATGGCAAACTATTCTGGCAACGTCTCGTTTCATAACTTGATTGCATTTTTGTCCGCTTTTCATCACATTATTATGACCATTAGGCTATGCTATTTTGCACGCTAAAATCTGATTCATCACAGGTAAACGTGTAAAGAAAGGGAACGTAAATTGGATTATGTATTCTAAGTTGTAATTCCTCTGTATGTCCTGTTGGTGACCTCAGTGAGAAGTACTGTTAAGACACTCTTAGCCGGTAACGATAACTCTGGAGCACTCGTAGATCTACGAGTGTTTTCATGACGCTCTTAAGCTACGATGGTTTCGGGAAACAGTCAGCAAATCTTAAGACGTTCGTAAGAGGGACTTTACGATGCTCTTAGGCTTAAGATGCTTTCAGGGAACTGGGCCCAGGGCCCAGTTTCCCGATAACGACGGAGACACGCCTTAAGAGGGTTTTCTACGATTCATCTTACGATCGTTCGTTTGGTTTTTCCGACTGTTTCCCGAACATGCTCGTAGCGTGAACGCGCGTGCACTGCTCTTAAGATGCTCTTAAGGGGAGCTGTCCACGTTAATAGTTCTGAAATATCATCTGATTTGACGGTGATGTCAGGTGACTGCACGTCACAGCTAGGCCTACCATTTAAACTTCGGATCTACACATTCATTCACATCAATACGAAAATAGAAACACTTTGACATCTGCATGTAGCCTAAGCATCCCAAGTAGGTTATATACCACACAGAGACATAAATAATTGTAATTATTTTAAGATTAGATTGTTGCACCATGCAATAATTTTTCGCGGTGTCACTTAAGAACACGTTTGAAGATAAGAAAGAAGTCGAGTAAGAAAGAGAGGAAATGTGTAGGCTTAGATTTTGATGCAGTAGGCCACATAAACCACATGTTGCTTTCTCTGCTTTTTACCTCATAGGCCTAATAAAATATTCACTTAGCAAAGATAATGTCAAACTATTTTGGCAACGTCTCGTTTCATAACTTGGTTGCATTTTTGTCCGCTTTTCATCACATTATTATGACCATTAAATGTAGGCTATTTTGCACGCTAAAATCTGATTCATCACAGGTAACACAATAAAGAATGGGAACGTAAATTGGATTATCTATTCTAAATTGTAATTCCTCAGTATGTCCTGTTGGTGACCTCAGTGAGAAGTACTGTTAAGACGCTCTTAGCCGGTAACGAGTACTCTGGAGCACTCACGACGCTCTTAAGCTACGATGGTTTCGGGAAACAGTCGGCAAATCTTAAGACGTTCGTAAGAGGGACTTTACGACGCTCTTAGGCTTAAGATGCTTTCGGGGAACTGGGCCCAGTTCTTACGCTAACGTTTTGACCAGCAATGTATCTCTCTTGCCTACCTTGCCTCACCATTTCTGTTTTCGAAAGAAAAATGTATGTCCATGGCCTTCAAATCTTATCCTAGTGTTCTAATCCTTGGTGGTTGCGTGCATGCTTGCGCTCTTATTCTCATTCTCTCTCCTGCGCAAACATTATGTCCTGCATGCCTACTGCGTGTAGTTCTACTGCATAAAGTTTCGCAAATAAATTAGTTTTTTTTTACAGAAATGGCCTACTGTCACACTGCATGCAGGCTATAACCAAAAGCACACATTTTGTAAATAAGCGGGTCGGATCGCGGGTCGGGTATAATTTTGTCCTAATTAATATTCACGGTCCGTGTTGCGGTCGGGTTGATTTAAATATCGGGCGACCGCGGGCCGCTTGTGACCAAACCCGCGCAACACTGCTGTCTATTAACTTTGCTGGATAACGTTAGCATTGTGCTTGTTGCTATCATTAACAATACACAGCAGGACAGTCTGTTGTTTTGGTTCTGTTTGACATAATGTGACAGTTCGCACTACGTGAAGGTAATAACAGTTGATAACAATACAGGAGAGATGATTAATGCACCTTAAGCCTTGCCTTAGCATTGCTCTTAATGATTGTTATTAGTTACAGTACATCTTGTTAGTACATTCTCTTGTTTTGGTTCTGTACTGTACCCCATATTTCTGACAGTTTGTGCACAATTATGTCAGCTCAGAGGACAAGTCAGAGGAAATAAAATGTGAAGTAATAACAGTTCATACAATTGTTTTGTAGAGATTTTCATCTTAAGCGTGTCTACATTTCCCTTGGTATCAATAAAGTGTATTTATCTAACTGTTCTATCTTTTTTCTTCACCACAGAGTAGCATCAGGTGATACTGGACTATTGGAATTCTCCATTTACAGATTAGGTGTGATGTAGAAAGGATGGAGCTCCAATCCACTCAGAAAGGTGTCAGATCACTTGTGGCGCACATCCTCCATACTTGTTTCGTTTCCTCACTGAGGTGAAGTATGCCATGCAAATTATTGCCAATTTATTCTCTTTAGTTCACATAGTTCACATAGCTAAAGTTGCTATAGTCCATAGTTCACGTATGTCAAGACATAGAAGTCAGCATGGCCTTCAACTGAACCTACGCTGGGTAAAGATTGTCATGGTCATAGACAAAAATGTGACTATTGAACTGTGGTACTTGATGGCCAAGTACATAGAAGATATTATGCAAAGTAATGTAGCTTCCTCAGGGGCCCCATGTGCTCTGTCTTCCTGGGTCAGAAGTTGCTTCACTTTCATAGAGAGAAAGTGCCATGCAGCCGCCACGCAAAAGACACGCCACGCTGCAGTCGGTCTAAGGGCTGTTTCACACTGGGTGCGTGGCGTGAGCGTATCAGCTGCGTGGCATGTCCGTTTTTATGTCGGCTCCCATGTTAACAGGTTAGAGGTTGCACACTGCCTGTGGAGGCCTTAGGGCTGTTTCACACCGGGTGCGTGGCGTGAACTTCACGTGTCTGTTGCGTGTCAGTTGTGTGTTTCTATTCATTACAGACCATTTTAAAATGTACTAAATACTAAACTGGTAGTGGTCTGTTTCATTACATTTGTACACTGACATGTGGTACATCAAGATCTGCATAACATGGCTGCTGTGATTATTTCTTTATTTGATTGTTTGTTTGTTTGTTAAATAGAGTCATGCAGTACAGTGCTACAACTCCTCTGAATATTCTAACGGTAAGATATTGTACAGCCTCATTTCCAGAATAGTCGGGACAATATGTAAAATACTAATAAAAACTGAAAGGAGTGGTTTATAAACTAGTCAAACATTTCAGATCAACCTTATTGATGTTTAACCACCAAGTACAATATTTTATCCTTTTATTGTCTGAAATAGTGTTTTACATTTTCACTGCATTTTTAAAAATATGTGTGACACTTGATGACAGGTGTTGTGATAGGACATGTTTGGTTTCTAGTCTGCACATCTGAACTTTTGTTTGGAATGTGTTGCAGATATTAGTTTCAGAATAAAGCATGCATTTCAAGAAACGTTAACATTGATTTGATGGAACATGAACATTGTAATCAGTTGCTGAATGCAAGTGTGAATGTCCTATGTTCTGTCATGATATACGGTCATACTTTTCTTTAGAGGCCAGTCGGGTTTCCAGTGCCCCATCGCCAGTTTCCTCTCACTGTTCTCTGGGGTAAGACTTTCACACATTTGCCTCAAGATGAGATGCATTTCTTGCAGTTGCTGCTGTAAGTAAATACTATATTATGGGCCCTGTTTTCGTGGTCTAAAACACATGGTCACTAGTCAAAAGCTTATTATTTAAATTTAGTATCAGGGCCTAAATTTCACTGCAGGATTGCGGGTATTGCGCATAATTTGTTCAAGTCCCTCAACTCTAGCCATCATAATGCGTTATGCACTATGCACAACTTATTATTCACTAGCCTAAAACCGTCAGGCTGAAGGCTAATTACCCTCACGTACATGTATTTCTTAAAGTGACAGGCACTCAATTACACCTACACATCACCAATGTGCTCTCAATTAGACCTACTGTACACACCACATTAAAGATATGCCTAAGTGTAATAGTTTATAAATCAATATGAAGCATTCAAATTACTAAATATGTTTAGCTACTAGTAATTACTAGTAAAATACTACTGTATACATTATTAACTTAATACACTCTATATGAATTAAAAAATATATGAAATAGAAACATATCACATAAGCCATCATTTTCAGTGTGTGTTTGTGTGTGTGGAAAGAGTCAAGCAGAATCTAGGATGGCCACTGGTATGAATGATCCCACTACAGTATGTTCAATATTACTGATGACGTCAAGGTGGTGGGGGGCCCCCAAATCAAATACATTTTTAAAAAATTATCGAAGAAGTATCGAAATCGGAATTCTTGACTTGGTATCAGAATCACCCCCCCCCCCTCCCCTCCCCCCATTGTGTAAATCCCCCCTACATGAATTCCCCCCCCCATTTTGAAAAAATAATTTTAAGCCCTGAGTATGATGTCCAGTCCACATTGGGAGTGTTTTCGTTATCAAATGTCGGGCAGATAGCGCAACAAGGCGTTCCTACGTAGGTTTCTTAATCAGTCATGGGTGTGTTTTGGGCGTAACATCATTTATTAGCCAATGAGAATGACATCTGTCATTCCCTTTAAAGGGATATTCCACCATTTGGGGAATTACACTCATTTTCCACCTCCCCTTTAGTTAAACAATTGATTTTTATCTTTCTCCAGTTCATCCAGCCGTTCTCTGAGTCTGCCAATACCACTTTTAGCTCTAGCCTAGCATAGATCATTGAATCAGATTAGAACATTATCATCTCACCTGCTAAGCATCACGTTTAAAAGTGACTAAGATTTCCGGTAATTTCCCTATTTAAAACTTGTCTCCTCTCAAGTTAGAAACTCTAATAAGACCAACGGAAAATGAAACGTGCTGATTTTCTAGGCTGATTTGACATGGAACTATACTCTCATTCAGGTGTAATAATCCAGTCACTAGCCAATTTGTCTGCTTCACCTAAATAAAAAAGTTATACACAGTTACTTTCACTATTTCACTATACTTTCACACCCCAATAATGTTTGAATGACTGAATAAAAAACCTAAGGGCATTTATCTTGCAGAGCTGCTTACATTTCGTGACAGTGCGCCTTCAGCTGTGCTTCATATGTGGCTCTCAAATAAAGAGAAGTGTAAGATAAGAATAAACTTTGCACTGGGATAATAATCTGCTTTTCGCCAGGCGCCATGTCGCGAAAATAGGGCCCTCTGTGCCTTTCCAATCTGTTTTAGAGTTAAAAGTCTGGCTTTAAATCCCTCTCATCTGCACCCTTCCACATCCCGTTATGAAGGTAAATCCACTATCACAGCCTAACTTGTCACCACGGTTAATTAATAATTAAAGGAACACTCTGGCTGTGTTTAACATAGAGTCCTGTTGCTCGAGGTGACCAAGTACTGTCAGGAAAAAAAAAAAAAATCAGTGCTACCTAACTCAAGTTACCCTGCTAGTGACTTATGCAGCCAGGAGGCTACAAAGCTATGTTCTGGGGGCATCACTTAAACTGTGCTTTTGTGCCTCTTAACAGACTCAAATATGTCATTACAAGTCCTGTGCAACATACTGAAATCTTGATACTTTTAAAGGAAAATTCCTTTTCTGGTTTGTTTTGGATGAACTAGAGTGGTGGACACCGAAATTTGGACGATTGGTCCTGTCTCGACTTTTCTGACTCGTTTTGAATCGCCTTTTCACTTCTCAGGGTGGCTGGCAATACTGTAGTAGGCTACTCAAACATGTCCTAAAACAACCCTTAACGTTTGTTTTCAAAACTGTGCAACTCACCAAGTGGTTAGTGGAGTTCGTTGACTATTAAAAGCAAATATATCGGCGCAATGTATGATTCGTATTTGAACCTGAAGCATAGACGGTGGCGCAGTAGTAATATCAACGTGCAATGAGTCTATCTATCTCCTCAAGACTTTGCGGTTTTTTAAAAATCATACACAGGGACTCTGTCTCTCACAGGCCTTTGCCTACAGAATCTCCTCAGGACTCTGTGGTTTTTTACACCCCAAGGTATTTTTTAGCATTTTAGCACTCATTCTACCATTTTACTCTGTCTGTGTATGGGTGCGTGCGCGCGCGCGCGCGCGTGTGTGCCCCCAGCCCTAGCTGGGAGAGGGCGGCCTGACTTTTGGGGAGCCTGATTTTTGTGAAATGTCGGCAAACACTCTCACAAGCATGAACAAAGAATTTTATTGATTCTATACATATATTCATTAATTAACCATTAAATTGTTAAATCTCATCTCATCATCTGCAAAGTAACGCCTCCTCATGTGATGTCATCATCTGCAAAGTAACGCCTCCTCATGTGATGTCATAAGACACACCCACATCATGTGACCTTATTGGAATGTTCCAGAATCTTCTAGAATATACTAGACACGCCCACTGACCCAAACATGAACCTGACCTTTTTGACCTTTGGGTCATCCATCATTTTTGGCATAAGGTGTCCCTTATCACTCTCTGTTGTTGTGCGATTGGATGCACTAACCGCCGAGGAGATAAGCCGGGGTTATGTTTTTACCGGATCTGATAAGGAGAATTCAGAGAGAAGACAACTATGGATACAGGCTATCAGACGTGAAATCGTTTCAGGAATGGGACCTGGCAACCTTCACAGTATAGGCCCTACACGTCTGTGCAGTGATCATTTCATCAAAGGTAATTTCAACATTTGTTTGAATACAATGGGTGTATGATCATGTAATTAATCGTGTTGTTAAGTTACCCTGTAGTTTCGTTAACCACCAGCTGGTTCCGCGAGTCAGCTGTTTGTGTTATGGGTCTAAACTAGGCTAACAGCTGTCGTCTTTTGCTAACAACAACAAAAGTTGTGTGATAGGTTGTTTTGAGGTTTGTGATATCTATGGTTTTCAATGAGAACCAGAGATGACCCAACAACAGTAGAGCTAGATTATTTACGGAGGAATTATTACTGCTCGATTATAAAAAAAAAAAAAAACTTGTCTGTTTCACACAATTTAGCTAGTTAATCCTAGTCCCCTATGCAGCTAGCTTGCTAACAGACTTGATAGTTACTAGAAAGACCTGGAACTAACGTTACAGGACTCAATGTTGAAAATACCCAAAACTGTGTGTGGCAATAACGTGTTTTATCTATTATATTATCTTATTTTATTATTTCAGGTACCAAATCTGATGACCCGCTGTCCCCTGATTGGGTTCCGTCCGTCTTCTCTCACACCCCTGCCACCAAAAGGAGGAAAAGGGAGAAAGACATGGAAAGCTTGTCCCATCATTTTTATTTTGGCCACAGAGAAGAGCTTCGGCTGTCAATGCCCATGATATGTAGACAAACTTACCCTAGATGTGCCTGCATAATTGATTGTTTCAAATTTTTTATAGAAAAACCCAAAGACTTGCAAGAGCACAAACATATTCAACCTATAAACATCATCACACCATAAAATACCTAATAGGCATATCCCCACAAGGAACAGTCATATTCATATCTAAGGGATGGGGAGGCCGAACAACAGTTTTAGACAAAGTAGTCCATGTGTGTTGTGCCCTTACAAATGTGGCACCCTCAATCATTCCTTCTGGTTAAATACTACAATAATACAATGTAAATATGCAATGATTTATTTATACAAACACACACTGTAAATAATAATAATAATAATGAATATATGACATTTTATATATTACAATAATACATGTATTACATTTTCACTTTAAATACCTTTGAGCATTGTATTTATTTGTATTCATCTGTTTTATTTATGTATGTGCATTTTATTTATTTATTGAATAAGTCTGTAATTGTCTGTCTAACAGTGCAATTCAAAATTTAGCACTTTTCATTTGTGCACGCTTGCGTTTTGCCAATTCCTGTTTGCAGACACTGCACCTCCAATTCAAAACACTAAGATCAGTAGTCTGCAAACAACTTCTGTGCATGTACAGTCTCTTACAGATTCCTGATGTACACTACATGTGAGCACACTTCACCTAACCCGGCCATACAGGTGCAGTGGCCAAATCGAATCAGTCCCTCCTTTTCCACAGCAACCCAAATTGTCAGAGGCGATTCATTCAAGCTGTAGGAATGATGTGCCTAACATAGAAAAAGGTTTTAGTTAGATAATGTATATTATTCACAAGCACAGTAGCCTACAACAGATATTTTTTAAAGCTACACATTTCTTTCCTTTTTTTACCATATATGTTTACATTTTGCATCACGTGGGTAGACAAATCAGACGAACTGCAAGCTCTGCGTCCTGCTGGGTTTCACTTCTAAGTGACTGTCATGAAGTCTCCTGTCATAGAGACAGTTGACATAATGGATAATTTCAGATTTATGATTCGCTGATGTTATGTTTCATGTCAATCGTGCGCACCTTGTCAACAGGCAAACCAAGCAACTGCTTGGAGCCCCGAGCCGCTAGGGGGCCCCCGACCTGGTCTCAGCGCGTTTGCCGGTGGGTCAAGCGAGAATTTCGTCCATAGAGATTGAATGATGTATTTTGCGTGCTCCTGCCCTGTTGTACAAACAGTACGTGCATATATAGGTCCTATGCTATGGCCTTATGAACAGCGGATCTGTGTTCAAAAAAGTTCAAAGAATCCGCACATATTTAGGCAACTGTGGTAAACGTCAATCGAGGGTGCAGTGATGACGGATCAACATCGGATTTTGGCATTTAGCCTACTCAATGAAGCTATACTAATGTTAATTGGCAGAAAGATTGAACATGGTTTGCTACATCTATACGACAGTAAACTTCAGCTAGCTAGCGGCAGTTACAACTAGTTAAGCAAAGAGATGGTTAACGTTATGTTTGTATTAGGGCTGTCAGCCATAACATGTTAATCGCGATGCAGTAAGGACCAAGCATACTTTCATACGTTAATTTGTTAGATTGCCCGATTGCGTCAAAAAACACACCCTTTCTTCTTTGTTACATTGCTCCGGAACTGTTCATTGCAGCGAGATAAAACTTGTATTGTGTGACAGAGCATAAGTGGGGCTTTCCAACGAGACGTGTCTGTACGATCAAGTATGAAAATAAAAGAAAATCATGAAATTAAATCAATTTGCATCATATTTACAGTCTCTGCGTTCACCTGCTCACCCATTACTATCGTTTGAATTACTCGCAAACCCGTGATCGCATATATATGGCAAGCATATCAGATGAAAGAGGAGACACAGGGCTGTCCATTGGTACCATGAATCTCGATCCTTCTGGCTTATAAAAACAGACGAAGTAACTGCAAAATAATAACGTCATGTCCACAAACCAACGCTGCACACTCATTATCTTGTTTGAATTACTCACGGACCCGTGATCGGATAGATATGCCACGCACGTCAGATGAAAGAGGAGACACAGAGCAGGGCTCGAATTACGTGGGAGCCAGAGGGAGCCGAGCTCCCATAGAGTGAGGACAGGCTCCCATGAAAGCAACAAAGTCAAAAACCTAAGGGGGTCTCTCATATCTGAAGGTGTCTGGCATTGTAATTTAATCTTAAACAACCGCTCATTATCCATCCCTGTGCGATCTCTTACCATTAAAGACGTAAAATTAAAATATAGGCTAGGCTACGGGACGTAGACCTACACTACGCTCTTGAACGCAGCATGACACTTCACCACCACACCACTAGACTATATGAGCAAACCGTATCGATTTGACAGCACTCGCAAATCTGAAGAAGTCACCCTGCTTTGATGTGAGTGTTTTGTCTATTTGCATATGCGTTCATTGGGCTAGCCTACGTGGTTTGATACGTGCTGAAAAGTCCTGTTTGCTGTTGAACTTGCGCTTCACCTATTCTATGTTGATTGACAAAGCCATAAATTATGGCCCATAATGCAGCCTACAATGATTGTGTTGTCTGATGATATAGCTACCCTCTGCCATTCAGAGCTCCGGAAAGTTCCCAGCTATTTTGAAACACCTGTTAGCAATCTCTGATGTCGGAATATTCAATGGCTACCCGACAATATCTCAGTGCAAACTCCAAAAATGTTCGTCTATTAATTTTCCACGGTTCAACACATTAGCCTAACATAGTTTGGCTGGCTTTATTCATTTCTGCCAGTTAGTGCTTTTTCCCCTGTGTATAAGTTACACTACATGCATTATTGTGTTTGACACTGATGATAGCCTATCTGAGACGGTGGTCTGGTTTAAATGAGTTACGTTGTGAAATTGAGAATGCACAGACTAAATCGTTTAGTCTATTTCTTTGTATTGTGAAATTGAAATGAGATATGGACTGTTATAATCAATAATATGTTGAAATTAATTAAAAGTAATCAATTTTCTATTAAAAATCTATGTCTGTTGTGCGCGTGTGTCAAGGTAAAGCCTAGGCCTACCGTGCGCATATACTGTACTGCACAAAAGCGCCACTTGCGCCTAGGCTATTTCATTGTATCACCTTGTTAGGCTATGCGCGGGGTGTGCCAACTTTTTATGAGATAGAGACCCCCTTAAAGACAAAAAGATAATTCGAGCCCTGACACAGAGCTATCATTTGATATCAAGTACATCCTTCTGGGTTATAAAACAGACGAAGTGACAGCAAAATAATAACTTCATATAGCTGGACTTACCCCACGTTTACGAATTTTTGTCTGTTTTTGTGGCAAAGCATGTTTATAATCCAACGCTATCGTTGGATGGTTTCTCTATGGCAAAGCATGTTCATACATACACCATGCACTCAAAATTATATTTTGTGAGATACATGTCAAAATATAAGAATTTTTATAATACACTTTTTGTGTTTTTATCATTTAACATAATAACCTAATGGTGATATAACATAATGGTGATAACACTTGTCGGTAGGGCCCCCTTGGAATTTTTGCTTGGGGCCCCCACAGACCCTAGAATCGCCTCTGCGTGCTTACACGTTCGCCAGTAGGTGGCGAGAACGCATCTGTACGTGATTTGATATGATATGAGAAGAAGAGTACATGGTGAATGAATGACATGTTACTGTTGTACTGCGTCTACTTATTAAGTGTGCTTGCAAAGCACACTTATTGTTCTTAAGTTTTATTATTATTTTTCCCGTCTCCCTAATTTTTTGTCAGCCCTAGCGCCTAGGCCCTTTGAGACAGAGACACCGTTCTAACTTTAAAACGTCCGGTCAGTACCGGTGTAAGTTGGTCGCGAAGATGACGTCAGGTGGGCGTGCCGTTCGTCCGCCATATTGGATTGAACAGAAAGTGAAACTAAATTTTCACAGGTCACAAATTTGATCCGAACGCCACGAAACTTGACGTACATTATCCTTGGACCAAGCCTCACAAAAGTTACCGGAAAGATTTTTGATTTTCGAAAGCGTTTGCCCGTCACAGCCAAACAAAATCAGCGGCGAAGCTCCGAAACAGGAAGTCGTCCATATCTCAGGAACACTGTCACATATCGATACCAAATGTTGTATATGAACTGGGGACTCCAATGTGAGGGTCCATAAGCTAAAAAAAAAAAGAAATATTCCAAAAGTTTCCATCATTTTGCATACCACCCACAGGTATCTGGTAACTCTCACCATTGCACCATTCACCTTCTATCACAATGCCTTCCAAGTATGCGCAATGCCTCTGGGTAGCCACAACGTCTCCAGGCAACCTTGCCCACTCATGAAATCTTTGCTCTGCCATGGGATAGTATGGACTTACGAACTGAAATAGTAAGGAGACCAGTAGCTATATATAGCTTACATAATAGAGTTGTTTTCACATTGACGGTATTCAAATTAAATTTTTCATTATTGTTAAATATCATGATGGGGGAGTATTATTAAAAATGTTACAAGTATGCAAATTCATATGTTTACGGGAAATTAGGTTTTACTGGGTTGTTTTGTTGTAAAGACATGCAAGGCATTCTGGGCCGTAATGAACAGTGGTCGGCAGCACTCTAGGCTACGTATTAATATGAATAGGTGTTTCTGTAAACCTAGGGACAATAAACAGCTATCTCTGTTACAAAAACGAGCTGGTAATCGCTCATTGAAGAGGGAACTATGATAAAAAGATTGTTTTTCTAAAAGCATGGTGTTGACAAAAGAATAAGCAGGAAATGCCACGTTAATCTTAAACAGCCTACATAACGCTAGGTGGCAACGTTGTATTATATTTCACTAAATGCGGTGGAATTAGTGTGAACTTCACAAGGAAGGAAGGTGCAAATATTATGTAATTTATCATGGGAAATTATTGGAAATGTTATTTCTTGTTTATTCTAATTGCAAACCACACACATCCATTCGTAATCACACGTACACATTTAATACTGAAAGACCCTAATTTCGTTTATTTGATGTTGCCCCTAGCAACCCTGGTGGGTGCAGCCCAAAGATTCTAGAGCGCTCCGCTCTAGAATCTTTGGTGCAGCCTACAGTAGTCCAGTTTCAGAGTGACGAGCTAGAATCTTTGGTGACGAGTTCGTGGCCAAACAAGTGCCCAAAATATAGGTTTCCATTGTGTAGAACTGTGCTGGATGGTGTGCGTCCTTTATGAAAGTAAGTGTTTTATAGAGTTACAGACATGAGTCATGTTGTAGTGGTCAACATAAATGTGCCCCTTCTGTTATTAGAATGCTAAGCGGAGATGCATGCTAAGCAGAGATTAAGTAGCCTATCATTAATTTCTTGTGTGGCTAGCTATAGGGAGGAGATGTATGTTGCTAATTGGGATTTATGTTGTTTAGCGTAATGTCATGGTCATTTAATATGAGATGCTTGCGCTCGTAACTTCGTCACTTGTAACTTTAGGACTGCTATTTTTTTTACTAACAGTAATTCACGAAGCACTTTAGCCCTAAAAGTAGCACCTAAGTCTGTGACAGCTTAAAAGAAGGGGCGAGGACTCCTAACGCGATGTTTTGAAATGCGAGCTTCCAATCGCGAGGGAACTTGCATTGTAGGCATAACTAAGGGATGCAATAACACCACCAACAACCAAAACTAGCCTACTCATTGTCAACATGTACATTAAATGTAACGTTTCATTTGAATCAAATTAAAATGTTTTCTTTGCAAACGTAGGCATATGGTGACAGATTAATTTAATAATGCTGCTGTGTGAATCACGGTAAGCACGAATGAAGTGGCCACTTCTTAATGGGACTCACTGTATGGAAGTAGGCTAAGTAAAATAGAGATTTTTCAAATAAGATAAGGTTAGGATATGCCCGCTTGACAACGGCAGAGATAACTGGCCTTTGGCCATAGCAACCATCCATTTAGAATGACTGGCCTTCATAGCAACCAAGGATCTTAGCTGTGATTCATGTAGCTACAGTATGCATACAATGTGATGCAAAGTATAGAAAGGTGATGAAATATACAGAGACAGGTCAAGAAATATTGTGCAATGTAGACAGTAGTATACAGTTGATTTACAGAAGGTGGTTTAGAGTAATATGAATTAAATATAAATATGTGCAGTGTATTAGCAGGTATCTCATACAATAAGTAGAATAATGTATGTAGTAGTAACATTATAATAGTAGAAATAATAATATAGATATATGCAGTGTATTAACAGAATATAATAAAACAGAATAAATATGGATATTCGATATGACAAATATAACAGAAATTTATACAGCTATGTGCAGTGTGGAAACAGTGTTATTGTAGTGCAGAAACAACATTATAAGAGTAGTAAGAATAAGTTTATGTGCAGGATGAATAGTATAAAGATCAGTAGAATAACTATGTATAAATGTAATTACAGTAGGCCTATGTACATTTGTAAATAAATAGAAAACTATGGGTGAGAGGGATAAATTAATTTGATTTAATCGTAAAAGTAAATTGCATTCAATTAAATTGCAATTAAAAATCTTTCCAGTAGGCTTTAATGTCACACAAAAAGTACAACTAAAGCTGAGCTTGATCAACTGGAACGTCTAAAGAACCAGAACTTGAGTGTAGTTTTTTGCTGGGTCCCAGGCCATGTTGGTCTGAGGGGAAATGAGAAAGCGGACAGTGCTGCTAAGCAACCCCTCAATGAAGAAGTCACAGAATGTCAAATCCCTGCCCCAGACCTTAAACCTATACTGAATTCTTACATCTCAGATAAGTGGCAATCTGAATGGGATTAATGTACCAACAACAAGCAAGGAATGTGAATTTTGGCACATTTTCATGATCCACTGGGTCGTTAATGGGCCACACAAAATACGGTGTTGCTAAAATTACTCCTATTGTGGCTATTAGAGACATGCGTTCATGAGTATCCAGCTACATTCAATGAGTTAAGTAAAATACATTCACACACACAAAAAAACATGTTGTGGACATTCCTTTATTCTGAGATACATCATCAATAGGCTCTCAAAACAATCCCAAACAGACATAAGGTCTTTATAGAGCAAATCCATATAGATTATTTGTCAAATAAACCAGTAAAACAGAATTAGGGGATGGAATATATAACATTCACACTCACAACATAACACTTACGTGGTAGTGAGTAGAGGGTCCCTAAAGCCAAACCGAAGTATCCCGAGGTCCTTATGTGGTCGAATAGAGAGTCCAGAATGAATTTCATCAAGCCAGTACCTTTCCGGAATATTCTCTTATACTCTTATTGCTGAGTGTGTTGTAACACGCTCTGGAAATTCACAATTTCGTCGCCGTTTTTTTTATTTAAAAAAACATAGTCCAGTGTTTCTTTCGAAATTGAAATGAAGTTGTATGGACTGGACTATGTTTTTTTTTTTTAAACGGCGACGAAATTGTGAATTTCCAGAGCGTGTTACACAGCAATAAGACTCCTACGGACTTTCCCCTGAAGGTGGCGGCAAAGATGGCTACATTTCCAGAAAGGTAATGGCTTGATGAAATTCATTCTGGACTCTCTATTCGACCACATAAAGACCTTGGCATACTTCGGTTTGGCTTTAGGGACCCTCTACTCACTACCACTTAAGTGTTATGTTGTTTGGAACTGTAGAAGACGTATAAAAATAGCGTTTTGTAGCGGCGCAATTGAAATGCCCCGCTCACTTCCAGGCTACGAGTTGTGACTGAAAACGGTACAATCGAACTTTATCAAAACACATCCAAATGACATAATTTTGATGTCAACTCAACGTATGTACCCCCAATCATCCGGAAATCGATCTAAAGTGCATTTTACTCCGGATAATTCCTTTAATGCACACAATGGACACAAAACACAAAAGTCTCTTCTACGGGGCTATTTATTTCATTCACGATTAGAGTTTTTGTTGTTGTTGTTGACGGCCCATAGATCCGGGGCTATAGCCCCGAATGCCCAGGTCTAACGACGCCACTGGTTCCAGCTCGCTATGGATGGCATGTAAACTCCTATCTCATACACATATCAAGGAAATGGTACATGATATGTAAAAGACTTTCACTCACCTTTTAGGTTGGTGCTTACATATGCAGTTGTAGTATAGGCCTACAATTCACATCTGGTTTTACCAGTTTGAAACACTAACAGTATTGTGTACACACAAGGAAGTCAGATGATGAAGAAAACCATATAGTTTGGGTATTGTATGAACACAAACAAATGTAGGTAGTAAACTCTGGGTCCATATTTGATGGCCTGGGATAGGGAAGTGAAATAATCCATTATAAATAACTTCCTGCAGAGAAAACATTTCAGAAATTATGTTTTGTGCAAATGGTTTAGCACAGTGGTCTCCAACACGGTGCCCGCGGGCACCAGGTAGCCCGCGGGACGGCTATGAGGCGCCCCCAGCGCACTTTCTAAAAAATAGCCAACAGGTCACCTGCAGATCACGCTCTAAAAACACGCTCCATTGTGAAGTTTTCAATAGATATTTAAGTCTAGACCAGAACCATTTTAAGAATGTATGTAGCCATACATCTGTAACAATAAATTGATATTGGTGATACCTTATAAATTGTAGCTGCGTTAAAATTTAGCCTTTGGCTTCAAATCCGTTTCCCATTCAATCTTTAAACAACAACGGAAGCGGAGCGCACACGCTGCTCGCACGCATAGACAGTAAAGGGGGAAAAAACTTGCTTGTCTGGTGTAGCCAATGAAAGCATATCTTTGCAAAAGTTCTGTGGCCATTCCATGTTCGTCAAATACGGTTCTTGCATGATTGTTCAAGGACTGAAAAACAATTGCTTTAGCTCACAGGCCTTTTCTCCTCCGTAGGCAACTGCCGTATAATAGCGCTAAAAATGTTATAGCATGCATGACTGAGCAGGACTGTGCATTACCCTTTTTTGTCAGATCATGGATCATTTCAGGTGTGCAATAACTTTAAAAGGAGTTTTCATATGTTAGGGTGGTGTGGGCGATTACTATTGAAATGTTAAAACCGAATTGTCCACTGAAATCAGAACTTAAACATCCCCTGAATTCATAATGGTGGGTTGGTATAAATTGGGTACAAATTGTAACCCAAATTATTAATTGCACAAAAAGAAAGTTTTTTTGTAAAAAAAAAAAAAAAAAAAATAGATTAGATTCCCCATGCAAACTTTGAAATGAACAAACTGAACAAAAATGTTGGTAGTGTTGCATAGGTTATTGATATTAAATTTGAAAATACAGTTGCTTAATATATAAAGACGTATAGGCCTGCACAAATAATGATCATTTAAAAGTAAAAATCACATAGGCCTATTATTTAGGAGGACTACCCTCGCAAAAAAGGGGTGAGGGTATGTTTGTTTTAAATGAGTAGCCCTCCATATGATTTCGGGTCTTCAGGTAGCCCTCATTCCCAAAAAGGTTGGAGACCCCTGGTTTAGCACAACCATAGCTTTAGGTGAACGGACATGCGGATCATCCACCTGGACTCCATCTGGACAATAAACTGGACTGGTCAGCCAACACGGACACACTCTACAAGAAAGGGCAGAGCTGCAGGCTGTACTTCCTGAGGAGGCTGCGGTCCTTCAATGTGTGCAGCAAGCTCCTCAGGATGTTCTACCAGTCTGTTGTTGCCAGCGTCCTCTTCTATGCAGTGGTATGCTAGGAGGAAGCACAAAGAAGAAGGATGCGGGGCAACTTGACAGGCTGGTAAGGAAAGCTGGCTCTGTAGTGGGAGCTGAACTGGAGTGCATCACTTCAATATCTGACAAAAGTACCCTGAACAAACTGATCAACATCTTGGACAATGAGTGTCATCCACTCCACAGCACTATTGTAAAGCAGAAGAGCCTGATCAGCTGGAGACTTCGCTCACTGCCTTGCACAACAGACAGACAAGGAAGTCATTTGTCCCCAGGGCCATTGAACTGTTCAATGCTTCACCTAAGGGAAGAGGAGAGATAGACTTCTCCGCATAGTCTGTCTGCCTCTCCACCCCCTCCATGTTTGGATACTGTCTGTCCACTAGCCACTTTTTACCACTGTCTTACTGCCTCAGTATGCATAACCCCTCCCTCCATGCCACAGCCAAATTGTGGCCACACTTATACCTTTTCTTAACATAGAATATCTAAATCTATAGATAGATAGATAGATAGATATAGTTTTTTTCTATAGTTTTTTATATTACCTTGCCTACTCGCTGATATGTCCATACTTATTTTATGCTGGTCTTTAGACTTTATTCTTGCACTGTTGGACTTACTCATTTGCACCATCACCATGACACTCACTCACACAGAGCACCTTACCTTACCTTACTATGCACAGAGAATCACAGGCTCAGTCCCTGCCTCAGTCATTGCAAGCGCCTGTTGATAAATCACCCACTATGTGGATACTGTTTTTAGAATTGATTTAGATTAACTGTTATTTAGTATAATTTGTATTTTAGTATATTTAGTATATTCTTTATCTTCTACTGTCCTTATTGCTTAGTTGTTTTTTTATATTATATACCATTACTTTTTTCTGCTGTTAGTGAATGTGGGTGTGATGTCTGCTACTGACCTTGAATTTCCCCTGGGGATCAATGAAGTATCTATCTATCTATCTATCTATCTATCTATCTATCGAAACACTAGAGAGCAGCGACAGCAGCAGTGACTCTGAAAACAGCTAAACAAATTGTATAAACATTATTACAGAAATTAGTTATCACCCTGAATTGTAATCTGTTTGCCTGTTTCATTAATTGTTTTTTGTTGTTGTTGTTTTACAAATTGCTGCTTAATGTAACTGTTTTAATCAGTATTTAAAAAAAAAAAAAAAATACTCCACACATGACTCCTGTGTGTTTTAGTCTTTCAACATTTAGTTGCCTATCTTACACTCCAAACACCTGGATTGAACTCCAGAATAACCCGCCTAACCCCAAATCCTGAAATCTTTTTTTTAATTTCGATAGAATAAATAAAGCTATCCCACTTGTGAAAGAATTTTAGAAATACTAGACATTATAATACAAATAACAGATCTTGCATAAATATGCAAACTATGTAGGCCTACTATAGAAACAGAGCTGTACTACAATTCACATCAGTTAACAGATTAACAGTAAACCTTTCTTGGATCTTGTTTGACTTGATAGGCAATCATAGGCTTGAAATTTAATTCCCTCTAAATGTGTTAATGGGTCTGTAAAATGATCAAAATATTATTTAATCTGTAAAAGTTAACTTCACATGGTATTTTGTTTATTTTAACAACAACAAAGGGAAAAGAATGCTACCGAATATAATGGAATGTTCTTTAAATATTTATATATATATCTTTGTATACCTATGAATTAAGAGACATTGTTAACTCTCACATTCTAATTACATGTACAATCAAGGCTTCAGATAAAAGCCTATCTTCCACTCTTTTGAAAGGTGTGCTCAGTTTGTTTATAGCATAAAGTATCAGGGAGATATGGCCCAGGATTCATGGATATAATTAAACCTTTTTAGCATGATTGGGTGATTCCGGGGAGTTAAAGCAGAATTTGAGGTAGCATTGTTTTGACCCTAATTACAAGTTTCCAGCAGCTTGTTGACCGGGTTGTCCACCCAGGTTGTGATCCTCAGACATCATAGATTTAATTTTTATATGACAACCTTTTACAGCAGCCCATGTCATCTAAACCCCCTTTGCCCCCTGGGTATCACACACATATCAAGGAAATGGTACATGATATGTAAAAGACTTCCACTCACCTTTTAGGTTGGTGCTTACATATGCAGTTGTAGTATAGGCCTACAATTCACATCTGGTTTTACCAGTTTGAAACACTAACAGTATTGTGTACACACAAGGAAGTCAGATGATGAAGAAAACCACATAGTTTGGGTATTGTATGAACACAAACAAATGTAGGCAGTAAACTCTGGGTCCATATTTGATGGCCTGGGATAGGGAAGTGAAATAATCCATTATAAATAACTTCCTGCAGAGAAAACATTTCAGAAATTATGTTTTGTGCAAATGGTTTAGCACAACCATAGCTTTAGGTGAACGGACATGCGGATCATCTCAGTAGTTATTTTATTTGCGCATATATTTGCGTAAGCCATCCAATTCATTCCAGCGAGGCGAGTGAAAAAAATGTTTATATAGCTGTGTCATTGCATTTTTTGCATTGCATTTTTTTTTTTATATCATTTTTTTTTAATACAGTTTATTGACCACATATCCATTCGGAATTGTTTACTACTTAATTGTTCAATAAAAATATATGTAGGCTGGGTTAGCGATAGTTTTTGTCTGTTTAACATTTTGTTTATAAAATGCGTAATTTCCCTCCAGAACGTAACCCTACATGACTGTCTTTGGTTCAAAGCTATGGTTCAGCTGCAAGCAACGTTCAAATATGATTAGGAAGTTTAAATCCTGTGCTTGTAAGCGGAGGGAAAGATTGGAGGTGCAGCAGAGGAGACTTAGCCTGGCCTTAATTGCCTTCCTACGTACTTCCGCTCGATTTTCGTCTGGGATTCCGGCCATTGGCCTCGTTCGCAGCGGTAGATTCGACTCCGCGCCAATCAGCGAGCAGGAGGCGGGAGTTGTGAGAGACGACGTCGAGATTCTGCGCTGTGTTTGAATTGTAGTCCTCGAGGAGTTGGCAATGGCATAAGCTAATGAAGCAATTCAGTCCGTGCTGGCTACGCTTCCAAATATTCAGGAAATGAACTCCGAACAAAAGGAGTGTTTAACACATTTTATGGGATTTGGGAAACGTTTGATTTGTATCGCGCAGTAGCCTCAATATTAAATTACAGCATGTGCGGCAGACCTGGTATGAATGAAGCGGCGTGTTTTCAATGATGATCACATCTAGCTTTGACAATTGTGATGATATTGTATCGCCGAGGCTATTTGCCCCCGTGTTGGGCTTTCCCCTGTCTTCCCGGCGTGTGCGTGTGTGCAAGTGTTTGTGTCTTCCTCTCCCTCCTGTGTCATGGAATGTGTCAATGAGTTCTGATGTGTTTTGATTGGGGGGAGGTGTCCGGGAGGGAATATTTAAGGGTATGGATAGGTTAGCGATTGCTAAGGGGAGGGAATAGAATAGGGGGTTCTAAGACGTCTAAATTTAGTCAGAGTAGAAGTGGATTACGTGCGAGTGAGTTGTGTTGCGTTGTGTTGTTGGCCGATGAGTGTGAATGACGAGTGATTGAGACCGTGATTTATCAGCGATCAGTTTGTTGTTTTGTAGTGGACACCTCCTGTTGCCCGTGCACTAGCCTGTACATCTATAGGAAACCGGAGTTTAGGAACGATATATCAGCCTCCCCGTCTCCTAACTTCTCATCTGCGTTACAATATGTTATCTTCAACCTTACTGTTGAATAGTTATTTGCTATTTTTCCACTAACTCTTACATTTGTATCGCAAAGCTGGCATGGTCATTTACATCCATCTTGTTCGCTTTGGTGGGGAATGATTGTTGTGGGCAATTTCTGAGCGTTGAAGTGTAGCCTACTTCACGATCGAGCTGGCGCATAACACACGTCACTGCCAAACGTTAGTGATTGGGTGAAATCAGATCCAATCGTTTCAAACTTCTACAGAGTCCACGCATCCAGCTTGCAAACGTTCGTCAATAGCCGAGATCCCAGACCCTTGTATAAGCGAAGCGTACCAAGGGGATGACAAATGGCCAGGCTAGAGGAGACTGTCTGTCACATCAAGCTGTGCCCCACTGACAAGGTAGGCCTACTTTTGCCAGGCTCAGGCCGAACATGAGGCTGACACGTCGCCTGTGGTGACGGAGACAGTTGCTAGCGAGGTGGAGAAAGAAACTAGCCAGGTGGTGTCCTCCAGCATTGAGGAGGAGTACTTAGAACCTACCGATTTTGATGGGGGAAGAGTTCGTAAGAAAAAGCGTTTGTGTTCAGATGAACACGCAGATGAGATTTTAGAAGACAGCAGGGACAAATGTGTTACTACATACTTGACGTCTTTGTTTCTCAGTTTGAACATCGATTTGCCGATTTCAAGAGAATGGCTGAAAAATTTGCTGCCCTGAACCCGAAACATTTTACTCTACCTGATGCGCCTGAAAAAGTTAGAGCGCTTGCGGACTTTTATTCACAGGATCTATCCAGTGCCGACGAAGTGGTTCATGAATTTGTTACATTTTGTGCAATGTACAGTGAGCTGTGATTTAAACACCCACAGAATCCTCCCATTTCTTATCGCAAACGACATGGATCGAGCTTTTCCTAATCTTGCCATTCTTTATTTACTTTACTTGACGATTTCAATTAGCAGTGCGAATGCAGAAAGAAGTTTTAGCCGACTGAAACTCATTAAGAGCTTCTTGCGCTCCGCCATGGTTGAGCTGTCCACATTGGCTGTCAGACTTAGCGCTCCTCTGTATCGAGAGAGACATTGAGGTCAATAAGGATAAAGTTATTGACAGATTTGCAAACATGAAGGAGAGAATGCTGAAACTCAAAATAGATTAAATGTTTTTTGCAGTGTGCATGTCCTTTTAGGCCTGTAAAGCTACGTGTCTGTTTTTTCCTTTGTTGAGAAATTCTTAAAAGTGGGCCAACTTTTAACGTTCTTGGGTTCACAGTCGCTCATTTTCGCATAGGCAAGGGCTATGTGATATTTTCATTTACGTTTCTTTTCTTTAAAAAGGATGGGATAGTTGTTGTCCCTTTAACTCATTGAATGCCAAGCTGTTTTCGGGAGCTTTGTCCTAGAGTGCCAGCAATCTAGACCATTGTTGATGATTTTTGTACAGTCACAGCATATTCTGTGTTATAGCTATGAACACGTACAATAGTTCGATTAAAAGGTCAGACTTTAAGCTCTCAGTGGGTGCAAACCGTGTATTTCTACACGCCTCTGTTCCTGAGAAATCCCAAGCTAAACAGTGGCTAGTTTTCATCAAAATCGCTGTTTTTTTCTAGAAATAGAGATATAACGTCTTTCATGAAATATGTGTTGCCTGTTACTCATGTAAACATTCCGGGAAGTGATCAGTGAGACCTGGCGAGACTGCCACCTCGTGATAGACCCACGAAAATGGCCTGGTTTTGACGTGACGTGCATGCGTCACTGATTCGACCCAAAGCAACAACCGAGTTATGATAAAATGTCCAGATAAAATGTCCAGATTGTGCGTTTTCATGAGTTTCACGATCGTCATATATTTCATTTCTATTCATCACAGAGTTCCCAAAATCACATATAAGGTGTATTAGAGTGTCTAGTTTCGTAATTTAAAAAAAAAAAGCTAAAAATGTAATATTACGTTTTTGGCACTCAACGCATGGGGCACTCAATGAGTTAACATGCTAAATGAGTTGAAGTTGTTGAGCAACGTTGTTGTTTGTTTGACCGGAATAGAAGCTATGATCAAAGGCTTTATTTTTTATTTTTTCTGGAATAAACATATATTAAATATTTTGGTTGGTTGGCTACTGCATATTACATGTGTGAATGGAAAGGTTGGTGAAATTACGCTGCAAGCCAACGCGACAGTGCGGGTTACTTATCAGTGAGGGGGGTGGGGGCAAACATCTCCCACCCCCCTCACACAATACCCGAGCTCCGCCCCTGTCTGCAGTGGTTACGTTTCACTTGCGCAGGGACGCACACACATTGCATGCATAAGCGCAGTGACTGGAACCTCAGAGTGGACTTTGACCGGCAGCTCAAGTTTCCAACTGAGATCACCACAACCAACCTGCGACCCGACATCATTCTGTGAACTTGGCACTTCGACAGATATGCAGTGCTGTGAGAGGGGGAGTGGATACAGTAGAGCGGAAAAAAGCCTATGTGTGCTTCTTTTACCGATATATATTTAATGATATCTTTTAAATTTCTTATCCAAACAACAATCGAATTTGGCACTGCACTTACTCGTGCCTGTAGCCTGTAGCACTGTAGCCTGACACTTGCCACATTTGAAATCAATCGGACTAACGGTTCGACAGATATGCGAGTAACAGACACACAGCCAGACAGACATTCCTGTCATTTATAGATTAAAATTTATTTATAGATTAAAATGTCATTTATAGATTAAAACAAATTTAGAAACAGCGATAACCAAAACCCAGCAAAAAAAAAAAATGTCACAGAAATAGTTTCACCCAGAAACGGATTATTCATTAATTTGAGACAAACAGCACAGAGCACAACAGAGGCATGGATGTATGGCCAGACATTCAGTGAGATTATAAAAGTAGATTCACTTATAGTAATTTCCAGCAGTGGTCAGTTGTGTATTGTTGAGAGTTTGAAGGTACAGTCCACAATTCTAAACACACCCATTCAAAAGTGATCCAGTGTTTGTGTCCTGGTTCTAGAAAAGGGGAAACATTTCAGACAGATACACAATATACAGATACACACGATACCGCAAAGGTACAAAATATGACCGCCGCTCAGCCCTGCACATTCTCTCCGCAGAAATAAATCATGCTTGTCAATTTGTCTCCATCCCCTACTCTAGCACCTTTTTTGTATGTAAATGAGTGTGTGCGTTTGCTTTTGTGTGTGCTTCTCTGTGTGTGTGTTTTCGCTTTTAGTATTTTGTGCTGCTCTGACAGTCCACTTTTATTGACTGTTAGTCTACTGTTTTTGAGTTTGGAGATGCACTGTTTTGCAGCGACAGGCTATGAATGCAGACTCCAAAACTGTCGCATTTCCCAGCCAGGTCCATGATAGGCTTTTTGTCACTGCATCCAAAAATGTCTCCCTCTGGATAAAGCAGGCTAAGACCGAGCTGTGTTGCGCTTAGTAAAGGGCGATTCCATCTCCCCGGAGCACTATACGTCTCCGTTGCTCGATTTTATCATTAGCACTGGACAATATTGGAAAATATAGGAAATGCGACGTGTCAGTTTGGCCCTTTATTTACGGTTTCTGCGATTTAGATTAACAGCTCATGCATTCAGCGTGTGCTTGGGTCATCCTGCGGTCAGAAACGCGAAAAACCTTGTATTTTCCATTATCTTCCCAGATCTATCTTGAGACCTACTGAATTTCTTATGCAGCAGTGTCTAAAAAAAAACCCTACTGGTCAAGATTTATGTTCATTTGGCGTTGCAGGAGTGGTGGTAAATGTATCGGTGGCACTCACTGCAATTGTGTCTTTAGTGTGCAGAATCCCTCTTCATCGCACAGTTTGCGCACACAATCAACAGTAGCATAGTTGACACACGTGTCATGTTTCATTTTAAGTAGGCTAAGTGTTAAACATCAGTGTTCAATATGGATTTAATTTCAATCATAGGCATAATAATATTTAGATTTTTTTATGTGAGGGAGAGAACTCAGTTGGGGGGGCACACTGGCCTGTTTGGGCGGTCCTGGCCCCCTAAGGCCCGCCTTTGACGCCGACGCGGTTGTGGGGCTACATGCCCACCAAGTTTTGTGCACCCCGGTCTTTCAGTGTCCTGGGAATCGTTGACACAAAATTACTGAAGAACAAATCTTTTTTTTTTTTTTTTTTTTTTAAACTTGCGGCGGTCATAATTATAGCCAATGAACACGTTGCTTGGGAGGGTAGTAATTTTTGACCTGTTGAGTAACAATTTCAACAACCTTTCATCAGAATCACACCCTGTGCCTTTAATGTTGATAGACGAGTGATGGTTGTTAAAAGTTCCATGAAGCAGCACTAGTTGGGACGCAATTTTTTATTGTTTTTAATCACTGTGGCAAATCGAAGTACTCTGAGCTGCGAGGGTAAATTCTTAACTTTGTCCCATAGGTACTCAGGGGAGAGCAGTTTAGTGGGTTTGTTCTGTATAAAGTAACGATTAAGATGGCTCTCTTCCTGCCAGGCTGCTTCAATGGAATTCTGCTTGTCTATGTTCAGTTGCTCCTCACATGTACTGGTCAGTCTGTACACCACGTCTACATGGCCTCCATAAAGGGCTCCACCATAGTAGAAATCACCCTCTCCCGGTGGAACATATGCCTGAGATGCAATCCTGCGTTCATAAGGGAACTGATTACGCCCAGCATCGTAGTACCAGGGGTGAATGGCTGCCACCAGTTCACCAAACGCCTCTGCGCCAAATCGGTTTTCAAACACCATGTCCACATCGGTGCAGAAGATGAAGTGGGTCTGGGGGTGGATATGGTCCTTGATGGCCTTGCGGATGAACTCCATCCTCCTCAAAGAGATTTCCTGCCAGCGGTTAAATCTCGGAACAGGAAGCACGGTGAGGGACCGTCCAGACGCTAGAGCCACTTGAGGAACCTTGTCCATTTGATCAGTGAAGACATAGTAATGCACTCTGTACCCAAGCATGTAATGCTTCTCGGCACTTTCTAGAAATTGCGGCAAAAGTTGAATATAGCTGTGAAGATGCAAAAAAAACAACAACAAAATAAAACAGGTTACTGTCATAAAAACAAGGTCTATTGTCATATACATGCTTCAGCTGTTTTGGTCACTAACTTGGGGTTTCAGTATTTTTGAAGAGATTTTGTGCTTACTTTCCGACTGCAAAGACCGTAGTTGCTACTGTAATATTCAAAGGCTGGTACATGCTGTCAATTACTTTTGGATCAAAAGTTCCTTCCCATATGATGGGTGCCAACCATGGGGAGACTGTCAGAACATCAGTTCTCCTACAAAGGAGCAAAAAAAGATGAGAGCTGGACCAGATAGTAACAAATATAAGTCTTTTGAGCCTACGGACATGCAACTAAACACGGGCCATTACTTCTGTGTTACCTAGAGCTGTACAACTGAAATGCCACTAGTGTTCATTTCGTCAGATGAGACGAGAAATATGTTCGTCAACAACCTTTTTTTCCATGACTAGTGAGACGATGACGAGACTGCACTAATGTCCTGAAACACTGACTAAGAGTATAGGAACAAACATGCATTATTGTTGACGAAAAAAGATGAGACTAAAATGTTTTGCATGAAATAAAAACTAAGATAAAATTTCTCTTCATTTTTGTCTACAAAATGAGAGGACAGAATATCTAGCTGTTACGCTTTCAATATATTCCGAATAAGATTATGCGCAGCAGCTTTTCTGTAGGCTAGGCTACTTGCTGTTGCTGCAACCCTGTGGCTGCAACACGAAACTACATGGAGCAAGAGCACCGGAGATTTCTGCCAGAGCTAAGCCTTATGCCACAACATGATATACTCAAGTTGCAGCTTCTCTCATACAAATTAACATCCCCCAGAATGTCCATACAATGTTCAGCAAGTAATGTCAACTATTTAACCTGTGCATGTAAACGTACTGACTGAAAAGTCAGAATGAGTATTTATAACTGACGAGAAGCCCTGTGGACAAAAAATATTGGGGGGAAATCAAGATGTGTGAAACACTATTTGACTGAAATGGTAATCAGAAGTAACTTGTTTTTTCACATTAACATTATTTTAACTAAAACTAGACTAAAATGAGTTAGTCTAGATTTAGTCGACTAAAAGTTGTTCAAATATCATTTTTATTAGTCAACTTAATATGACAAAGACTAAAAAGGACATTGTCACAAGACTAAGACTAAATTAAAAATAAGTGACAAAATTAACACTAAATGCCACAGGAAGTCAAGCATGGTTCATGCAGGCTATCAAAGCAGACCAAACTAAAGTCAAATGATCAGACTGTAAGACTTACCTAAGCCGCCCCCCCCCACACACACACACACACACACACACACACTATAGTATAGTCACTGAGAGCCAGATGTACGTACATTTGCGAACGTAGCGTTATCAGTGCCATGGACAAACCACAGATAGCGAACGCTGTAAGTGGTATTTATCAGACGTCACTTCATCGGCTAATCTGCACCTTTCTCCACCCCCTACCACAACGTCCACAACTGAAGGCATAGCCTACATACAAGCGCAGTTGAATGAAGTTAACAGATGACAACATTAAAAAGAATCAAACGATCATGAAATAATACAATGCATGATAAGATGTCAACAAGCAGGGAGATAATGAAGATCAGTAGCTCTACTCAAACTACTTGTGGAGGTAGGCTATGGAAGATTGGTCAAATCTAGCAAGTAGGAAAGTTTAAAGGAATTATCCGGAGTAAAATGCACTTTAGATCAATTTACGGATGATTGGGAGTACATACGTTGAGTTGACATCCAAATCATGTAATTCGGATGTGTTTTAAGAAAGTTCGATGTTACCGTTTTTAGTCAAAAGTCGTTAGCGTGGAAGTGAGAAGGGCATATTATTTTGCCGCTACAAAACGCTATTTTTATACCTCTTCTACAGTTCCAAACAACATTACACTTACGTGGTAGTGAGTAGAGGGTCCCAAAAGCCAAACCGAAGTATCCCGAGGTCTTTATGTGGTCGGATAGAGAGTCCAGAATGAATTTCATCAAGCCAGTACCTTTCCGGAAATGTTGTCATCTTTGCTGCCATCTTTAGGGGAAAGTCCGTAGGAGTCAATTGCCAAGTGTGATCTGGAAATTCACAGTTTCGTCGCCGTTTAAAAAAAAAAAAAACATAGTCCAGTATTTCTTTTGAAATTGAAATGAAGTTGTATGGACTGGACTATGTTTTTTTTTTTTTTTAAACGGCGAAGAAATTGTGAACTTATGTAATAATATGCCCTTCTCACTTCCACGCTAACGACTTTTGACTAAAAACGGTGTGTTTCTTAAAACACATCCGAATGACATGATTTGGATGTCAACTCAACGTATGTACTCCCAATCATCCGTAAATTGATCTAAAGTGCATTTTACTCCGGATAATTCCTTTAAGTGAGACATTCGAAAGACCAACGAAAGTTAAGGTTGCTTTTGATATAGTACAAAGATGCAAAACGTGCTCTAAATAGCGATTATGTTGTCTTTGAAAGGTTCTCTTATTGACACATTTAACCACAATTTGGATTAACACATGCTTTTACAAGGTAGAGATATTTAAGCGCAGAATAGATGTGCGCTTTCACAGGCAGTTTTTGTACATACCGCGGAATACATAATTAGGCGCTTTTTACGCTTCCCCTCCAATCTGTTTTCGGCTAACTCCCACTTTCCCCATGACCCTCCCATGAATGCATATGCATTAGGGGTGTGCATTGGCACTGCCCTCACAATTCAATTTGATTACGATTCACCAGTAGCCTGGGTGCCATTCCGAACTTAAGTCCCACCCCACGGGAAGTTCGGTCTGGCATTAGGCTTGTTCATCTTGTCTGAGTCTGACTTTCGTCTGGCTTTCTACGTAAACGTGATCTTCAGAGGCTAGCCGGGAGGAGCTACAACAGAGGGCAGCTCATCCCGGACAGAAAGGCTACAGTCTGCCTGACGTGACTCGCGGGAGACATCGCGGGAGATATCGCGGAATGTTGTTTGCAATAAACACAGCAGAACTTTCATTCTTACTCATTAAAATGAGCATGATGACTGACGAAATAAATTCTTATGATGTAGTTTAAATAAACCACTGTTGTCATACAGTTAACAGGCCTGCATTGTAGCACATAAATTCAATATCAAGTGTTTTCCCTATATGTGTGTCTATCTATTTAGCCAACAGCAGAAAATAACAGAATATCCAAACGTTTTCAGTAGGCTAGCCTACCATTGTTGCAGAAATCACGTATAAGAAGGTATCCCTTCGATTTCTGTTTATTTTCGCATATTCCAAAATAAGGAAGCAGCATGAGCCTCTAGTCATAATCGTCATGAGGACATTCCTCCCAAATGGCCCTATCACGTCTTTGAACTGACGTCATGAGGGCGTGTTTCAGCTCGTGCAGCTCGTGGAAGGCAACTGCAAGATCTGTCTGCAGGCTAAGACTCCCGCGATATTTTAAGGCCATGTGACATGGTGTCACGGTGGTAAGTCCCTCCCCGGCTGACAGAAGTCGGACAGAATTTCTAACCAGTATGCATTGCATCCATCCCAGTATGCATTGTGTTCAACCCAGCATGCATCACATCAAGTCAGATCTGCACAGATCTGCCGCAAGTCGAACTCCCCTATTGCTCCATTGTGGGGCAAGTATGCTCGCCCTAAATCGGGCGGACTAATCAAATCAGGCTTTACGATGATGGACAGCTGAGCAACAGTGCCTGGTCTATCACATCATCTGAGCACGCTTAGATTAGGCTTATGTTTGAAACAAAAACGCTGTGGCTAGAAGGATACATGGCTTTTAAGACCCCATATGGAAAATTCATATTATTTAATGAGTTTGTATCACTGAAAACGATTATTTCTGAAACTTTGGTTAAAGTTGAGATGTGGGAAAACTGGTGGTTTCACTTTCATCAAGGGAAAACAGCACTGTTGCATTGCGACATGTTCTCTCGTTCGTTTGAAATTTCTGATTGACCACCTGTTCGAGGGATTTGCGACAGCCTTTCCCAGCTGTTTAACATGTTTGTAGCATATCACTGTTCAACAGAATTATTTTTAAAAACAGAGGGGATATAGGAGCAGAACAATGGTTTGTGTGTTTTCTTCCTACACCACGGTAAGCTATTTTGTTGCTCTGATTGGTTAGGTCTATCCAATTGAGTGCAGAGGCATTCCCCCCCTGTATCGGTTGAAACACGCCCCATAATTACGTCCCAATGGAGCAGTATCAGACTCATATTCTGACTAGAATTTAAGTATGACAACGTCAGGCTAATTCACCAGGTAACAATTCGATTCAATTCGATTCTAAGATGCATTGCAATGCATCAAAATTCTACTGCACACAACAAGGCAAATTTTGAGGTCATGAGGCAATACAAGCAGTCAGATATTGAACAACAGATTTTATTGGCTGCTATGTGTGTATTATCACTCTCCTGTATCTTTGACATAAATACCATTAAATAAAATGAAATTGAATGGTACAGGGTATTAGATATGGCATTTTAATAAGTTTAATAATTTAAACACATTGTAAAACAATGTAAAAGCCCAAATTTGGAGACATCCATGCATGTCAAAATTTGATGAATTTCGTGAAGTATCCCACCGATATGAATGGGTAGGGAGATGGGCGCAGAACCTTCAGTAGAATTTATTATTAAATTGAATTATATTATTTACTTTTCTCATGAACCGTTCACCACAGCTATTAACGGCTAACATCGTTTAAAAGCTGAGAAAAAGCTCTTTCATGTGATGTGATTACTGTGTGCTACTTGTGATGTCTGTGTGATGAGTAGGCTCGTTCGCGAGTAGTTCAACTGAGAAGAATGGGTGAATTTGGATGCACTTTCTTTCTTGCCGTGCGCTGTCACTTTCTCCACTGCGTAAATGACTAAATTAATTTGCGCTGTGAATGCTTATTTTGACATGCCATAGGCTAAATAATTTTTAGTCGGACGCAAAACAGAATATCGAAAGAAGGGGACACCTAGGCCAACGTGGCCTGTAAACCTCTGATTTTCAAAGAGGCACCTCAAGGGCCACCTCAAGGGGCAACGATGGCCATGGCCATCGTGAAATTCCTACCCTGCACATACTGCACACACAGTAACGGAGCCAACTCAGCATGCCAACGATCGACATGGTTCGTGAAGTTAGTTGTATTGCCAACGTGCTTGATTTTAGTGTGGCAGGTTTTACACACCGCGTACGTCTTGTCTACTTTCCCATTAACTTCGTATAATCCGAAATGTGCCCAGATGTCCGCTTTCCAAGCTTGGGTGCGGTTTTTTTTTTCTATCGCGTTCATCTCCCTCAGTCATCTTGATTCTTTAGTGTTGTTGTTATGCTAGCTAGTGCTGCCGCTTAGCATGTAGCTACAGGCTGCGCATGTCATTACAAAGTTGCTCCGGAAATGCCCCCAGAAGTAATTGAAACTTCACAACTTTCAAGGCCAGAAAATAAACAGTGACATAATCGATTATGGCACGTTGCCGCATCGATGCTGAAACGTGCATGCCCCACATTGCAATGCATCGCCGAATCGATGCTGAATCGTGCATGCCCCGCATTGCAATGCATCGCCGAATCGATTATTGTTGACACCACTAATATGCATGACACGGAAAGGCGCAATTTGCCATTTTCAGCTCTGGAGACAGGCAGTCTACACTTTTACCTCAGTGCGGCCTGTTTGTACATACCTCGCCATGATTTTACGTGCACGTTGCGAAACAAATACGCCTGAAATGTTCGCAAAAGCGTTAAACGCTACCTAGAAACGCTACCTAGATTGAGCTGTACTTACCCCTGCACCAACACCTGCGGCTGTCGGACCTCTGATTGCCTATGACACAGGATGTGTTTAGTGTGATAATTTAAGTATAAATGAGGATGATGTGCACATAAACAAGGAATTGAATGATGAGGGACATTAATCCTGTTACACTTACACTTACACTTACCCTATTGGATATTTCATCTCATAGAGTGGAATCTTTTGAAACATGTGAGCATCTGAACATTGTGTGTATGGAGGATGGAAAATCATCACACTGAATCAAGAGAAATGTAGAGAAGGTTCATAGATATTTATGCATAGGCCTATCAAATGTTTACTTGATGTCACATAATGTGATGTCACATAAAGTCTTTTAGTCTGTAAACTGCAACTAAAAACAGCTAGCAATCTAAACACGAACAAGAAATTAAGAGGTGAGCTAGAAAATCTACAATGTATTTTAAATGCAGAAAAAGCTGTGGGAGAGCGAATCTATCCTATCAGATAACACAACATTCTCAACGGGTTAAAAGGCACTGAAATGTATTGTGTTTGGGTGTTAGCCCAAAGTTTCATATTCATGCACATAAGGCCTGTTATGTTAGGGATAATGTATGGAACGCCGGTCATTATCGGGAAAATAAGTCCCTTCAGGGCTAAGCAAGTCTGGTTCACCCTGTCGGGACTTAATTTCCTGATAATGACTGGCATTCCATACATTATCCCACTTATTACAGTATACAGCATTTTGCAAAAATGGAAAAATAAACTCCACATGATGTCTCTTTACATTTATTTGTTACCATTTCATCGTGGCTTTTGCTGAGAAACAAATAGTTTGCAACACATGCTGAACTTGAATTAAACATTCTTTAGAACACAGCTGATCGACCGTCTGGTTTTACTTTTGAATGAGGTTCCATTGCAAGAAGTGCCCGGCTACTTGTGGAGTGATATGAAAGACGTAAATCAGAAGCACAAAACCTGTTGCCATTGACAGCGGTAATTATATGTTTCAGAGGTAAAAGAGTACTTAAGTGTGACTTTCCATTTCCATGACTGCAGTGTCACTGGATCTAAACAAACTTTCCAAGTGGCATCGACAGCATTGCATTTAGACGTGGCATAGTTTCTACCTCATAAATTGTTTTTAAATGTAGGCTATTGCCATTTAAACGTGTTTTACGTGTCAGGTGTAATAGTAAGAAACAAAATACCAGTGGATATTTCACATCTTATCAAATGCTGACTGCTGTTAAGAGTGACATTTTTGCCACAAAAATAAAGCCAAGACAGGTCCATGAATTTAAGGATTTTAACCGCATGCTGTGAAGTTACATGCAGGTCTCTTTTACGGAGGAAACCCATTTTAAAATAGAATTCTGTATTAACAAATTTGATCGTGTTGGGATGAATATGTTGCAGTATGAGATTCCTACAGTATAAAAAAAGTCTTGGAAACGTTAAAATGATTTCAATAGATTAAGAAAGCCACCGTTATAGTTAATACTATGGTTAGATTGATTTGTTTAAATCCAGTGAAATTGCTGCCTTGACAACGCTACGTCATGGCTTCGGTACTCTATTACTGTAGGTGTCGCCTAATTACATGAAAATATTTTACCGTAAAACGTTGGGAAATCACATTCAAGTCAATGGAGCATTCTACTAGCATTGTGAAAAGCCGTATAATAAGCCAGTATAACCCATCTTTATATAGGTACCGTAACATCATGAAAAATACAAAGCCACAAAAGCAACTCTTTTTAATTTCTTAATTTATTTTGATAATTCTTTATAATTTGACATTCATATGTCATACTGTACCTTATTTGTGATTTGAAAATCCAGAGAGTCCTAAAACACAAACAAATTAATTAAACAAACTTTCAGCAATTTATTCTGCAAATTTCATAAACATAGTGAAACATTAAAAACAGAGAAGGCCTGTATTTATTATAATCAGTTTGCCTACTGTACAAAAGTCTTGGACTATGGAATCAAAACAACGGCATAAATATTTTGTACCCGTAAAAATATATGGGTAAGGCTATTTGCACCCCTGGTACAATTAGCAGTGTATGCTATTCGTACCCTGGTGCACACAGCAATGTGTCCTATTAGTACCCCGTCTGGTACAAATATCAATGTATGCTATTCGTACCCCGGTGCACACAGCAATGTGTCCTATTAGTACCCCGTCTGGTACAAATATCAATGTATGCTATTCGTACCCCGGTGCACACAGCAATGTGTCCTATTAGTACCCCGTCTGGTACAAATATCAATGTATGCTATTCGTACCCCGGTGCACACAGCAATGTGTTCTATTAGTACCTTGTCTGGTACAAATATCAGTGTATGCTATTTGCACCCCTGTGCATTTAATCTGGCATATTGATCACACAATGTAATAATATATTTTTTTTTTTAAACAAGTAACATGTTTTTTTTTGTTACATAACAGAGTGTGAATAGCTCAGCTGTGTAATAGACACTCTGAATAAGGTATGCTGTTTGCATCAATGTACAGTTAGAAGTGGATGCTATTCGTACTCTGGTGTATATAGTACTGCATGCTATTTACACCCTGGTGCATGAACTAGCTAATTGTTGCAATCAAAACTTCCGTTTGAGAACCAATTTCTTGTTCAAATTGCGCGCCTTCTCTCCAGAGACGTTGGTACACATGCACACTCACTCTGCCAAAACGCATCACACCCGAACCCCAGTCTCCCGCATGCCAGCCCTTGCCTGTGACCACTGCACTATCTGCTTCCATAAGGAGTTGAGGTTTGCAGGTAAACTTAAAGTTTATAGGCCTGAACGTCATATTCATGAAATTTCTGTTAGCTAACAAACTGACGGTTGTATGTGTTCACTGAACAAAGATTATGAAAATAAAACACAACTTTTCCATCTCAAATTTAATTTGAACAGATATTAGTGCTGAAACCGTTCAGAATTCTTCACTTTCTGCTGACGAAAAAACGAATGTCGGCCATGTTTTTTGGGCACACGAGCAACATGTTTTTGTTGTTATGTAATAGGGTGTGAATAGCCCAGTTGTGTGGCCAAGGCTATTCGTACCAGGGGTACGAATAGACACTCCGAAAATATATTCACATGTGTAATAGAGTTTTCCAGCTGTATAAAACAATTTGTGCTTGTGCACGGAAACTTTGTACTTGTAGAAGTATTTTGAGCATGTGCGAAAAAAATTGTCTTGGAGGATATGATTTGTACGGAGCCCGGGAGGTGACATGAAAAAAAAAGAAGGTAAAAAAAAAAAAACGGAGAAAAGGTATGTACTTTATGGAGCCCGGGAGCTGACATGAAAAAAAAACAAAAAAAAAACAAACACTGACTAGGTTTGCGAGATCTTGAGTTTGTTTTTGCGAGATCTCGAGTTTCTTTTGCGAGATCTTGACCTTCTTTTGCGAGACATTGAGTTTATCTCGAGTTTCATTTGCGAGATCTCGAGTTTGTTTTGCGAGATATTGAGTTTGTTTTGCGAGATCGCGCAAATCCATCAATGCATGAGAACCACAAACGTTCCGGAGAGCTTCAGCCACTGAAATTAGGTTGCAGGGCCTTATTTTGCCAGCAAGAGGCGAACAAGAGCAAAACTAACGGGCTGCGCGCATAAATGCAGGCCAGGCTGCAGTGTCATTGTCGGCGAAATCACTGAAAGAGACCTCAGAAGTGATACCGCTTACGTTACATTTGTTAGTGATGGATCGACAAATAGCAACTTATTTTGAGATGGGGCTTAAATACAGTCTACATTAGGCTACATGTAAATTGAGTTGTAGGCTACATTATGTTAATTCAAATATTGAAGTTAAGAGTTGGCCTAGGCTATTTTCTTTTGCTCCGACTGAAAAGCTATTTTAAAATCAGGGCCGGTCAGGAGGGGGGGCCCAGAAAAAATAATCAAATAAACGCTTTCTGTGGTAATTCTGCAAGTGCATTCATTGATGTGTCTCACTTATAGTGGGGTATGTGTAATTTTTCAATTTGAGTCCGAGTGTCAAACACACAGATAACAAAATAGCCTATAGGGGGCGCTGCAAAATATTTAAACTGCTACAACTTTTGACTAGTTTAACCAAATATAACATATGAGGTATGTATGGATTCAGAATTAAAAGGAGAAACTGGTGAGCTAAGTATTTGGTTACCAGATTAAAAACACACTTTATAATAAACACACTTTTAGCCCATGGACAGCAAAATTGTGCTTTTTTTTAGATAAAGGGTGGAAATGCCCTCAAAGTTGCAATGAAACATCATTTTTAAAGTTATTGTAAATAAAGCCTGGGTAATCACTCAACTCGATTTAAGATTGTTGTTCAGAATATCCCTGAAGAACAAAAAGGTACCTAGGATACCCATACACAAATATGGCTGCATAAAGCCGATGTGATATTAAGCACCCAACTTGCAACTTTGAGTTTATGAATTTAGGATCATGAGTACCAACTTTTTTCAATCAAGCCATCATTTTATTCACAAAAAAAAAAAAATCACAAAAGAACTTTATATCTGGAAGAAAGTAAATCAATAATAATGTGCGTGGAATTTTGAGGAACCCATTGCGTAATACAGGCTTGTGAAAAAGGCTAGAGGGCTATTTTTGAGTACATAAATCAATGACCAATGACACAGTTTCTGAATAAAGACGGTTTTAGATAGTCATGAAGTAGTCGTGATAGCCTAAAGTAGTCTAATAGGCAACAGACCCATTACACAGCTCAGTCATCATCATGGGCATTGCCTAGCTCTCTATATCAGGGCCGTGCAGAGACCTTTGGAGGGCCAGGGGCTCAAATTGAAAAAGGGGCACATGAAACAAGATTTTTAAACATATGTCAGCATAATTTACAGTTCAATCCGTTAAATTATAGCGACCCATATTGAAACAAAATTCAACATGGAATCTTACAACAAACTACATCATTCTATAGTATATAGATCATTTACCCCACCAGGTGAAATCTTTATCTATTTGTTTGTATGTGTGGTGTGTGTGTGTGTGAGAGAGAGAGAGAGAGATCCACTGCCTTTTGTGGCTTTCTTTCTGCATTTGTCTGTCTTTGAGACATCTTGCACTGCATAATTCAATATCATGATTTATAAAACAAAACACAATTTAACTTTGTAAAAACCAACCTGAATTGACATGAATCTAGCTTTTAGTCAGTTTTATAGCTGTAGTTCAGCTGTTGTTCAGCTTTGAATCAGAAAATATAGTTTAAAATTATAGCAATAATTATAGCAATTATATACAGTACCCTCCAGAATTATTGGCACCTCGGTTAAAGTTGACTAAAAACTGGTATAAAAAAACAATCTGTTGGTGATTTATTGTAATCTCACAATGAAAGAAATTAGGAAAAATCCAACCTTGAAGGGAAGCAAATGTATTTGGAGAAAAAGGAAAATCTCATAAAGAAATAAATATTTGTAAAAAAAACACATTGCTCACAATTATTGGCACCCCTGCTTGTAATAACTTCTTAAGCCTCCCTTTGCCAATAAAACCCCATAAAGTTGGAGAATACAAAGCAAGGGATTTAAGACTGTTCGTCTTTACAAAATCTCCCCAGATCGTCCAGATTCCTAGGTCCACACTCCTCTTTGACTCACCCCACTGTTTTCTTATGGAGTTTAGATCAGGGGACTGAGATGGCAATGTCTGAAGCATGATTTTGTGTTCAGCAAACAATATTTGTTTTGATCTGGACATTTGCTTTGGTTCATTGACCTGATGAATGGTCCAATCATGACCAACTTTTAGTGTCTTGGCAGAGATTGGCAGATTTCATTTCTCAAGGCCTTTGGGAATAAAAACAGCCCCTCCACCATAATTCTCATTAGGCATGGGGTTCTTTTCAGTATAGCCATTCTTCTATGTACACCAAACACATCTAAAGTTTCTAGCCAAAGAGCTCAATTTTCATTTCATCTGACAATAGACCACACTTCCAGACAAAGTCACTGTACCATTCAGTAACTCCTGCCGTTTACATTAGTAGTTAAATGGCTGGACAGGCTTTTATCTGCATGCCCTCTAAATAAGCTATTAGCAGTGAGGTCACTTTTGAAGATTTTTTGGGGGACTTGGTGACCCTCAAGATGATACATCATCGGTTTAATACCGCTATTATCTGGCCCTATAGCCCAGAAACCCCCATTCAACCCCATCTTCAACCTTTACAATTTATCGTCATTCACTTACATAAACATACTGTCTACTGTTTTAGCCAAAATTGTACAAAGTAAAGAGGCATCATACAGGCCCCTCTGATTGGACAGTCTATCAGTCAATCCCCGTCAACAACCATTTCCATTGATTCAAAGGGCCAACATGTAAAAATAGACACCAATTTTGCAACAAACCAGTCTGAAATAAGCATGAGAAATGTACTAACTCTTCGAAAATAAAATAATGTTCCTCAACAATGCAATATTCTAAAAATCAGATATTCTAGAATGCTTATTCTACAACATTCTAATGCAATTTTTGTCAGTATTTGCTGAAAGATAATGCATAAAACAACCCTCATTTTAACATATTTCCACCAACTGGATTTTCATTGACTTTTACTATGGTGTTTAAATCACCAATTGAAATATAAAAATGTGAAAATAAATTCTGTTGCAATATGTTTTGGGTCAGACCTTACTTTGCCTGGACTACATGAAAAATTTAATTTCTTGAATTTCCCCTAGGGATCAATAAAGTATATCTATCTATCTATCTATCTATCATGCATGGGATATCATAGGCCTAATGTTTGTTTGTGGCAATGCAAGGGATTAGGCCTACGACAGTGTTTTTCAACCACTGTGCCAGGGCACACTAGTGTGCCATGAGAGATCATCAGGTGTGCCGCAGAAAATTACCCAAATGTCACTCACTGGTCCAGAAAAGCAACTGTTGCATCAAAGAATTTAGTTAAAAATGATGTTTTATTGCAACTTTGAGGGCATTTCCACCCTTTATCTAAAAAAAAGCACAATTTTGCTGTCCATGGGCTAAAAGTGTGTTTATTATAAAGTGTGTTTTTAATCTGGTAACCAAATGCTTAGCACACCAGTTTCTCATTTTAATTCTGAATCCATACATACCTCATATGTTAAAATTGGATAATCTAATGAAAAGTTGTAGCAGTTTATATATTTTACGGCGCCCCCCAGAGGCCATTTTTTATCTGTGTGTTTGACACTCGGACTGAAATTGTTCTAAAGACCCTAAACTTCAACTTGGAAGTGAAAACCAAACTTTAACACAAATTTGAAATGACTGAGCCTTAAACAACCCCACTAATTCTTTTCTCAGTAGCAGTAGCGTAGCCAGAAATGTTCAAATGGGTGGCCATACAAACATTAATCAGGCATGTTATATTTATGACATAAAAGTTGAATTTATTGAAGGCTTTGATCACAGCTGAAAAATTACGCAGAAACCATTTCAACTGGAGCAAAACAATGCATGAATGTAGCTTCGGTGCGTCACATGAAACACAATTGAGACAATAGATTGACCATATTGGACAACGTCAAGCCTTATCATAGGCATGCTATATTCATGACATAAAAAGTGGAACATATTGAACAAAAATGACACATTTTAAACTTGCGCAAAACTGCATGAACCCAGCATCGGTTGGGCAAATTGAAGCAACAGCTTGACCATCGGTCAATCCTACTGCAAAGCCTCTCCATAGGCATGCAACGTTTATGACATAGAAAATTGGAATATGAACGCATTTCATAACACCTGACAATTACGGAGCTGCCGGCTGTTCGCTATTTGACTGATTCTCAGCGCAGTGTTGACTTGCGCGTCTTTTTTAGATGGTGAGCGTAAACGACGGAAAGTAAACGAAGGAAAGCCCTCTAATTGGACGGGCAAGGCTGACAAGTAGACGGGCCTAGGCCCGTCCAGGCCCGGCCGTGGATACGCGTAGCCTATGCTTGGTAGGCTAAACTAGTGGAAAAATGTCTGTAAACAAATGTGGTAGCCAGACAAAAAGAACATAAACAGAGGATAGAAAATACAAAAAGGAGGGAGAGAAGGCGAAGAAGGTAGGCCTATGGTTCTTGGCTTCACGTTCAGGCAACAGAGGAGGATAACGTTACGGTAGGACAATGATGACAGTAGCCCGCTGTGGCATGGTCACTTGCAATTGTATGGTTGATCAATATTATTTTAACTAATTGAAATTGGTTGATGTTTCTCCTGGTATAGTCTGAGCGAATTAGCCTAGAAAAGGGTCAAAGGTGGAAGTAAATACAGCAAAAGCATATTTGGTATAATTTGAAACTAATTCTGTAGATTAAGAATTTGTGGTGCCTACAGCGCAGATTTGTACCGAAAAAAATATATAGGGCTTTAAATGGAGCATGGCACAATGATTTTTGGGCCAAAAACGTATGTTAGTACATCTTGATATTAGCTGATATCTCTTAAGCCAATTGAAAGATATTCATCAAACTTGGTCTACTTACCCACTACAAGTTGTCAAAGAGCTGGCAAGACAATTTAGGTCTTGAGGTCAAAGGTCAAGGTTACAAGGGGTCACACAAATAACTCACATGCAGTATTTGGTTCATATCTCCAAAGCAGACTGATGGATCTTCATTAACTCTAGTACATTTATTGTCTATACAAGTTAGATTAACTTAGGGACTCAGGGCCATGGGGTCAAAGGTTAAGGTCAGTTTCATCCCCTGACATACAAGGTTATAGACGGTGGAGACATGCTAATCAACATGCCATGTTCAATTCAATTACTGTAAATATAGTGAACTTTTTTTATGTTGCACAACATAGACTTGGTTGTTTTTGACATGGGGAGTCACTATCTACAGCACAATGAGTTTAATACCCCTCCTTTGTATATATTTTGTTTCTAAAAGATGAGACTGTTGTAAGAAGCAATATTTTCCCCTGGGATGAATATCAGTATTTAGTTGTGCTCAGTACAGTCTTGATTCATTATTTTCCATTTCACTGCAATGGATGATGAGACTAACCTGACTCTCACCAGATGAATTTCGTTCGGCCTAGCTCCACTAATCCATCTGGGATCGATCCATTGGAGTGGTGTTTCAGAAGGCTGGGCCAAAAATCCTTGCATATGATTGGATAAGCCACTTGTCCGTCCTCTATTAACATGCTACTTCAACCACTCACATTGAAGCCAACTCGTGACGCTGAGAACAGACTCACAGTCGCTTCTACGCTACGTCACATCTATGAAACTCCCGCCCTGCGTCCTGATTGGCTCTACCATAAAATCTGGTGCCGAAATCACTCTCAACGGAAGTGATCCCAGATGGATGTGAGTGGAGTAAACATTGGTCTAGTGTTATCCAATCGCGTGCAGTGAGATTTTCAAATGCACGCTTGGTGCCGCCCCTCGAGTTGGGCCATTACATTGTTCGTGGCCAGACCCTTAATCTTTCTAGATTACCAGGGTCTGGATTTTCCAGGCTAGAAAATGTCCACTTCCAAATCCAATTGTCCAATTAACAATTACCACTTGACTATTTAGTAATTTAGCACTCTGGAACAAGGCGTCCAAAAGAGACAATGTAGATAGAAGATTTTCCGAAGACTGTTGATCTTTATTCACCGTATTGCAATGATAGTACAGCCCAACCAAAGTCCAGACCAACCATCAAAGCAATAGGGAGGAGATGTCATCAGCTGGGGCCCCCGACAAGATCTCCCCTACGGATGGCTATACTGTACACTATATTTTATACTCCTCAGCCCTTGAGAAGTGCCACCCTCTCACGCCATCTCCATCAACACCCTTCACCAATCAGTACCAAGCAGGGTCGCTTACATTGGTGGAAACCATCTTCCCATCATGCATAAAACTATATGCAAACCTATGTAATACATAGGTAACATATGTAAATAGTGTAACCGTAAGTTTTTCTGGTTCCTTCCAGTTTGGTGAAATAAGGCCTTATCTTATTCTCTTCCTAGCTAGACAGGCCCTAACTCGTAAGGCACAGTGGCCTCCTCATCCCTGTCCTGTCCAGTCCTCACCAGCTTGATAACACCCCCTCTCCCTTAACCATGTAAGGAGGAGATTCTCTCATCCTGGTACCCCCAGTACTTTATGAAACCCATGATTACATCCCTTCACATCCTGAAAACCCACCATAATACCTAGTAGAATCTAGGTAATATCAGTCCGCTGCTGCCGTTGTTTATATGCCTACTACCAACTTCAGGGAACAAAGTATAACTATTGCAATGCGATGCAAGGGTAGTTTTTATTTCTAACAGTATTCTATCAACATAGACATTTACATCAATTGTCTGGCGTTACTGTTTAAGTTGAAGGAAATAGCTGTAGATGACAATGTTTATAAGATGTTTGACAGAAATGGTTTGGATTTAATCTAAAACTCTGAACTGAAACAGTTATTTTAAAACAGGTATTCACACAGATGTTTGCATTTTTAAAACAGCAAATTGTTTAGATTTCCCCTGGTTTCAGAGAGGCTACTACTACAATACTAAAATAAGATGTGGAGGTTGAAACAACTGTTTTTATACAGAAAATAAAGTTTGTTTTGCTTTAATAAATGTCTTAATCTTTTTTAATGTCAATTCAGATAGTTGATTCTATGCCTCAGCCAGCTATAGCCTCATGACCTTTAACCTCTACCTGTGACCCCATGATCTTTAATGCCTTATTAGTTAATTTAGGCTTAATTAATTGTTGGGTTTAATGAGGATCCTTTAATCTGCTTGAGAGGTATAAAACAAACATTGCATGTCAACTATGACCTCACGTGACCTTGACCTTTGACCCCAAGACATTAAACACCTACTAATTTCATCAAGAACTTATGGTGAGTAAGTACACCAAGTTTGGTAAAGATCCTTTTACCAGTATGGGAGATATCAGCTAATATCTATATGTGATAATATACGATTTTGGCCCAATAATCATTATACCATGGTCCATTCAAAGCTGTGTATCTTTTTTCTGGTACAAATCTGCAGTGTAGGCACCTGAAATTCTTAATCTACATGAAATTACGGTTCGATTGATACCAAATATCCTTTTGCTGTATTTACTTCCACCTTCAACCCTAATTCGCTCAGACTAGTAGCCTATGCTCACCTGTGCTGTGTGCGTTTAGAGCATCACAGTCCCGCCCCTCCTCCGGCTCCTCCTCCGAGAGAGCCTAGTTTCCGGAAGTAAATTTCCCATTCATTTCTCCTATTGACGTTTTGGAAAAATCCGTATCTAAAGAGTTTTAGAGCATGTCTTAGGCTAATCAGCTACGGCGTAACTCATAAGCATACAACATATCATTTCGAGTGAAAAAACGAAGAGAAAGTACAAAAAAAGTCAAAGGTACAAGCAGGGACGGATTAAACAAATATGGGCCCCTGTGCACAATATCAAAAAAGGCCCCCCCTCCCCCTGACCGCGACGCGCGTTTGCGCATGCGCGTGCAGCCAGCGCTTCTCTCTTTGCTGTCGCTGTGCAGGCTGGTGCACAATTGCACACAATGAAAATGTAGTACATTATGTCATATATTATAACTCAGGCCCACACAGAATTGAATTCCAGCAGCTGTTTTTATTATTAGGCTGTAATCTCCCTTTGCTGTCCAAACAGTCTACAGCAACATTTTTCATTAAACGGACCGGACACAGTTGTCATATCTGACAGACCGGTAGCAGGGACGTTGATAGTATTTTGTGAGAGGTGGTGCTGATCATATTACGGGGGGTTCGGGGGTGTCTCCCCCTGGAAATCTTCGAAATCCTGGCTGTTAAATATACCCTTTTAACGCAGTTTGGAAGGGGCACACAAACTTTAACAGAGCAAGCAGGGCCCGTTTTCTGTCTGACTCAGGTGACGTGAACATTGGCTACCTGCATGATAAGGTTTTCACTTCACTGCTGCTTGACACTACCTTGCATGGAGACATATTTCACGTTAACAGTGGAGATGTTAGCAAAACTATAGCGTTTGGTAAATGGAGATGCAGATCATCTCTCTAATTAATTTCTTTGCGCAACAGCCCACATTATGCGCTCACTCCAGCGAGACGAGTGAAATAAGTGTAGTCCCAGGGACGTGCACAGGGGGGTTGCTCAGGTTGCCCGGGCAACTGCCCATATGGCCTTCTCGACTCACGTTGCCCTTCCGAGTAGGGTGACCAGATGAGATTGGCTGAAATTCAAGCAGAACATAAATACCACTAGTGGGCATTAAAATAATAATGATAATGGCAATAACAATAATATGTAATTGGTCAGATGATGAGCCCACATTTGGAGAAACCTATCAGTGACTTGATAGGATATTGATAGGGATATTGATGTTGGTGATTTTCATGACTCAAGTCATGTTTTTCTGTGTTATTAGTTAAGGTGATTGCTGTATTTCAGTGTTTTACTTCTATATATATATATAAGTGTATATATATTTTAATAAAGACCCTGTTATTCTCAGTCCTTCATATAGCCCGTGAGTTTTTTTCTTTTTCTTTTTTCAGGTCAGAGCAACTGCCCCTCAAAATTCCTGTGCACGTCCCTGTGTAGTCCTATCTGTCATCGGTATCGCCATAGGCTATTTGCTACGATATAAGCTACTGTTAGGCCTACAACAAGTCGCGATTTATTAGGCTATCCAATCGCTATGCTGTTTTCATGAACATTGCAGGAATCCACTTCATTCACCTACCCACGAGTGGGTCAGTTTCACTTTCGCAAACACGCATACACATTGAATGAGCACTCATAGCCTACCACTTCCACCTAATGTTATGCCTCTATATTTTATGAATTAAGAAGTATTTATTGATCAGGAAAACATTTAGTTTATTTTTTTTTCGGTCCGCGGTTCCATAACACCATTCAGTTGTGCCGCAAATTAACAGACAGAAGCACCGGGCATAATATAGCCTAAATTCATGGCAATTTTTTTTAAATCCGAGGGCCCCCATTGGCTGAGGGCCCCTGTGCACGTGCACATGATCCGTCCCTGGGTACAAGACTGTACATATTTTCATTTCCGAGTGAAGGAACTACTCATCCCATAAACCACCGCGCCTCACTGAATAATATATATATATATATATAGCAATGCACGGAGCAGCGCGAAATACCATTTGAACTTTTTCCAACCGGCGATAGCACACGAACCCTTTCCTCCAAACAGGGATTTTTATATAGTGAATGTGCAGTAGCAGTTATTTCAGGAGTAATCGTGTAAATAATAGTGTTTTGGTATTGAATGTTATATTTACCATCGTGTATTTTATATCGTGTGTGTGAAAGCGGTTAACGTTAATGTTAGCAACATTATGCAGTGCTTCGTATCTGACTGCCATCCTGATGCATGGACCGGTGCATGGTCTGCTCTTGGACCACCATATTCAGTTTATTAAAGGAGAAGTTCGGTGTGAAATTGACCTTAGCTGTACTGAAACATGTTGCCGAGTACTTAGATGTGTCCAATAGGCACCTTCGCTCACCCCCTAGCATTCCGAATTACGCAGTTTTTAGCCAAGTAGCTGTGGGGGGCATAGCGTAGCCTATGCAGCTAAATCGCTATTTTTACACAATTAAAAAGGTTCCAAGACCCTCAGAAGTCTACCAATGCAGTGTGGAGTTACTTGGAACCTTTTTAATGGTGTAAAAATAGGGATTTAGTTGCATAGGCTACGCTATGCCCCCACAGCTACTCGGCTAAAAACGGCGTAATTTGGAATGCTAGGGGGTGAGCGAAGGTGCCTATTGGACACATGCGAGTACTCGGCAACATCTTTCAGTACAGCTAAGGTCAATTTCACACCGAACTTCTCCTTTAACTTGCTGTGAATTATTACACAAAATGTTCATTAAATGTACGAAGAAGTATTTCTAGGTTAATGATTGATGATATGACTCGTACAGTATGAAAGCTACAGTAGCCTAGCTAATAATGTTAACTAGCATTACCAACCTCCCTTCAAAACTCACCACACAACTTTGTAGGCCTAGGTCTTATCCCTCATGCTGGCCCTTACATCATCATTATAATAATAATAATAATAATAATAATAATAATAAGCTTTATTTGTATAGCACCTTTCATACACAGAATGCAGCTCAAAGTGCTTTACATTTAGAGCATGTAACACAATAATAGTCAGTCAGTCATTATCAATCACTTTCACTTTTCTTCATTGCTGTGGCCGTTTATGATCCAATCAGCAACATATCAGAAATATAGAAAATAACATGTAACACAGTTATTAGAGAAGAGTCAGTCATTCCCCTTTGTTGCTGTGGCAGTTTATGCCTTAGCTTGTTCTTAGCATATGTCGCAATTATTTGACTTTATACACAGACATTCAAGACTAGCAGCCTTACAAAACCCACAAGCTGACCCTCGGACTAGATGCACGGTTCGCGGTTATGGCTCCCACACACAGCTGCGTGCATCGCGTTGCTGGAGACGCATCCCATTCACTTTACATGGGCTCACGTGATCCGTTGCCGAACTGAATTGTGGGTCCGTTGCGTCGCGTTTCTCCCGCCGCTCGCGTTGAGGACTTCAGCTGTTGCTGCACCGACAGACGGCACCGGCCAATCAAGCAAATCTACGGACGGCACCAACCAATCACATTACGGTTTTACTTCAAGTCATTTGCATAGCTACTATCGGGAACACCCACTGGCATGCGTTGACGGAACGCAGCTGTGTGTGGGAGCCGTTACAGCCGCGGACTCCGCGGTTAAACCGCGGATCGGGCGGATGACGTGAAGAAATATAATATTTTAATTAAATTCGGGCGGGTGGCTACGGAGCCCGTGGTGGCGGATGAACCAATCAAATGAAAAAATATAGCCTATACATTGTTAAATTATATTACCTACACCGAAAAAAACGAGCACACTTTGAAATAGTCAAATTTTCATCAGGCAGTTTGGCCTAGTTGCTTCTATGCATGCTGCTTTGTTTATCTATCAGAGACGGTGTTGCGGAATTGGTGTATTCCGATGTTTCACTGAGCAACCCCTCTCACGCACACGCACACACACACACACACACACACACACTAAAGGTAACAAAGTTTAAATTAAGTAGCCTGTCGTAGCCTACCAGCATGTTTTCCTCTCCAGTGTGCAATAAGAAAGAATAGGCTAGGCTACAGTGCAAGTTGAACGATGATTGATTCATCTCCCATGTCGCGTCTCGTTGCAGAGCCTTGGTAGGCCACTAAGCAAATCTGCAACCTATGAGCCCAGCTGCCAGTATTGGAGGAGGCCTAAACATCTCGTAGATGAGACTGACTGGGTTATTTTGTTTCGATATTATATATAAAACACATAGTCATTGTAGCCTACCATTAAGGGAATAGGCATTTAAAAGAGAGACAGATTATGGAGTGATATGACTCAGAACTGACATCGGGCAATGGCAGTGCGAGATGTTCAGAACGTAAGAGCTAAAACTTCTACAAGCTCAGTAACATCCACAGCGGAAAAAAGAAGGTAAGAAAAATAGTCGGAAAACTTAGATGTGTAAGGCAAGCAAGCAAGTTGGGCGGTTGTTACTAAAAATGTGAACACGCACGTTGCACTGCTGTGCGGTGGACTTTCGGAATGAATAGTCGGCGTTTATTTAATATCGAGGCGCCATAGTTTGTCCGATCGGCCTGCTGGTATAAAATGAATTGTGCTGTCTGTCTGAAAAAGACGCGCTCTCTTCCCATGCAGTCAAAATGAATGGGAGTCTTCTTCAGAACAGGCTTGTCATAGTGTCACCCTGACATGACAGTGCGTAAAGTAGCCTATACATAATGTGAATGACTTGTTATTTTATTAAGGATTTCTTTCTTTTTGCAAAAAATAAAGTACAATAGGCATTAATTAGTAGGCTATATAGCAGCATGTTGAAATGATGTACCAAATTGCATTTTTTATTACAATGATAAAATTGTAGGCTACAGGCCAATGTGCGTTTTATTTGGAGACTGTTTTGCGAAACAGAGACCGAGTTTGCTGCTGATATTCTGGGGATAGGCTACAACATAGGCAATGTAGGACTTTAGCCTTTTAATATATTTGCTGCATTGGATCAGTCTTTCTAGAACAGTCAAGAGCTTTCTAGCCTCACGTCAGCAGCACCGCATCACCCATATACATTAAAACAACCAGCAGATGGCGGGCGGGTGCGGTTTTAAAAATTGATCAAAAAACGTTGGTGCGGATGGATGGCGGATGGATGATAAGTTTTGCTATGCGGTTACGGTTGAAATAATAGCCCATCCGCGCATCTCTACCTCGGACACACAACAGTCAATAATGTGACCCGATTTAAAGGAAAATTCCGGTTTTTAGCACTTTAAGGCCCTTTTCTGGTTTGTTTTGGATGAACTAGAGTGGTGGACACCGAAATTTTGACTATTGGTCCTGTCTCGACTTTTCTGACTCGTTTTGAATCGCCTTTTCACTTCTCAGGGTGGCTGGCAATGGGCATACTGTAGTAGGCTACTCAAACATGTCCTAAAACAACCCTTAACGTTCGTTTTCAAAACTGTGCAACTCACCGAGTGGTTAGTGGAGTTCGTTGACTATTAAAAGCAAATATATCGTCGCAATGTATGATTCGTATTTGAACCTGAAGCATAGACGGTGGCGCAACGTGCAATGAGTCTTCCAACAGAAATCAATGGGATTTTACAAAATGGCAAATAAAAGACGACAGAAACTGTATTTCCCTACGCTACTTGTTTTGGAACATCAACGAACACCACTAACCACTCGGTGAGTTGCACAGTTTTGAAAACGAACGTTAAGGGTTGTTTTAGGTCATGTTTGAGTAGCCTACTACAGTATGCCCATTGCCAGCCACCCTGAGAGGTGAAAAGGCGATTCAAAACGAGTCAGAAAAGTCGAGACAGGACCAATCGTCAAAATTTCGGTGTCCACCACTCTAGTTCATCCAAAACAAACCAGAAAAGGGCCTTAAAGTGCTAAAAACCGGAATTTTCCTTTAAAGTGGTTTTCACCCCTTTGGACACTCTTGATTTCGTCCTTGAAACAGTGAAATATTCACGGGGCATGGACGGTTTGCTAACCATTTTACTGCAGTGTCTAGCCGGTGGTAGCATCCAGCTTGTGCTATCAGCTAGCTAGCTAGTTCAAAAGTTTAAGTACTTAATGAGGATATACAGGGCTTTTTATGCCTCGACTAAGTTGATGTTTCCTATAAACAACAATTCATGTTCATAGAAACAACAAGGTCACTAAAACATAATATATTTCATACCTGTGTTGCAGCATGTAGGCTAATGTTAGCAGCATTATAATGACATCAGAGCCCGTCTACGGAGAGCCTGGCCACTCCGTATTAAGTCCCATTGTACTGAATTTTGGTTGCAGTTCCACCAGATTTCCACTGGGGGCAATCGCCATGAGTGCAGAATGAATGGGAGTCAATGGAGCTAGAAGGCTAAATTTGTCTCTTTCACCTGATTGTCGTTGACAAATCTCAGATTTGATTGTAGTTTGTATAACTTCAACATGGGTTATAGGTCAAAAGTTGAATGAACGAGTACTTATGTCCTTTTGTTTTCTTACAGGTTGGGTCGTTGTTGCCCTTAACACGCTAGCATTGTGCTAATGAGTGACGTCATTGACACGTTTGAAAGGCTTTTTAGAACAATTAAGTGACTTTAAAAAATATAATACTCAACCAAGTGTATTTTCTTTGCCTCCCCTTTCGAATACAATATTCAAATGACTTGAAATAAAAATGATATCTGGATTTTGAGGGGTACAGCTCCATAGACCTCCATGCATTCTGCACTCGTGGACGAGCGCCCTCATGTGGAACCACAGAAGGAACTGCAACCAGTTCAGAAACCAGAAGTTTTCCGAGAGTGGCAGTTCTCCCCTTATTAGACATTTTCTGATGACATTCTATCATTGGAGAATCCCTCTAAACAAGTTAAAGAGTGAATTGAATTTCCCCTGGGGATCAATAAAGTATCTATCTATCTATTTATCTATCTATCTAAGAAAAGGAAACAAAACTTCATATTTTTAGAGCCTCTAAAATCAAATTGACTTTTGAAATCGAAGCTTAGGATGGAGTGATGTGTAGGAGCGATGACTCATCCACCTCAGATTTTTTCACAAATCGCACCCTGACTAGGTTGGCTTGTCAGTCAGTGTGGAACGCAACCTCAGACCAACGCAGATGGCAAAATAAGGAACTGCAACCTAATTTCAGTGGCTAAAGCTCTCCGGAACATTTCTAGTGGTTCTCATATGCATTGATGGATTTGCGAGATCTCACAAAACAAACTCAAGATCTCGCAAAAGAAACTCTAGATCTCGCAAAAAAAGAAACTCGAGATCTTGCAAAAGAAAGTCAAGATCTCGCAAAAGAAACTCGATCTTGCAAAAACAAACTCAAGATCTTGCAAACTTAGTCAGTGTTTGTCCCCAGGAAAAAACCTTTTCTCAGTTTTTTTTTTACCTTCGTTTTTTTTTTAATGTCACCTCCCGGGCTCCGTATAGATTTGCACATAATAGAACCGTTTTGTAGCTGTTGAAATAATTTGTCTGTGTGCAAAAAAAAGTTGGCCTACCTGCAGAAATATTTTGTGCACATGTGAAAAACGTGTGACAAAAAGTGCGCAATGACTTGCCGGCCCTGAATCTAGCTAGCTACCAAATCGGACCATATCCTCAATATGTTCGGGAGTTTTCCCGACTCTCCCAATTGTCACTTCGCTATTGATCAAGGCAATGAGGGCCAGGATAGCAGCGGAGGAGACTCGTGTTGCTGTAACAGCAGATGAGAAAAGCCTCAGCGTGCCACTTACGTGACTGGCTAGGCTCATTAGGGGTTTGCACGGACGTCACGTTCTGGCCGGTAACCATAGCAACCCAGCACGTGCGGCCATATTGGCGGTGCTTGGTGAATGAAGTACAATGGCGTATTATGCACTTTGGATATCTTACGTGATTGTAGCCGTGTCTAAACAACAGAAAAGCTCATCAAAATGCGTCTTAGTGGGGGGCCTTAAGCACATTTTCGCGCAAATTCATCTAAAAGCGCCAAATTTTGCATAGATGTAGCTTAGGTCATACTGAAATGATTTAGCTAGGGCGCCGGAGACAGCGACCCTTGGGGCCAAGATGGCGGCAAAATCCAATATGGCCGCTGCGCGAAAAGGGTTCCGGCTATAACTTTTGAACTACATGAGTTACAAATACAAACTTGATATCTTTTTCAGCTTAATTGATCATGGGGAATACATAGGAATGTTAATATTTATGACCCGGTGCATCTGGACCACTTATTCCTCCAATTCTAATATGGCCGCTGTCCAAAAAAGCAGTTTCAGCTGTAGTATGGGGCCTTACACCCCATTGTTTGTGCAAATTAATCTACAAGCACCAAATTTGGCACAGATGCAGCTGAGGGAATAATGAAATGATTTAGCCAGGCCGCCCGAGCCAGTGGTCCCTGAGACCAACATGGCAGCCAAATCCAAAATGGTTGTCGCCTGAAAGGGATTTGGCTATAGCTTTGGAGCCAGATGCGATACAAATACAAACTTGATGTCTATTTTACCTTTTTTGATGATGGGAAACCCATAGGAATACTTACATTTATGATTGGGTTTATCAGGACCCCCCAAATTCCCTAAATTCAATATGGCTGCTGTCCGAATTCCGAATTGTGCTTCAAATTTTGAACCAAATGCGCTACAAATGAGGACGTTGTATCTATTTTTAGTTTATTGACCACAGGAAGTCCATTGGCATATTTATATGTATGCTTGTGTAAGTCTGGAACCTGTATTCTTTTCAAGACTTTGGTTGAAAATCTTTTTTTACCACAAGACACAATTATTATTGCAAGGCAATATTTATAATATGTCAAATTGTTAAAAGAATAATATAGTCAATTTGTCCAAAACTCTTCAAAGGTTTGCTTAGCATATCAAAAAAACAGCAATAACATAAAAACAACAACAGTGAATTATCATGGTCTCTCTCATGAATTTTTGCCTGAAGAAGACCCAGCAGGGTCGAAACGTTGCCTGTTGTGCATTAAATATATGGGAGTCAAAAGCAGTGTTGCGGACATTATATTTTTTCAATTGAGTAAGTTTTAATTTGTCCTGCACCTGCCAGAAGGTGGGATGTGCACACAATAACTGTTTGCTCTCTCATGAATTCTCATTCTTATGGTCTCTCTCACAATTGTAGTCATAAGAACAAAACATTTATGGAAAAAAGTACACCTGGTTAGGAAGGAAGTTGGTAGGAAAGGAAGTAGTTGGCTAAACACTGTTGTTGGTCATCTTCTGAGACCACAGGTGACCACTACATGGACCCATTACAATTTGCATACCGTCCAGAGGTGGGTGTGGAGGATGCCTTAATCTACCTGCTTCATAGAACACACTCTCACCTGGACAGGGGCTGGTAGTATTGTGAGGATCATGTTCTTTGATTTCTCAAGTGCTTTTAACACCATACAGCCTATGCTGCCACGTGACAAGCTTTGAAGGATGCAAGTAGACACCTCCACAACTTCATGGATTACTGATTACCTGACTGACAGACCACAGGTTGTGAGAATGAAAGGGTGTGTGTCTGAACAGGTAGTCAGTCGCATAGGAGCACCACAAGGGACTGTGTTGTCTCCTTTTCTTTTCACACTGTACACCTCAGACTTCCAGTACAACTCTGAGTCATGTCACCTGCAGAAGTTCTCAGACAGTTCAGAGACTGCAGTTGTGGGGTGTGTCAGTGATGGTGAGGAGACGGAGTACAGGCAACTGGTGGACCACTTTGTGACATGGTGCAGAAACAACCACCTTGTCTTGAATGTGGCTAAGACAAGGGAAATGGTGGTGGACTTTTGTAGGGCCAGGCCTGAGCTAAATACCATTTCAATACTGGGTGAGGAAGTTGTTGAGAACTACAAATATGAAATATGTGCGTGTTCTTATAGACAATAAACTGGATTGGAGGTACAACACTGATGCTGTATACATAAGTATATATACTCTTTTGATCCCGTGAGGGAAATTTGACTCTGCATTTAACCCAATCCGTGAATTAGTAAAACACACTCAGCACAAAGTAAACACACAGTGAGGTGAAGCACACATTTATCCCGACGCAGTGAGCTGTCTGCTACAGCGGCGCTCGGGGAGCAGTGAGGGGTTAGGTGCTCAAGGGCACTTCAGTTGTTCCTACTGGTCGGTGTTTGAACCGGCAACCCTCCGGTTACAAGTCCGAAGCGCTAACCAGTAGGCCACGGCTGCCCCAAAGAAGGGTCAGAGCAGACTCTTATTTTTTGAGAAAGCTTAGGTCATTTAATGTGTGGTCATGGTAAAAAAAATAGTTTTCATCTGTAGCTTATTCGGTTCAAAAGTTGTAGTCAAAACCCTTTTTCAGACAGTCACCAGATTGCATTTGGGGACTTTGAGGGTCCACATATACCCAATCATAAATATATATTTCCCATAGCCAGAAAAGGTGAAATATTTATTAATTTTACATTTGTATCTGATCTGGGTCAAAATATGCAGCCTACAGTAATCCCTTTTCAGGTGGTGGCCATATTGGATTTGGCAGCCATCTTGGTCCCAGGGGCCACTGACTCCGGCATCCTCGATAAATCATTTCAGTATGCCCTCAGCTGCATCCATGCCAAATTTTGTGCTTGTAGATAAATTGGCGAAAACAATGGGGTGTAAGGCCATATTGGAATTGGAGGATTAAGGGGTCCAGATATACTGGGTCATAAATATAAACATTTATATGTGTTTCCCATGATCAATTAAGCTGAAAAAGACATCAAGTTTGTACTTGCAGCTCATGTGGTTCAAAAGTTATAGTCGGAACCCTTTTCGGGCAGCGGCCATATTGGATTTGGCTGCCATCTTGGCCCCAAGGGTCGCTGGCTGCGGCGCCCTAGCTCAATCATTTCAGTATGACCTGAGCTACATCTGTGCCAAATTTGGTGCTTGTAGATAAATTGCCGCAAACAATGGGGTATAACTACAGTCAAAACTGCTTTTTTGGACAGGGGCCATATTGGAATTGGAGGATTAAGCTGTCCAGATATACTGGGTCATAAATATAAACATTCCTATGTGTTTCCCATGATCAATTAAGTTGAAAAAGACATCAAGTATGTATTTGTAGCTCATGTGGTTAAAAGCTAGTCGGAACCCTTTTCGGGCAGCGGCCATATTGGATTGGCTGCCATCTTGGCCCCGAGGGTCTCTGGCTCCGGCGCCCTAGCTAAATCATTTCAGTATAACTTGAGCTACATCTGTGCCAAATTTGGCGCTTTTAGAAGAAATTTCGCGAAACTACCTATTTATGTGCTTAAGGCCCCCCACTATCTAAGATGCAAAGGCATATAGGGCAGGACAGGACTTGGACCACAAGAAAAGGCTCGATGTTTCGAGAAATTACAGTTTATTGGCAGCGCAGATCCATATGAGTTGGGTGAGGGAGACGAAGTACCAAGTTCAACCACAAGCGCCCCCCCTTCCTCTGATAACTTCTGGCATTATTCTGGTTTCTCCCTGGTTTTTTAATAACTTTTGGAAGTCGATACCTACACCGGATGTTTTTCTCAGTTCTGACCTATTGGTACAACCTAAAACACGGCAATAATTAATCATTTTCCTTGACGATGTTAGGGATTTACTTCAGTGCCTAATGCTTTCTAATGAGGCGAGTATCTCCAATATGGCAACGTCCAGATCTGATGACACGCCGTGCAAACCCCTAATAAGTTGGTGAAGGAGAATGCTTAATCGTAGCCAGCTAGTTGAGCAGTGATTCTATGCTTATGAGAAAGCACGCCATTCCTGAGAGGAAAAATGTCCCTGGCAGACCTTTACAAAATATGACTGCTGTGTAAATCATCATAAATAATACTAATACCAAACACACCTGGCTCTCACTCAAGCACACCACTGATGTGGTAGCAGAACCTGACTGTCTCCACGCACTGTTGGCTAATGCACTAAGCTGGAAAGCTGGTTGGATAGCCCTAAATCTCCATTTGTTTAACACTATGATGTCCACACGAAATGTGATTTTTGTTTTAAAAAAAAACATAGCAAAGTGTTTTGGGCAACCTATGGCTATGACTATTTCACTTGTAAGTTAAATGTTTTCATGTACACTGTATTCCCCAACAGTGCTATAAACTCAATAATATTGCAGAGCTGTACTCAAAGCTGCCATATTGTTTACCACAAACGTTTTAAGTTTACTCAACTGGTTTCCCAGTTATTATGACCGCCGCGCAGCGAAGCGGCGGTCATATAGGTTTAGTCAGAATTTTTTTTTTTTTCTTTTTCGCATGCCCAAATTTCCGTCAATGAGTCCCAGGACACTGAAAGACCGGGGTACACGAAACTTGGTGGGCATGTAACCCCACATGGATAGCATGGAACCATCGTTTTTCGTTTTGATCTGTAGCGCCCCCGCTGGACTGGACCCCCCGAAAGGAGGGTAGGGCAGACACAGTTTTCTGTGAATATCTCGAAAACTGTAGGGTTTAGTAGGACCATTTTTTTTTTGTATGTTGATCTCAAGGGGCCATGTCAACCCATTCCATAACCACTCATTTCATGTATAGCGCCACCTAGTTAAACACAAAAAAGTAAAAATGAGGTGTTGTAATCACAGGTATCTGTGACCTAACATAGTCAAAACTGCACAAAATTGGAAGTGTAGGATCATTATGACACCCTCTGCACGCCAAATTTTGTGGAATTCCGTTCATGGGGGGCCACACAATAAATTAATTTATGTTACTATACACCAACTGGCCTGTAGGTGGCCGGAGACAGTTTTCTGTGAATATCTCGAGAACCGTAGGGCCTAGGAGGTCCACCTTTTTTTATGTATGTTGGTCTTAAGGGGGCATGTCAACCCATTCCATTACCACTTATTTCATGTATAGCGCCACCTAGTTAAAAATTAAAAAGCAAAAAATTAGGTGTTTTCATAACAATATCTCTGGCTGACAAGGTCAAAACTGCACGAAATTAAAAGTGTAGGATCATTATGACACCCTCCGAATGCATGCCAAGTTTTGTGTACTTTCGTTCATGGGGGGCCTTACAATAAAATAATTTATGTGTTCATTTAGTGACGTACACCAACAAGGATTCCCGGGACACTGAAAGACCGGGGTACACAAAACTTGGTGGGCATGTACCCCCACATGGATAGCATGGAACCGTAATTTTTCGTTTTGATCTGTAGCCCCCGCTGGACTGGACCCCCCGAAAGGAGGGTAGGGCAGACACAGTTCTCTGTGAATATCTTGAGAACTGTAGGGCCTAGGATGACCATTTTTTTCCGTATGTTTGCCTCCAGGGGTCATGTTAACCCATTTCATGTGCACACATGTGCACAAACAGACACACACACACACACACACACACACATACATTCACAGTAATCATATGTATGACACATACTCACACAGTAGACATATGTACGCTTGCATGCACAGGCACATACGCAGGCACACACACAAGCACGCACACACACACACACACACACCCACACACTCACACACACCCACACACATAACATAAACATAACACAAACAATCAAGAATTTCTCAGAATTATGAACAGGCAAGATGGAGGTGGGGTTGTATAAAATTAATTTTACATGTGAAATCTATGAACTAATCATGTTTTGGTACTTGTTGTCTAGCAGATACCAGTGAGAATTGAGTGTGGCTAATGCAATTTAGTGAGACAGTTAGAATCATATAGGCCTTTCAGCGTGATTTATTTTTGTGGAAAAAATGTGCTGGACTGGGCGGCGGTCATATTTTGTACCGCTCTGCGGTACATCTAGTTTAGACAAGAATAGCTCCTAGTATATGAGTAGACCCCCAAACTCATTTCTTTCAAGAGTGGATTGAAATTACGTCTGACGTAATAATGACGTGCACGTTCATTGGTTAGGTTCATATCAACATGGCAAATAACCAAATAACCTATGTCAAGTGTCTTGTATATTCATATATGTATGTGTGTGTGTGTGTATGGTTTTATATGTATACATTGATGTTTATGCCAATGCCCTCACAATACCCTTCACTGGGATTCTTGAAGAGTCTCTTTATGGTGGCTTGGAGGAGAGACTCGGATCTGATTGACTGATGGCAATTGACTTTTAATGAACTAATTGATGCCAGAGGAAACACGGAATGGGGATAGGGTGTTCCTCTTTATAAAAAGGGCGGCCGACAGATGGACAAGAGAGGTGGGGGAAGACACGAGAGGAGGGAGAAATCACGATACAGAAGGAGCCGGGGGCAGCAGTGGAGTGACCGATACAACGCAAGCTAAGTGTTGGATTAAGGAACGTCTGAACTGTCTATCCCGCTGCATGTTGATACTATAGCCGCTCCTGGAGTGGCAGATCGTGCCCTGATTTTCGTGTGTTGACAGGAGGCGCAACGCGATTGGGACACCGGCATCTGACAAGGATCATAACCAGGAAGTGGAGTATGAAGACTTACGATGGATGATCTGTCTTGCTACGCTCTCAATTCGTCTTGAGAAGGGAAGTTATGGTTCCAATCTGGTAATCCCCTGCCGTGCCACCATCTAAATGATTTGCTGTAGCTATGCACTGAGTTGTTCTGTTGTGATTCCCCTGTAGCTGGAGGTGGAGCTTCTACGCTGCTGCAATTGCAAAGGCACGTTTGCGGTGCTCGGGACTGCGCGACTCTACCTACGCAAGAACGTGACGTCACTGATCTGCATCCCACGGACTTCGGACACTAATAGGCCATTTGAGAGTGGGTTGGTGCCATCTTGTGCTTTGTGTCTGGACTTTTTATTTACTGGTCGGCAGTGGTCGCCGACCAGTACGGACTCATTTTATCTTGTGCAGGACTGTTATATGAGTTGGGCTGGGAACATCAGGAGTGGTCTGTTGCCACCTGCTGACCTTTGGTTAATTGCCTTCCCTGCCCCCTCTGGTGTGGAATGAAATCACTGTGATGTTGTTGGCTTGATGAATTGATGTGGATTTTATGTGCTTTAACCTGTGATGTGCCAATGAATGCTGTGTCTAGTCACCTAACCTTGCTGTGGGTCTGCATGAATTTATATTTATACCTGGGGTGGGTTTTGGTTCTCTAGCCTATGTTGTTAGTTGGGGGAGTGACTGCTCTGGTGGTGCCCTGTTATTTCTGCCTACTTTCCAACAGTCCTGTTATCTAGTTTGTGCTTGTTTAAATAAACTTTTGTGGTAAATTAGTAAATATTGTGTGTTGCCTGTGTATTGGTGGATTTGGTTGTATTGAGCAGGGGAGTAGCCCCTCGGCACGACACCTACACAAACCAATATAAACAAATACAAAAAAATCGGAGATCCCAATGAATGGTGGATGAACTAGTCTATGATCGATTGTGGTGAATGTAATCTGTTACACTTTGACATCGTACGACTAGTTGTTCGCAAGGACTGCTGCGCAAACCAGTGTTTCGGCATCACGGAGAGACAACATGGATCTAATATTAGCAATATTGCCTAGATGGTAGAAAGTGGATCGAGTGACCGCTTTGATATGGGGCTGAAAAGTAAGGTTAGAGTCAAATGTAACACCAAGATTTTTAATAGTTGGGCTCTCAGAGATAATGCAGTTGTCAATTTTTACAGACAGATCATCCGACAGGTTATTACTCCTAGTTGGTCTCACTATGAGTAGCTCAGTTTTATTAGCATTTAACCGTAGGAAGTTCTTACACATCCATATCTTAATCTCAGTCAGACATGTTTGCAATTTCAATTGTGTAGAATTGTCATTTTGCAGCACAGGAACATACAATTGAGTATCATCAGCATAACAAGTTCACACCAAACTTGTTAATTATGGTGCCTAGTGGTAGCATATAAATGGAAAAGCGCATAGGGCCAAGTACAGACCCCTGAGGTACACCAAATTTTACATCACACTGTTCAGAGTTTGTGTTGTTGAAGGTTACACACTGGGTTCTGTTTGATAGATAAGAGTAAAACCAAGGACTGACCCTTTGATTCCAATGAGATTTTCAAGACGCCTAAGAAGTATACTATTATCAATCGTGTCAAAGGCGGCACTTAGGTCAAGAAGAAGCAGGACGGATACTTGGCCAGCATCACTTGCAAGTAATAAGTCACTAGTGACTCTAGTCAAAGCCATTTCTGTGGAGTGAACAGCCCGGAATCCAGACTGAAATTTCTCAAATAGAGAATTGTGAGAAGTGGGCCGTGAGTTGTTCCCCAACTGCCCTCTCAAGAATTTTAGACATGAAGGGCAAGTTGGACACGGGTCTGTAGTTCTGCAGGACTTCTGGGTCGATGTTTGGCTTTTTGAGCAGTGGTTTGATTTCTGCTGACTTGAAGGCCTTTGGAACAGTGCCAAGAGTGAGTGAGTTATTAATAATGAGGTGATAAGCACTACTTAGGACAGGGAGCAATGCTTTACACAAAGCAGATGGTATTGGGTCCAACTGGCAGGTTGTAGGCTTTGATATTTTTGCTATGTTCATAAAGGCATCCAAAGAGATGGATTTAAACTGAGAGAAAATACAATCGGGATGCAGAGCTAATCCATCAATATCTGTAGTGTCAGAGACATCTGTAATAGTGTCCATTTTCTCTCTAATCAAATAAATTTGACGTAAAAAAGGTCATGAAATTGTCAGCAGTGAATTCTGTGCTAGACGGGGGCATGTGATCTTATGAGTTTGCTGACAGTATCAAACAGAAACCTAGGATTGTTTTTGTTAGAGTTAATCAGGTTTGAGAAATATGTTGCTCTTGTAGCAAAAAGGGAGTCTTTATACTTTTTAAAACTAGCTGCCCAGGCCGACCGGTCAGTTTCAAGTTGACACTCGCCATTTGCGCTCCAACTTTCTGCAGGTCCTTTTCAGCGCACGAGTGTTTGCTGTAAAACCAAGGCACTGATTTTGTGCGAGTGCGCTTTCGTGACGTCAGGGGAGCAGCGCAGTCGATCGCCTGGGTCAGTGCAGTGTTAAGATTGTCTGTTAACTCATCAAGAGATTGTATTTGAACAACAAGGGACTAGGATGTTAGGCAGCCACTCGGCTAATAAACGCTTGCCGTTATTGTCAATGCGCCGAAAGTTATGGATATCGGGGCGGTGATCCTTCCATGGCATGTGAACAGGGACAGTAAAGGAGACACATTCATGATCTAATATATACATTTCACAAACGCACCAGTCAGTGCTTTGTTGGATTCCGAAATATCACGGGTTGCGGCCCGCCATTGCCGCTTGCGGCTATATTTATAATTATTATTATTATTATTTTCCCACTTTTTAACCTTTCTTTTGAGATGGTTCCCATGGGCGAAAAGTCTTGGAATTTGGCACACACATCCGGTGCATGCAATGCTGGGATAAAGGCTTGGCCTCGGGTGTGGCCCAGGGACTTGCTAGCCCCCCCCCCGGTGAATGAACCTGTGGTTGGCATATAATTTCAGCTACACACCAAATTTGGTAGGTGTGTGTATCTCCATGATGAACAACTTTATATGTACAATGCATTAGCCACAGAGCCGGACAGTAACGGAGTACATTTACTTGAGTACAGTACTTGAGTACAATTTTGAGGGATCTGTACTTTACTTGAGTATCATTTTTGGGGAGTACTCATGACTTTACCCAAGTACATTTGAGAGGCAAATATTGTACTCTTTACTCCACTACATTTCTATCCATAACCGTGAGTACCCGTTACTTCTTCTAAAAAGAAAAATCTCGGAATCCCTCAATTTGTTGTTTCCCTCTCAAACGTGATTGGATTGTGCAGGCACCACTGATTGGGACAGCCTATCAGCAATCACCTTCAGCTTTCCGCCAAAGTCAACTCCATGGTCAGATTTAGATAAGAGACGAAACCATGGACGAAACAATTGATGAAGACGCAGCAGGTCCATCCCGGGAATGTGCCAACCCGTGACCCCACCTTGCCAGACTATTTAAATTTTCTGAACAAGTTAATGATAGTTCTCGCTTCAAGTGTTTCAACTACAAAATAGTATTTAGGGCCCGAGCACCGAAGGGCGCAAAGCCCTATTGTTTTTGTAAGGATTATTATTATTATTATTATTATTATTCATTCATTATTATTCTACTTTTTTGCTTTCCTGTTTTTGAAGTGGTTAACATGGTTGAAAACTCTTGAAATGTGGCACACACGTCAAGTGTCACGCATCGCAGTTATGTAGAAGAGTTTGACTCCGGGCGTGGCCCAGGGTCTCGCTAGCGCCCCCTTAGGTGACTGATCTCGTGGTTGGCATATATTTTGAGGTGGTTAACATAAACGAAAAGTCTTAAAATTTGACACACACATCAGGTGTCACACAAAGCAGCTAGGTACAAAAGCTTGGCCCCTGGCATGGCCCAGGGACTCGCTAGCGCCCCCTTACGTCTCCTTAGGTGACTGATCCCGTGGTTGGCATATAATTTCAGCTACACACACCAAATTTGGTAGGTGTCTGTATCTCTCCAAGATGAACAACTTTCCTATGTACAATGCATTAGCCACGCCCAACAGGAAGTGAGATATTTGGGATTTTGTGCAGACTAATGTGATGAAATATGTGCTGAATTGTGATCCCAAAAGAGGTGCTTTCCATGGGTGAAAACGCATGAAATTTGGCACACACATCAAGCAGGCTTGTGCACAATTCAGAATTGAATTGAGAATGACTCCTAAATTCCAATTCAATTCTTAAATTTGAATTGAATTTGAATTAAGGTCAAAAACAGGATGTAGAATTACAATTCGAATTTGAATTAAAGGAAGTAGAATTGAAATTCAATGAAATTAGAAGAAATTCATATACATAATTTAAGGGGTATGTTTAATCAATGAAGCTTCAGAGTATGATATGATTGCATTAAACACACAACGTTTAACTTAAAACAGTAACAATTACATTTCCACACTGTAAAACATAATAGTTTTACTTACTTAAAAAGTTCTAGTAAGTAGAATTCAGGTTTTGTCTTTTGTTGAGATTACTTGCGTAAAATGAGTGTTACTTAATTTTGAGGTAGAAAAGTAAACATGCAAACTTATTGTCCTTGCAATTCCCATTCCAGATTTGTCTGTAATGTCAAGTTGTGCAAACAAACGCTCACTATAGTGTGTAGTGAACTTACAGTACACAGAATTGCTATTTCAACTAACTTGGTCATTACAATTACAAGTAAAGTATACTGCATGTTTATTAAACACAACAGGTGTATTGAAGTTGTGCTAACTAATGTCACAATTCAGCTAACTGATATGACAAAATTGCATTTCCAGAATGCCACAGGCCCAGCCTACATATTGTTAAAGGGATCACATATTAATCTTTACTGAAATTCAATCTTAAGTTACAATAACAAAGTGACTGACACTAAAGGCTATATATACTGTTTATATTGATACATCACCCCATCAATTACTATCCAAAACAGACTAATCACGTGAACTAGTGCTGACAGTTATAGACAGACACAGATCTGTAGCTGGAAAACATAAATACAGGTACCCTGTCTCTGCTAAGTTACTGAGGCTAAATGTGAGCTTGATTAGGATTTTTGGGTGATCTCCTTGCAAACTTATGTTGCTTCTAGAAATGGTGGTGTTAGTGGCTGTCCATTAAATTGCACTCTCCTCTCTGGTCAGGATATTAATATCAACCCCAATGCCTTCACAATATCATGTATACACTGAACTGCAGAAATCAGGCCTTTGAATGCAATGGTAAAACAAAGTCCTGACACAGTGTGGACATCAAAGATTAGGGGGTTCCCTGAACCGCTGGACTAACCCAGGTGTGTGCCACATATTGGTGGTACATAGTGAGGTTTCCCCTTCTCTGTGCAGTACTTTCAGAGTGTAAAACAATATATAAATAAACGTAACATGTTGCTGATGTTCTACCCACAGCATTAGAGTGTTTTGGATAGTCATCTACTTGTGCGATGCATCCACATAAATTACACACCAACAGTATATAACTGTTAGTGTCACTGTCACTTTATTGTAATTTAAGAGTTAATTTCAGTAAGGATTAATATGTGATATCTTTACAAATATGTGGGTCAGGGCAGTGGCATTCTGGAAATGCATCGTGGGAAATGTAACATCAGTTAGCACACCTTGTGTTTAATAAACACACAATATACTTTACTTGTAATGGCCAAGTTAGTTTAAATAGGAATTCTCATTAGTGTAAGTGTACTACACAAAGTAAGCATTTGTTTGCACAACTTGGAATTCCCATTCCAGATAGTGTTAATTTTGTCACCTATTTTTAATTTAGTCTTAGTCTTAGTCTTGTGACGAAATGTCCTTTTTAGTCTTTGTCATATTTAGTCATTCAAATATCATTTTTGTTAATCAAGTTTTAGTCGACTAAAAGTCTCGTCATTTTAGTCTAGTTTTAGTCAAAAGAAAACTAAAAGTATCTTAGTCTTAGTCAGTTTTAGTCAACACATTTTAGTCTTTTTTTTATAACAAATTATTTCTGATTACCATTTGAGTCAAATAGTGTTTCACACATCTCAATTTTCCAACAATATTGTGTGTCCACAGGGCTACTCGTCTGTTATAATTACTCATTCTGATTTTTTGTCAGTCAGTATGTTTACATGCACAGGTAAGTCCAGCTACATAGCTTGGCTGGGATTTGACCATAGACAGTAAAAGATTTGACTGGACCACTGTCATATTCGTAGACCAGTGTTTCTCAAAGTGTGGTCCGGGGATCACTGGTGGTCCGCAAGCTATCCCAAGCGGTCCGCGAGCAGACGTGGTAAAATATAATATAGATGAGTTGTTTGCAATATTGAACCAACTTGTATGTAAAAACAGTTCTGCAACACTGTCTATGTAAGATATGCCAGTTTAAATCATACAGTATGAATCCACACAATAAGCAAAGTGCAAAGACAATAAGCAAGGTGGTTCAGTGAGTAAGCCTATTGTGTAGACTAATTGCTACTGTTGAAGTAGGTCTAATCTTTTTTTTTTTTAGCTAGGGTTAGTTAAGTGGTCCTGAAACTGAAAAAGTTTGTTGAGAAACACTGTCGTAGGCCAAAGTATTAATGTTTTAGAGAAACTTCAACTTCTGGGAATGTAGCATTGTGGCATAAAGCTTAGGTAGTTATCTTGCTAACTCTGGTAGAAATCTCCAGTGTTCTTGTTCCATGTAGTTTCGTGTTGCAGCCACAGGGTTGCAGCAACAGCACGTAGACTAGCCTACAGGAAAGCTGTTGCGTATGAACTCATTCGGAATATTTTGAAAACGTAACAGCTAGATATTCTGTCTTCTCATTTTGTAGACGAAAATGAAGAGAGATTTTATCTTAGTTTTTATTTCATGCAAAACATTTTAGTCTCGTCTTTTTTCGTCAACAATAATGCATCTTAAGATAGTCTTAGTCAGTGTTTCAGGACATTACTGCAGTCTCGTCATCGTCTCGTCTTAGTCATGAAAAAAAAGGTCGTTGACGAACATATTTCCTCTCATCTCATCTGACGAAATTAACACTAATTCCAGATTAGTCTGTAATTTCAAGACAATCGGTTTGCATGTTTTTTTAAACTAAGGTTAACTAACAGGTTAAGTAAGGTTAACTAACTAACTAACTTCACAGTGTAGCAAAACTTAAGCAATTCAAGTATAGTTTACATGATTTAAATGATCATGTTTACTTTTCCACCTCAACATTAAATTACTCCTTTTAGCCAAGTAATCTCAAAAAGCAAAATCAACAATATAGCCGCAAGCAGCAATGGCGGGCCCGAGCACCTCTGTTCCGTAACGCGTGACATTTCGGAATCCAACAAAGCACTGACATGGTGCATTTGTGAAATGTACATATTTGATGCGTGTGCTATTTGTTTTTGTATTTAATTTTCTGGCACATATACTTGCTTGGCCAGGTGGGGGCGCAATGCAAGGCAGGCCCATTGGGTGTCATAATAATCATAATAAATATTAACCTGAGAAATTTCAGACTATTCATTTTAAGCAAAGAACGTTTATGATGCACTTTTTGGTTGGCCAGATGGTGGCGTTATGTTAGGCATGGAAATTACACATGTGAATATCATCAAAATAAAGATATTTAATTAAAATTTTGTAAATAAATTCCAAAAACTATTCTGACTTTGGCCAGCTGTTGGCGCTATGCCAGACAGGCATATTGGGTGTTTGGATGTCATATACACCTAATCTGATTAATCTGATGAATCTGATTGTAATATTCAGATGTGGAAAAAACACATTCCTTCTCTTGCCAATTGGTGGCACTATGAAAGGCATGTTAACTCATTGAATGCCAAGCTGTTTTCGGAAGCGTTGTCCTAGAGTGCCAGCAATCTAGACCATTGTTGATGATTTTTGTACAGCCACAGCATATTCTGTGTTATAGCTATGAACACATACGATAGCTCGATTAAAAGGTGAGACTTTAAGCTCTCGGTGGGTGCAAACCGTGTATTTCTACACGTCTCTGTTCCTGAGAAATCCCAAGCTAAACAGTGGCTAGTTTTCATCAAAATCGCTGTTTTTTTTCTAGAAATGGAGATATAACGTCTTTGATGAAATATGAAGTGTTGCCTGTTACTTACTTGTGTAAACTGTCCGGGAAGTGATCAGCGAGACCTGGCGAGACTGCCACCTAGTGATAGACCCACGAAAATGGCCTGGTTTTGACCTGACGTGCATGAGTCACTGATTCGACCCAAAGCGGCAACCGAGTTATGATAAAATGTCCAGATAAAATTTCCAGATTGTGCGTTTTCATGAGTTTCACGATCGTCATATATTTCATTTCCATTCATCACAGAGTTCCCAAAATCACATATAAGGTGTGTTAGAGTGTCTAGTTTCGTAATTTAAAAAAAAAAAGCTAAAAATGTAATATTACGTTTTTGGCACTCAACGCATGGGAAGGAAAAACGTAATATTACGTTTTTGGCACTCAATGAGTTAATAAGACATATGCATATCATCATGATATCTAATTTTGTGTAAAATTTCAGATCAATCAGTCAAAGCATTGAACATTTTTGGCACATTTCCCGATTGGCCAGATGGTGGCGTTATGCTAGGCATGTGGATTCCACATGTGAATGTCATCACAATAATGATATCCAATATTTTGTAAAGTTTCAGATCAATCAATAAAGGCATTGCCAATTTCTGGCACATGTTCCTGCTTGGCCAGGTGGTGGCGCTATGCCAGGCAGGCCCATTGGGTGTCTGGATATCTTCATAATCATAATATCTATTAACCTGAGAAGTTTCAGACCATTCATTCATAGCATAGAGCATTTCTGGCACATTTCCTGCTTGGCCAGATGGTGGCGCTATGCTAGGCATGTGAATTACACATGTGAATATCATCACAATAATATCCAATATTTTATAAAGTTTTAGATTAATCAGTTAAGGCATCATCCATTTCTGGCACATTTCCTGCTTAGCCAGGTGGTGGCGCTATGCCAGACAGGCCCATTTTGTGTCTGGATGTCATCATAATCATAATATCTATTAACCTGAGAAAATTCAGACCATTCATTCAATGCACTGTGACTTTATGACACATTTCCTGTTTATGTGGTGAGATATTGAAACCATAATATATTACAACGTATCAAAAATCCCTTCACAATTTAACATCAGCAACATCTTGGCATAATGTTTGTCAAATTTCACATGAATCTGACAAACCGTCTAGGAGGAGTATGTTCAAATTGATCATGTGCCATCAGTATAATTGTCATTCTTTCTGTTGCCAGTTGGTGGCGCTATGCCAAACATGCATGTTCAATGACCTGTGAAATTTAAAACATTTCAAGCCATGCATGGTGAATGACACATTTATTGTTTATGTGGAACGGTATTAAAATGAATAATTTCGTCATTTCGTCAAATTACAACATATCAAAAAAAGCTTCACAATTTAGAATCAGAAACATCTTGGCGTCATGTATACCAACTTTGACATTAATCGGATCAACCGTCTAGGACAGCCATCACCAAATGGCGGACCGCGGTCCGAGTCCGGACCGTGACGTGATCTTATCCAGACCCAGACCATAATAGCCTAATTTAGAGTTTCAAGTAAGATTTCAAAGCTGCGCTAAATGTTTCGTTGGTTATGATAACAGCATTTACTTCAGGAGCTTCAGGAACCATCATTTCGCTTGCTGCTACTCAGCCAGTGAAATCTGTGAATTCTGATAAAGTCGAGTCAGTGAGTAAAGTAGCCTACTATGGAGAAGAGACTGATAGCCTGAAACGAGCGAGGAGAGGAGACGGGCCGAGAAACAATTAGATAGATATCTAAGTTAACGATAAGTAAGTTATTTTCAAATCATCGATTGCTCAAAGAGGAGAAAGCTAGACAGCGAGAACAGAGCTTTATATAACGATACGGGGGCAATACCACGCAAAACTGTCACGTCCGTAACGCCAACTAAATATGGATGTGACAGTTTTGCGCGGAATTGCCCTGGACCTCTTCTATATATTCTGAGACAGGCGATTTTAAGCGCCAATTTGAAGCACCTCTACTAGACAAAGCGTATATTTTGAACAAGCATAGGGTAGGCTAGGCCCATTCAACAGTGAACTGAGACCACAGAATATTTTACGATTTAAGAAGGCAATATGATTGATCCACCACAATCTAGTTAAGCCTACATGCATTCACTGCCCAACAACGTGATATTCCTGGGTCAACATAAAAAAAAGCTAAAACAATTAAATTAAACTTGCTGATTAATGGGTTCAAGGAACCAGCTGTGGAATATCCATCCTTGTCTCAGCTCAAATTTTATTTTAAGTGCACGTTAAGATCTTAAAAATAGCCAAGGCTACTCAGTTTTTCTCCCCAATTAGGCTACTCTTATCTTGCCTTATTTCTCCTCATTTCGAATGTTGCCTTTTAGGCTACTTATTTTATTTCACATTAAACATTAGGCCTAGGCCTACAATCTTCTATTTCTTGAATTTCCCCTTGGGCAGGCTCGGACTGGTAATCTGTACAACCGGGCAAATGCCCGGTGGGCCGGTCCACATGTGGGCCGGTGACCTCCGGGATTTTTTTTTTTTAAAGTTATTTAGCCTATTTGCGGCCCGTAATGTAGACCTAGGCTTAGCCTATAAATGCAGTTGCATCCATTTGGATTTGGGGGTGACAGGTCAATCATTTTGGCCTCTTCATGACAGGTTCAGTGTGTGTTACGATCGCGCCCCCCTGCCCCACCCCTCAAGTGGATTTGTCCAAGCAGCCGCTTGGTTTGTGGGGAAATATAGCCTACGAGTCCATGCATGGTAGCCTATGGGCTGTATAAGTGCCCTCTGCTGGCTGGTCAACATAAAAAAAACTCCGGGTACCTACAATTTTCGCACAACTTGATGGAAAAGTGTAGCACAGGTTAAAGAAAACATATTCATGTTTTGGAACTTCAAAGTATTTCCCATATAGTAGCCTTTTAGCTCACAACGACAGTGAAAGTGGAACTTGAAAAGTGGAAGTCTCTCCACCAAGTGTTACATTAGATGCACAATCAATCGCGAGTCGATGCACGTAAAAAGTATCAACTGGTAGTCAACTGGTTAGTAACTAAGGTAGCCTAATTTTGCAAAATGTGCATCTCTCACATAATGGAACAAAAATGCATTGACCATGGCGACAAGCAGTCCTCCCGGAGTTGTGCCTTTTATCGTTACTTTCAGTTACAATAACTTCGTACACAGAGGAAATAAGCGAACAGCTACATGCAAGGTGCATGGCACCAGGATAAATTATGCCTATTCAACAATGTCTGATTTCGTCAGGCATCTCCAAACGTACCCAGATAGGTCAGTCACTTAGGCCTAGCATATATCGTCACAGGTTATGTACGGCTATGTATCTTGAAGTTCCAGTATGTGAGAGACTTGACGTGCCTTAATATCTCCAACCTCAAGTATGCAGCTAATAAGGAAATATAATTGTTATTTAATTAAACAAGGTGAACTTCTCCCCACTAAAAGATGCTACAAGGAAGGGAATTCAAACACACTCAACACCTTACCATCTATTGATGTCATTGTGGTTGAGATATCTGACATTTTTCTGTTAAAGATTGGCATGGAGACAATGGGACATGGTTGCCTTTGTCAGTGTCCTTATGTGAACTTGCACAGGTCAACTTGCTCATCTTTACTTGCGTACCACTTCACACCAGTGCTTCAGACCAGAGCTGATGCTTCAGCAATAGCAGTCACTGAAAAGCTGTAAGTGTTGAACACAGCTGTTCTCACATTAGCTGATTGTGATAAACATAAACCATTGTTGTCTAATTACCAATTATTCATTACACCTGTCTGTAGTATCTACTTTTTTTGTGTTTTTCACCTATAGTATTTTGCAGTATTTTTAAAATACAAAAATACACACCAATAAAGTATTTTGATACAAAATACAGAGCCATTTCCTTCAACCCAATAAAATACAAATGACAAAATACTATTTTGCATTTGAAACACATATTACATGTTTTAGAAATACTACCCATCCCTGGGAACAGGCAGATTACATCTTTATAGCTGGCCATATAATGACATACTTAGGTTAATACTGTATTTCACCAGTTAGGGCACAACAATGGCCAGTAGCTGCACTGTGTAGCCTATCTTGACATGTCTTTAAGTTTTGGGTTACAATATACAGGTAGTGGGCTCTCTGTTGATTTTAATGAGTAGGCCGAAGCCTAAAGTTACAGCATTTCTATCACAATTGACCAGACTTTGACCTTTTGTCTTCTTTTAACAAAATTCTGGCTATGATTGTTCCTTGTATTGCATCATGAGCCATCACTGCACCTATTGCATTCTACTGTTGTTAACCTTAAGCCTAGCTCAGTCATTATGTTGTACCACATCACCCTCCATTAGAAGTGCAATGAGCTGCATTGAGCATAATAAACTGCATTTAGAATTCAAAATCCATATTTCCAGATATTTTGGTAAAAGTAACTTAAAAGTAATACAATAGTAGTGTAATGCCTTACAATTCAGAGACAGTAATATTATAATGTAATGAATTACTTTGAAATGACAGTATTAAGTAATACATAATATATTACGATTTTGAAGTAACTTGCCCAACACTGATTAAACCACATGTCACTGCTTGACTGATGCGATCTGGGAAAACCCGTCGGATGTCGCGCTGTCACGTTTCGAGGAAATAGTAAAAATAGGTCGGTTGTCATTTATTTGGCAAAATTGTATTTTCATTAAATTATTATTATATAACATCTTGTCTATAAGTCCTGAAAATATCTAGGTGAAATTCACTAGTTTTATACATTAAAAATTGATTTATATTGGCCAAGCTGCCTGAAAGATCATCTACATTTGAAACCGCGAACGGCGGAGGTGCATAAAAAATCTCCCATAACTTGCTTTTGCCAGGCTATAAACACTAGGCTACAAAGACGGTTCACCAATCAAAGCCATAAAGTAACCACACGAATGAAATCATATCAATGCACATGTTCCCGCCATATATACATTGTAACACTGTGATATGTTTTGATAAACCTAACGTTAACGTTACGTGAGGATGTCAGTCTTGTGAGAGTCTACAGAGATGGCGGAGCTCAAGAAAAGGGAGTCTGAGGTAGCTGCTCACTTAAATGATGCTGCACGTCTCAATCTGCTAAATCCTGGCGATGCCACTGCCCTGAACGATGTGATCATGGATTATTTCACATCCAGAGATCCAAGAGATGACGAAGGATCGGATTGTAATGAATTTACTGAAGAAGAGGAGTCCGATGAAGGTAAGCTAGCCATGCTATTCTTAATGTAAGATAAGGTGCTTGCTATTTTGAAAGACCAGTGTAAGACTAGTTATCAAAAACCTACAAGGTAACGTTACGATTAAAACATCCAGAGACTGCACTAGTAATAAAACAACAATAAAACAATTTACTTAATTTTAAAATCCCCCTCTGGTAACTTATCTCCTTGTGTAACGTTATAACCGTGATGTAGGTTAGCTGCTAGTGCTATTCCTGACAGGCTAGAAAGTTCCCTGGAAGATCAGGGTTGTTCATTCAGAGTAACTTTATCCATTACGTTACCATGTTCCCGTTATACATTTCTTTTGAATGGCGACACGAAGGCTTAAAACTAAAACGTCAAGTTAAAGCAACAAACTATGGCTGGTTATGCATGTAAGTCCAGTTGACATGTGAGTTTAAAACGGAGACTTAACGTTAATGTTCGAGATGCAGACTGTAGCATTAACGTTAGCTGCTAGGTTAATACACTTGGTGATGTTCATGATTGCTCCATGCTAGTGACATTCAAGACTGTAGCCTTGCATTACTGACGGTGAAGACGGTTTCTTCACTCTGTGACATTATGCAATTGAAATGTAAGACATATAAATCTTATTTTGGGAATGAGAGATGTTGGATTGAGCCAGATCCGATAGCTTGTCAGCATGCTGTGCAAACCTGCACATAACATGTTCACTTTTTTATTAGTAGGCTACACCTTAACATAAAGTTAACTTGGTCGCACCTTGTCAAACAAAATAATCTAATCATGATGATGATGATGATAATTGTTTTGAGTAATAATAGTAGTACTACTATAGTAGTAGCCTACACATGTGTCTTATGGGCATAGACATATTGCAATGGTGAAATACTTGTGTGATAGATTCTCAATGTTGATTATTAATAATAATGTAGTTCAGCCTTTTTTATATAATACATGTATTACAGTTATTCATTCTTACTCATTTCAGGTGAGGACCATCCCACATCTATTATTGAAGATGTAGCAGAGATACTACCACCTGTTCCACATCAAGAAGAGAATGGTGATGTGCAAGAGTTTGTATGTGCATGCAAATACAATAACGGTCATCCATGTTCAACACGTTTCATGCAAGAGGAGTTGCAGATGATTCGTTACTGTTTCTTGGAAATGACAAGGGAAGAGCTAGATATCGCCATTTTAGCTAAACTCTCGTGTGGAATGCATCTTTCTCAGCTAACATCCCGCACCCATAAAAAAGAAAAGACAGTTCGGAAGTCCCAAAGAACTGATTTCTTTCACCATGGGGAGAAAATATGCAGGGATACGTTCAAATATCTCCATGGCATTGGGCAGGTCAAGCTAGATGCTCTTATTAAGCATTATAAGGAGCATGGTGTTACTCCTCGAATTCATGGCAACAAAAAGCGCCAGCCTCCTAATGCACTGAAGAAAGAGGACAATATGTATGTTGCACATTTCATTTTAAACTATGCTGAAACTCATGGCATGCATCTTCCAGGGAGGGTACCAGGCTTTTGGAGGAGTGATTTGAAACTTCTTCCAACTAACTGTACGAAGGTGAAGGTGTACTCTGATTACTGTGTGGCAGTTGCTGCAGCGAATCAGCGTGTGGTTTCTGTAGTTACGTTTCGCCGTATCTGGCGGGAAGTGGTGCCATTTGTTGTCACAATGCGGCCAGCAACTGACCTGTGTTGGACATGTCAAAAATATCAAAAACACATTAGTGAGGCTGCCAATAAGGCTGATTCAGAAAAGGTAGAGCTACATCGTCTGGCCACTGAACATCTGGAGAAGGCTAGAGTAGAACGTACACACTATCAGCAACTTTGTAAGGATTCAAAAGCAAACTTGCCTGCTGGGTTAGAGTTAGGTCCACACATTCCTTGTAGCTATGAGGGAATGGTACATTATAGCATGGACTTTGCACAACAGATTCACTACCCCAATGATCCCCTCCAACCAGGGCCGATGTATTTCAAAACACCACGTAAGTGTGGAGTTTTTGGTGTAGCATGTGAGGCCTTGCCAAAGCAGGTTACTTTCTTGTTGGATGAATGCATACAGACTGGTAAAGGTAGCAACTGTGTTATTAGCCTTTTACACTCATATCTTGAGAATTATGGACTGGGTGAAATGCACATGCACCTTCATGCAGATAACTGCGCGGGACAAAACAAGAACTCTTTTGTGATGTGGTATCTGATGTGGCGTGTCTTGACAGGTCGTCATGTGTCAATCAAAATGAGTTTCCTTCTTGCTGGGCACACAAAGTTTTCCTGTGACTGGTGCTTTGGGCTCTTTAAAAGAAATTTTAGGAGGAATAAGGTTGACTGCTTGGATGACATTGCCCAAGTAGTTCAAAACTCAAGTCCATCTGGAGTCAATGTACCATGTCTTTGTGGTAGAGAGGATGGCACTGTTCTTGTACCCATGTATGACTGGAGCACATTCTTGGGTACATACTTCAGAAAATTACCCACCATTAAAAGCTTTCATCATTTCTTATTCTGTCAGGGCTCCACATTAGTAACAATGAAAACATTTCTTAATAGTGAGGAAGTTTCCCAAGACTTGGGGAGAAATGGTGTCGACTTTGATGCACTTGACCCAAATGCTTTGCCTGATCAACTCCTCCCAAAGGGGCTTGATGCTAAAAGGCAACAGTATCTTTACAATGAGATAAGGGAATTTGTGACAAAGGACAAGCAGGACTTGGTTTGCCCCCTCCCTCAGGCTGTAACCATGAATGAGGATTAATTGAATACAAGAGTTGAATCTATAGTTAGTGTTGTTACTCAACTTTTCCATTTGAATTTACGATAAGTCATGATATATTGCATATTTTTATGTTTTCTGTATATATATATATATATAAGCTTACTGCATGTTTCAGATATTTTCTGCATAGTTATACTGCATATTTTTCTGGATATTTTTACTGCATGATTTGATGATATTCTATGTGTTGTTACCTCAACGTTTCCATTTGAATTCACAGTAAGTCATGATATACAGCATATTTCAGATATTTTCTGCATAGTTATACTGCATATTTTTATACTTTTCTGGATATTTTTACTGCATGATTTCATGATACTTTGAATGATAGCAAAACAATAATTACATCGAATATGTGTTGATACCTCAACTTTTACATTTTGAATTCACAATAAGTCATGATATACTGTATATTTCTGATATTTTCTGTAGTTATACTGCATATTCTTTATATTTTCTGCATATGTATACTGCATGATTTGATAATATACTGTATAATAACAGAATGATACTGACATTGTCTAATACATATATAATGTACAGTAACTTATAAAGAGAAAAAGAAACAAAAAAAGAAGAGGAAGAGTTACGTAAAACAAATTCAATTCATTGAATGTTGAATGAATAAATACATTCTTCATTTTTATCTAATTAATGAGTGTTGTGTGTTTGCTTGGTGCCAAATAAGTGTGTGCCATAATAGAGTAATTAAAATTTAACATGTGATATTCGATTGTGGTGATTCTATTTAGAATGTCCATCTTTAAAGCTGTTTTTCTCAAAATTCCATTTCATAAAACCATGTTACTAAGCTGACTTCAGATAATGATAACATTTGTTACAGACATGCTATGAAAAAAAGGAAAACAGATTTGAAAAGACATTTAAAGCAGCTTTAAGGTGGTATCAGAATCTTAAGTTGGTAAAATTTCACCATGTGATGGGTTTTCCCAGATCGCATCACAAAAAATATAGGGTACTGAACATGCATGGAGATCGTCATATTTGACAGAAATTATAATACTGATTATATAATAACCTATAGGTCCAAATCTAAATGTTTGGGTTCAGTTTATGAAGTGTTGCTACTGTGATACTGTGTGATACTGCATGATACTGTGTGTTTTATTTATGGGGGGGGGGGGGGGGGGTCAGGGGGGGATTTTGGTATCGGTGGGCTTGTGTGTGTATGTGGGGGGTTGTCGGTCCAGTAGTGGGCCGGTCCAGGAGAAAATTGCCAGGGCCGAATTTTGTTCCCAGTCCGACCCTGCCCTTGGGGATCAATAAAGTATCTATCTATCTATCTATCTACAACTAGGCTCCATCCATCCATCCTAATATTATACATACATACATATACATAGCCTAAACACACGTTAACCATTATGATGCTCCGGACCTTTGTTTGAGGAAATTTTCTGTAACTGGACCTCGCTGAAGATTAATTGAATACCCCTGGTCTAGGAGGAGTATGTTAAAATTGATCATGTCCACAACGCACAAAATCTCAATTACCTCACTTCCTGTGGGTGTGGCTAATGGCATGTTAATACAAAAGTTGATTGATTTTGGGAGTTACATACACCCACAAAATTTGGTGTGTGTATCTAAAACTATATGCCAACCACAAGTCACAGTGACATAAGGGGGTGCTATGGAGTTCCTGGGCAACGCCCAGTGCCAAGGCTTTTCCCCTGTGTATTTACGGTACCTCTTGACGTGTGTGCCAAATTTCATGCGTTTTCACCGATGGGAAGCACCTCTTTTGGCATCACAATTCATCACATTTTAGTCCGCACAAAATCCCAAAAACCTAATTTCCTGTTGGGCGTGGCTAATGCATTGTACATACGAAAGTTGTTCATCTTGGGGAGATACACACACCTACCAAATTTGGTGTGTCTAGCTGAAAGTATGTGCCAACCACTAGATCAATCACCTAGAGGGCGCTACTGAGTCCCTGGGCCACGCCTGGGGCCAAGCCTTTATGCCTGTGTAGCCATTGCGATACCAGATGTGTGTGTCAAATTCCAAGACTTTTCATCCATGTTAACCACCTCAAAAATAGCAAAAAGTTGAACAAATAATAATAATAATCTTTCCAAAAACAATAGGGCTTCGCACCTCTCTGTGCGCAAGGCCGTTCGCGCACCATCGGTGCTCGGGCCCTAATAATCAACAAAAGACAAAAACTGAGTTATACTACCTAAAAAGTTTAAGTAAGAATAGCTATTCGATTTTACAGTGCAAAGTGACTTTCCCAAAACTGAATGCATGTGAGATTCAACACATTCTTCCTGTTGTGTGACTGTGGAATTACTTTGAATTGCCATGAATTTAATTCCACTTCCTGTCATTCCAATTCCAATTCCAATTCAACTTCCTGTGGGGCGGAGCCAATTCAATTCAAATTCCAATTTGTGAATTGAATGGAGATCCATTCGAAAATTCTGAATTTTGCACAAGCCTGATGCTTTCATGAATTTGTATAATGGCAGGAACTGGTACCACCTGCCATGCACATTTAGTGTCCAATTTAACTAAACCATAAAACATGAAATAAAACAAACTCATGTTTTTCTTTCAAACACAATGCTATTATGTTGGTGACATTTTGCCACAGCAATGAATTTATCCAACAAAATCATGTAAGATCAATGTGAACCACCTAAGTACTGAACCAGTAAGGCAAATGGGATGCCTTGGTGTCACCATTTCACTGTGTTCCCATTAACTTTTGCAAGAACTCTGAGATAATCACACAGCTAACAGTGTTGGCAAAAGTTTTCACAAGTTTTCTTAATTAAGCAATGAGAGGCCGTAGGTAACGCTGATTCTACAACAGCTAAGGGGTGTTGTTAGGCACGACGCGCTAACGTGATCGTGTTATACAGGTGCCATGTACTGATAGTAGGCATTCAGATGTACTAAGTATTGCAACATCAATGTTAAAGGAAGATAACTTTGATATTTAAGACTTGAAGATGAAGTCTTAAAATGAAACATGCTGAATATGTTGTGCTACAGTTACTTTAAGTATTCAGAAGCATTCATTGAGGTTGAAAACATTTGCCATGGAACCACTGATACTTTGTGCATGCTCAATACCTCATGGTGGGAACAAAGCATGGTTCAACTCAAACCATAACATAAGATATCTCTGCTATAAATTCTACTGGTCACTAAGCATAATCCTCTTTCTAAAACTGATAGTTCCGATCCTTGATTGTGATTGGCTGAATCGCGTTCAATGCCGTTGTAAAATCCACTAGCTAAAACCCCCCTTAGCTGTTGTAGAATCAGCATAACCTACGGACTCGAGTGGCGTATTGCTTTTCTAAAACTGTTGCTATAAATACCTGGCAAAGTTTCATAAAGTAAAGGCAAAGCAACGAGAAATGTAACGATTTATTCATAGATAATCATTCTTCCGCCAAGAAATATATTTCCTCTATCTAAATGGTTGCCAAACAACGTTGAGACGCAGCTACTTTAACTTTTGTATCAAGTTATGGTAGCGCAGTAATATAGAACGGAATGCAGTCTACTCTTACATTAGACATTATTTTAAAAAGAAAGTATTCTTGCCAAGTCTGTAAGGTAGAACCTTTGCTTTGTTCTAAAAGCATATGCTTATGGCACCCATGATAAAACACGCTTGAACACTCAGGTGAGGCCTGATAACAGAAAAAAAACATAAATTATTGGAAATAGATGAACTAATAAAGTGTTAAATGACTTACCCAAACACTATAAAAATCACGGCAAGAATGGCTAGATTATTTTTCAGATGGTACATGTTTCTGTTGCTGATGGCAAGACGATCACTTGGCTCTTAAGGAATCAAAATGATATAGTTTAGATAAATTAGGGCTGTCGCAGAGGAGGTCAACTGGGATGACTCAAGCCACACCTCCTTTTGTTCTGCCCATCCAATGAAATCTTGGCTAACCTCTCGGTGCCTTTTCTTGATATGCAGTATGTGTGAGGTTGGCAGGTTGGCACCAGCTATTTGAATGTTCAAACACTGTTTGAAGGGCAGGGGCAAAAAAACACTACATTTGACAGCTTTGTTCAGGAACATATTACATTCAGACAAAATAAGATAAGATCTTTGGACACACTTATAAAAACAATAAGGGTATGTAGGTATACAGTGATTACAGAAAAGTTTGATGTGCATGCTCTATGTCTGCTATGTCTGTAAATGATTTCATGCAGGTATGGTGTGGTATATGGGTGCAATTCTTTATTGAAATCATCTAAGTAAATCATCTTGGAAATTATCAAAGTATCCAACCCATCCAACTTGTTTTAGTGTTCAGTTTGAAACCCAACGTCTATGACCGTGTGGAGGTACATTAGTGCCTAAAGCATCTTGCACATCTGGCAAGGCACAATTGATCGATGTATACAGGTTTTGAGCATCATATACTGCCAGGCAATAATGCCAGGCAATGGGAAGACCAGGGAAGATCAGGGAAGAAATATTTCAGGAAAACAATGCCAAAATGAATTCTGCACATATTTAAACAGTATTTCTCCATAGAGGAAGAGTCCAGACCTGTCGAATTAGGTGCATCATGGAGTGAAAAAGATGATTAAGAATATACTGGTGAACAGTAATGGGACGACATTTCATTCTCAAAACTCTAGCAACTGGTCACCTTAGTTCCTAAACATTTACAGAATGTTGTTAAATGAAGGGGTGAAGCAGCACAGTAGTAAACATTCCTTGTCCCAACTTTTTTGAAAGTATATATATTAAAATAAAATAAAAATAATATATGGGTCATTCTACAATTCAGGGTACATTTCAAGTGTAGAAAGAAACCAAAAAAAATGTTTTTATAATTAAACTTTTTTATAGTCATAGAACACACTTCAAAATTAACATGACAAGTATTTGCTGAGCTTAAACCTGCAAGACCTCAAGTATTTATTTGAAAACAATTATGTAATAACAGAAAAATCTGTCAACTCTGTTAGAGACAAACTCAGTAAATTATACATATTTAGTAGTGTTGCGCAGGTAAGCTTGATCGGAAAATATTGCGGGTGCAGGCGGGGCGGGTCAAAAATTGACAAAGCACTTCTTCTCACAAAGTTCTTACTTAGTTATTAATAATGTAGGCTACATAACATTAAGTGCAACAAACCTTCTTGCAATCTCTTAACTGCATAAAACAGGTTAAGATATGATTAGTCTACGACTACAAGACCTTCCATCTTCTCTTCCCCTCTCCCTCTTACACAGGCAAGTGACAGAGGGTGGCAGAGGCATCAAACAGGATCGTCTATACAGATGCATTTTTCTTAAATCGTGGATGCATGTGTAGTCTGACCAGTGTTAAATGGGAATGACTAGAATTCTAGGAATAATACCCCAGAGGTAGATAACAGTTGAGAATATAAAAACATTATTTATTTCACGTATTTCATGGAGAACAGTTTGAGAGCACATGCAACATTTAGTAAGCCTTCCCCACAGTTAGCTAAATCAACCACAGCTTTTAATCATCCACTTTTTGAGACAGAGCAGTGGGGTTACAACCAAAACTAAAAAACGCAATTCCAGGGAATTACCAGTGCATGAAAATGCAAAACATATGGTGTGAAATATATTGTTAAAACAGATGATGTGCTAATTGGCAACCAACATGATAGTATGATATTAATATAGTTGGAATGACTGAACTAGGTAGATGAGGTTTAATATAGTTGGAATGACTGGACAGTTAAATAGGTGGATAGTTTAAATGGTTAAATTATTTGCTAGGTAGATGAGGTTTAATAGTTGTAATGACTGAACTAGGTAGATGAGGTTTAATATAGTTGGAATGACTGAACAGTTAAATAGGTGGATAGTTTAAAAGGTTAAATTATTTGCTAGGTAGATGAGGTTTAATAGTTGGAATGACTGAACTAGGTAGATGAGGTTTAATATAGTTGGAATGACTGAATAGTTAAATAGGTGGATAGTTTAAAAGGTTAAATTATTTGCGAGGTAGATCAGGTTTAATATAGTTGGAATGACTGAACTAGGTAGATGAGGTTTAATATAGTTGGAATGACTGAACTAGGTAGATGAGGTTTAATATAGTTTGAATGACTGAACAGTTAAATAGGTGGATAGTTTAAAAGGTTAAATTATTTGCTAGGTAGATCAGGTTTAATATAGTTGGAATGACTGAACTAGGTAGATGAAGTTTAATATAGTTGGAATGACTGAACAGTTAAATAGGTAGATGAGGTTTAATATAGTTGGAATGACTGAACAGTTAAATAGGTGGATAGTTTAAAAGGTTAAATTATTTGCTAGGTAGCCTAGGTGAGGTTTAATATAGTTGGAATGACTGAACAGTTAAATAGGTGGATAGTTTAAATAGTTAAATTATTTGCTATAGATGAGGTTTAATATAGTTGGAATGACTGAACAGTTAAATAGGTGGATAGTTTAAATGGTTAAATTATGTTGTGGACAGAGTAAACAGTTGAACATGATGTGTAGACTTAAGAGAATGAGACTGTATGCTTAAAGCCTGAGAAACTGACAGTTGATGCAGGTGGCCTAGCCACCTGGCCTAGGATTCTAATTGCTTATCACCCGGAGAGAAGAAATACTCTTTTCTGATTGGCTGGCGGGGTGGCCTTTCATTCTGAATCACAGGACACCGTTCCATATCAATGCTTATGAATAGTAACTATAACAAATAGTAGGACTACGGTTGCAGGCTTCGCAACAATGGAATCTATCTATAAAGCAAGAAGCGTCTGTGTGTCTCTGTCTGTCTGTCTGTCTGTCTGTCTGTGGCAAGCAGGGCTCTGGCAGAGCTGGATCAGTGTAGGTTACACAGGTAAAAACGTAACATGTCTGACCTCAACAGTAAAGTGAACTCCGCGGATTTTGCAACAACACGCCAAGACACACAGGTATGCAGTGGCTCTTCAAAATGACGTAAAAAATGATGTGCAATAAACGGACACTTCGAATAGCCCAGGCTACTTTGGACTGTCTTTAGACTTTGAATAAGCAAACGACATTTCCAACTGGAAGGTCTTAAATTGAAACGAGCGATAATGGTCCCGAATTAAAGAACATCTCAGAATGCCACACATGCAAAGCATAACCAGCGACAAGCAACGAGTGGCAGACAGTGATGCTATATGAATAGCCCAGGCTACTTTGTAATGTCTTTAGACTTTGAATAAGCAAACGACAGTTCCAACTGCAAGGTCTTAAATTGAAACGAGCGATGACGGTCCCGAATTAAAGAACGTCTCAGAATGCCACACAAGCAAAGCGTAACCAGCGACAAGCAACGAGTGGCAGACAGAGTGTGATGTCACTTATAGGCCACCAGAGACTGTTTTTGAGTCACACCGTTGCAAATTTCATATTATGCCACCATTCCACAAAATGGTTTGTTTTCTCCATCATCAAGTTATTCAATAGGCTAAGCATATAGCCTTGACTCAAAACAGCTGTTAGGATTATGTAATTTTCATTTGTAAAAAATGTCACATGTAGCCATGCTTAAATTCTGCTCACTTCACATTTATTATATTATTATATTATCTGTAGGCCTATTCATTATTGAATGCTTACCTGGAATTATGTTTTTCCCTATTCTATTTTCCAAGCAGGCCTACCTGCAGGCATGTAATTGGGCTACAGGAATAGCATGTTTGAACGGGCACTGCACTAGTCAACTGTAATCAAGCTAACTGTCCATGCTATCGGAAGTTGTACAACAAGCTGAACTTCTTTTTAAACTAAACCGTGTGTTTTCTTTGCTTTACAGTGGCAACCGGGTGATAGGCCACTGTACCTTCGAGGTGTGTCCAGTTATACGGAATTAGTGGACTCGGGCGGAGGCCCGCTGCGTGTCGGGGAGTTTTTTGTCACTCGCCCTCGTCCATTAATTCCGTACAACAGGACACCTCGGCGATGAGGTTTAATATAGTTGGAATGACTGAACAGTTAAATAGGTGGATAGTTTAAATGATTTGCTAGATAAATGAGGTTTAATATAGTTGGAATGACTGAACAGTTAAATAGGTGGATAGTTTAAATGATTTGCTAGATAAATGAGGTTTAATATAGTTGGAATGACTGAACAGTTAAATAGGTGGATAGTTTAAATGGTTAAATTATGTTGTGGACAGAGGAAACAGTTGAACAAGATGTGTAATCTTATTAAGAGAATGAGACTGTATGCTTAAAGGTCCAGTATGTAGGAAATAATGGAAAATAAACTGTAACCATTCCAAAAATGATCACCATATGTTGTCAGAGAGTAAGGAAACACGATGAATTGAAGTAATGGCTTATTTGACAACATTACTGTAACCTGTAAAACCCTGTAAAACCCATGAAAAAAATGGAGTTACGGGGCGGAATCTCTTGGAATTTTCGTTTATGTTTTGAACAATTAATTCTAGAATAGCATATTAATAATGGGCTAGGGCGTCCTCCTATTTGGGTTGCCAAATTAGCAAAGGCCAACTGTCAACAGCTGTCAGTTGTAGTCATGAACAAGTAGGCCTAGTCTACAAGAGGCAGATTAAACTTTTTTTTTTTATCAGATCTACTTCAAAAAGAGTATTTCTTCTCTCCGGGTGATAAATGTAAATATCCGTCTTCTTACATGCGTAAGTCATAAGAGAAACAAACCACATAGGAACTGGAATAGAAACACTGCATTGTTAAAGTATATCAATTATGCAAAGTGAGGGGGTTACAAAGATTAATGGTAGTGGTGGTAGTTAGAGTTGTCATATTGTAAAAAGACATTTACCTCCCTTTTGCTCTTCACAGCAACACATCAAGACCTCCACTCCAGAGGAGAATCCAGGCAACCGGCCTGTATAGTAAGTCGACTCTTTTGATCCCGTGAGGGAAATTTGGTCTTTGCATTTATCCTAATCCGTGAATTAGTGAAACACACTCAGTACACAGTGAACACACAGTGAGGTGAAGCACACACTAATCCCGGCGCAGTGAGCTGCCTGCAACAACAGCGGCGCTCGGGGAGCAGTGAGGGGTTAGGTGCCTTGCTCAAGGCCACTTCAGCCGTGCCTACTGGTCGGGGTTCGAACCGGCAACCCTCCTTTTTTTGAGCACAGGGATTAAAGTGAAAAAAAATCGTTTGACTGAACTTTTTTCAGGCCATAAGTCATACGTTCTTCATATATACCTATAGAGATAGCACCCCTTTTGCGGTCGCGACCTATTGGTTTTTAATGTACAAAAAGATGCAAACAGCAAAGTAAAGGGAGTATTCGCCTTATTCACACGACGGCCATTGTTTAAACCAAAACGAGGCTACAGGGTACACTTACTATATAATTAATGCCACCTACAGGCAGTGTTGGGCAAGTTACTTCAAAATCGTCAAAGTAATTTGTTACATTATAATATTACTGTCTCTGAATTGTAAGGCATTACACTACTATTGTATTACTTTTAAGTTACTTTTACCAAAATATCTAGAAATATGGATTTGGAATTCTAAATGCAGTTTATTATGCTCAATGCAGCTCATTGCACTTCTAATGGAGGGCGATGTGGTATAACATAATGACTAAGCTAGGCTTAAGGCTAACAACAGTAGAATGCAATAGGCGCAGTGATGGCTCACGATGCAATACAAGGAACAATCATAGCCAGAATTTTGTTAAAAGCAGACAAAAGGTCGAAGTCTGGTCAATTGTGATAGAAATGCTGTAACTTTAGGCTTAGGCCTACTCATTAAAATCAACAGAGAGCCCACTACCTGTATATTTAGGGCCCGAGCACCGAAGGGCGCAAGGCCCTATTGTTTTTGTAAGGATTATTATTAGGGCCCGAGCACCGAAGGGCGCAAGGCCCTATTGTTTTTGTAAGGATTATTATTATTAGGGCCCGAGCACCGACTCGGTGCGAAGCCCTATTGTTTTTGGAAAGATTATTAGGGCCCGAGCACCCGAAGGGCGCAAGGCCCTATTGTTTTTGTAAGGATTATTAGGGCCCGAGCACCGAAGGGCGCAAGGCCCTATTGTTTTTGTAAGGATTATTATTATTATTATTATTATTATTATTATTGTTATTCCACTTTTTTGCTTTCCTGTTTTTGAGGTGGTTAACATGGTCGAAACCTCTTGAAATTTGGCACACACGTCAGGTGTCACGCATCGCAGTTAGGTACAAGAGCTTGACCCCGGGCGTGGCCCAGGGACTCGCTAGCGCCCCCTTAGGTGACTGATCCCGTGGTAGGCAAATATTTTGAGGTGGTTAACATAATCGAAAACGCATGAAATTTGGCACACACATCTAGTGATACAGTGAATAGACAGGGATAAACGCTTGGCACAGGGCGTTGCCCAGGAACTCCATAGCGCCCCCTTACGTCACAGTGACTTGTGGTTGGCATATAGTTTTAGATACACACACCAAATTTGGTGGGTGTATGTAACTCCCAAAAACAAACAACTTTTGTATTAACATGCCATTAGCCACGCCCACAGGAAGTGAGGTAATTGAGATTTTGTGCGTTGTGGACATGATCAATTTTAACGTACTCCTCCTAGACGGTTGATCCGATTCATGTCAAAGTTGGTATACATGACTCCGAGATGTTCCTGATGATAAATTGTGAAGCGTTTTTTTGATATGTTGCAATTTGACGAAATGGCGAAATTATTAATTTGAATACCCTTCCACATAAACAATAAATGTGTCATAATTCACCATGCATGGCTTGAAATGTTTTAAATTTCACAGGTCATGGAAGACCATGTTAATGATAATATTCACATGTCCATAATGCATGTTTGGCATAGCGCCACCAACTGGCAACAGAAAGAATGACAATTATACTGATGTCACATGATCAATTTGAACATACTCCTCCTAGACAGTTTGTCAGATTCATTTGAAATTTGGCAAACATTATGCCAAGATGTCGCTGATGTTAAATTGTGAAGGTATTTTTGAATGTTGTAATATATTTGATATGCTTTTAATATCTCACCACATAAACAGGAAATGTGTCATAAATCACAGTGCATTGAATGAATGGTCTGAAACTTCTCAGGTTAATAGATATCATGATTATGCTGATATCCAGACACCCAATGGGCCTGCCTGGCATAGCGCCACCACCTGGCCAAGCAGGAAATGTGCCAGAAATGGAAAATGCCTTAAGTGATTGATCTGAAACTTTATAAAATATTGGATATCATTATTGTGATGATATTCACATGCGTAATTCACAGGCCTAGCATAGCGCCACCATCTGGCCAAGCAGGAAATGTGCCAGAAATGCTCTATGCTTTGAATAAATGGTCTGAAACTTCTCAGGTTAATAGATATTATGATTATGATGATATCCAGACACCCAATGGGCCTGCCTGGCATAGCGCCACCACCTGGTCAAGCAGGAAATGTGCCAGAAATGGACAATACCTTAAGTGATTGATCTGAAAGTTTACAAACATTTTGGATATCATTATTGTGATGATATTCACATGTGTAATTTCAATGCCTAACACAGCGCCACCATCTGGCCAACCAAAAAGTGTATCAGAAATGTTCTTTGCTTAAAATGAATGGTCTGAAATTTCTCAGGTTAATATATATTATGATTATGATGACACCCAATGGGCCTGCCTTGCATTAAGCCCCCACCTGGCCAAGCGAGTAAATGTGGCAGAAAATAAAATACAAAAACAAATAGCACACGCATCAAATATGTATATTTCAGAAACTCACCACGTCGGTGCTTTGTTGGATTCCGACATGTCACGGGTTGCGGCCCGCAGGTGCTCGGGCCCGCCATTGCCGCTTGCGGCTATATTTAGGGCCCGAGCACCCGAAGGGCGCAAGGCCCTATTGTTTTTGTAAGGATTATTATTCTGTATTATTATTGTTATTCCACTTTTTTGCTTTCCTGTTTTTGAGGTGGTTAACATGGTTGAAAACTCTTGAAATTTGGCACACACGTCAGGTGTCACGCATCGCAGTTAGGTACAAGAGCTTGACCCCGGGCGTGGCCCAGGGACTCGCTAGCGCCCCCTTAGGTGACTGATCCCGTGGTTGGCAAATATTTTGAGGTGGTTAACATAATCGAAAAGTCTTGAAATTTGGCACACACATCAAGTGTCACACAAGGCAGCTAGGTAAAAAAGCTTGGCCCCGGGTATGGCCCAGGGACTCGCTAGCGCCCCCTTACGCCCCCTTAGATGACTGATCCCGTGGTGGGCATATACTTTCAGCTACACACACCAAATTTGGTAGGTGTCTGTATCTCCCCAAGATGAACGACTTTCGTATGTACAATGCATTAGCCACGCCCAACAGGAAGTGAGGTATTTGGGATTTTGTGCAGACTAATATGTAAAGAAATATGTGATGAATCATGATGCCAAAAGAGGTGCTTCCCATGGGTGAAAACGCATGAAATTTGGCACACACATCAAGTGATACAATGAATAGACAGGGATAAAAGCTTGTCACCGGGCGTTGCCCAGGAACTCCATAGCGCCCCCTTATGTCACTGTGACTTGTGGTTGGCATATAGTTTTAGATACACACACCAAATTTGGTGGGTGTATGTAACTCCCAAAAACAAACAACTTTTGTATTAACATGCCATTAGCCACGCCCACCGGAAGTGAGGTAATTGAGATTTTGTGCGTGGTGGACATGATCAATTTTAACGTACTCCTCCTAGACGGTTGATCCGATTCATGTCAAAGTTGGTATACATGCCGCCGAGATGTTCCTGATTATAAATTGTGAAGCCTTTTTTTGATATGTTGTAATTTGACAAAATGGCGAAATTGTTAATTTTAATACCGTTCCACACAAACAATAAATGTGTCATAATTCACCATGCATGGCTTGAAATGTTTTAAATTTCACAGGTCATTAAAGACCATGTTAATGATAATATTCACATGCCCATAATGCATGTTTGGCATAGCGCCACCACCTGGCAACAGAAAGAATGGCAATTACACTGATGTTGCATGATCAATTTTAACATACTCCTCCTAGACAGTTTCTCAGAATCATGTGAAATTTGGCAAATATGATGCCAAGATGTTGCTGATGTTAAATTGCGAAGGGATTTTTGATATGTTGTAATATGTCACGATTTTAATAATTCACCATATAAACAGGACATGTGTCATAAAGTCACAGTGCATTGAATGAATGGTTTGAAACTTCTCAGGTTAATAGATATTATGATTATGTTGATATCCAGACATTCAATGGGCCTGCCTGGCACAGCGCCACCACCTGGCCAAGTAGGAAATGTGCCAGAAATGGACAATGCCTTAAGTGATTGATCTGAAACTTTATAACATATCAGATATCATTATTGTGATGATATTCACATTCGTAATTCACAGGCCTAGCATAGCGCCACCATCTGGCCAAGCAGGAAATGTGCCAGAAATGCTCTATGCCTTGAATAAATGGTCTGAAACTTCTCATGTTAATAGATATTATGATTATGATGATATCCAGACACCCAATGGGCCTGCCTGGCATAGCGCCACCACCTGGTCAAGCAGGAAATGTGCCAGAAATGGACAATGCCTTAAGTGATTGATCTGAAAGTTTACAAAAAAGTTGGATATCATTATTGTGATGATATTCACATGTGTAATTTCCATGCCTAACATAGCGCCACCATCTGGCCAACCAAAAAGTGTATCAGAAATGTTCTTTGCTTAAAATGAATGGTCTGAAATTTCTCAGGTTAATATATATTATGATTATGATGACAACCAATGGGCCTGCCTTGCATTGCGCCCCCACCTGGCCAAGCAAGTACATGTGGCAGAAAATAAAATACAAAAAACAAATAGCACACGCATCAAATATGTACATTTCACACACGCACCACATCGGTGCTTTGTTGGATTCCGACATGTCACGGGTTGCGGCCTGCAGGTGCTCGGGCCCGCCATTGCCGCTTGCGGCTATATTTATTATTATTATTGTTATTCCACTTTTTTGCTTTCCTGTTTTTGAGGTGGTTAACATGGTCGAAACCTCTTGAAATTTGGCACACACGTCAGGTGTCATGCATCGCAGTTAGGTACAAGAGCTTGACCCCGGGCGTGGCCCAGGGCCTCGCTAGCGCCCCCTTAGGTGACTGATCCCGTGGTTGGCAAATATTTTGAAGTGGTTAACATAATCGAAAAGTCTTGAAATTTTGCACACACATCTAGTGATACAGTGAATAGACAGGGATAAAAGCTTGGCACTGGGCGTTGCCCAGCAACTCCATAGCGCCCCCTTATGTCACTGTGACTTGTGGTTGGCATATAGTTTTAGATACACACACCAAATTTGGTGGGTGTATGTAACTCCCAAAAACAAACAACTTTTGTATTAACATGCCATTAGCCACGCCCACAGGAAGTGAAGTAATTGAGATTTTGTGCGTTGTGGACATGATAAATTTTAACGTACTCCTCCTAGACGGTTGATCCGATTCATGTCATAGTTGGTATACATGACGCCGAGATGTTCCTGATGATAAATTGTGAAGCGTTTTTTTGATATGTTGTAATTTGACGAAATGGCGAAATTATTAATTTTAATACCCTTCCACATAAACAATAAATGTGTCATAATTCACCATGCATGGCTTGAAATGTTTTAAATTTCACAGGTCATGGAAGACCATTTTAATGATAATATTCACATGCCCATAATGCATGTTTGGAATAGCGCCACCAACTGGCAACAGAAAGAATGACAATTATACTGATGTCATATGATCAATTTGAACATACTCCTCCTAGACGGTTTGTCAGATTCATTTGAAATTTGGCAAACATTATGCCAAGATGTTGCTGATGTTAAATTGTGAAGGTATTTTTGAATGTTGTAATATATTTGATATGATTTTAATATCTCACCACATAAACAGGAAATGTGTCATAAATCAAAGTGCATTGAATGAATGGTCTGAAACTTCTCAGGTTAATAGATATCATGATTATGATGATATCCAGACACCCAATGGGACTGCCTGGCATAGCGCCACCATCTGGCCAAGCAGGAAATGTGCCAGAAATGGAAAATGCCTTAAGTGATTGATCTGAAACTTTATAAAATATTGGATATCATTATTGTGATGATATTCACATGCGTAATTCACAGGCCTAGCATAGCGCCACCATCTGGCCAAGCAGGAAATGTGCCAGAAATGCTCTATGCTTTGAATAAATGGTCTGAAACTTCTCAGGTTAATAGATATTATGATTATAATGATATCCAGACACCCAATGGGCCTGCCTGGCATAGCGCCACCACCTGGTCAAGCAGGAAATGTGCCAGAAATGGACAATACCTTAAGTGATTGATCTGAAAGTTTACAAACATTTTGGATATCATTATTGTGATGATATTCACATGTGTAATTTCAATGCCTAACACAGCGCCACCATCTGGCCAACCAAAAAGTGTATCAGAAATGTTCTTTGCTTAAAATGAATGGTCTGAAATTTCTCAGGTTAATATATATTATGATTATGATGACACCCAATGGGCCTGCATTGCATTAAGCCCCCACCTGGTCAAGCGAGTAAATGTGGCAGAAAATAAAATACAAAAACAAATAGCACACGCATCAAATATGTACATTTCAGAAACTCACCACGTCTGTACTTTGTTGGATTCCGGCATGTCACGGGTTGCGGCCCGCAGGTGCTCGGGCCCGCCATTGCCGCTTGCGGCTATATTTATTATTATTATTTGTTCACCTTTTTGCTATTTTTGAGGTGGTTAACATGGATGAAAAGTCTTGGAATTTGGCACACACATCTGGTATCACAATGGCTACACAGGCATAAAGGCTTGACCCCGGGCGTGGCCCAGGGACTCAGTAGCGCCCCCTTAGGTGATTGATCCAGTGGTTGGCACATACTTTCAGCTAGACACACCAAATTTAGTAGGTGTGTGTATCTCCCCAAGATGAACAACTTTCGTATGTACAATGCATTAGCCACGCCCAACAGGAAGTGAGGTATTTGGGATTTTGTGCGGACTAAAATGTGATGAATTGTGATGCCAGAAGACGTTCTTCCCATCGGTGAAAATGCATGAAATTTGGCACACACGTCAAGAGGTACTATGAATACACAGGGGAAAAGCCTTGGCACTGGGCTTGGCCCAGGAACTCCATAGCGCCCCCTTATGTCACTGTGACTTGTGGTTGGCATATAGTTTTAGATACACACACCAAATTTGGTGGGTGTGTGTAACTCCCAAAAACAATCAACTTTTGTATTAACATGCCATTAGCCACGCCCACAGGAAGTGAGGTAATTGGGATTTTGTGCATTGTGGACATGATCAATTTTAACGTACTCCTCCTAGACGATTGATCCGATTCATGTGAAAGTTGGTATACATGATGCCAATATGCTTCTGATTCTAAATTGTGAAGCTTTTTTTGATATGTTGTAATTTGACGAAATGGCGACACTATGAATTTTAATACCCTTCCACGTTAACAATAATTGTGTCTTACTTCACCATGCATGGCTTGAAATGTTTTAAATTTCACAGGTCTTTGAATACCATGGTAGTGATGATATTCACATGCCCATAATGTATACTTGGCATAGCGCCACCACCTGGCAACAGAAAGAATGGCAATTACATTGATGTTACATGATCAATTTTAACATACTCCTCCTAGACAATTTGTCGGATTCATGTGAAATTTGGCTAACATTATGCCAAGATGTTGCTGATGTTAAATTGCGAAGGGATTTTTGATATGTTGTAATATGTCATGATTTTAATATCTCACCATATAAACTGGAAATGTGTCATATAATCACAGTGCATTGAATGAATGGTCTGAAACTTCTCAGGTTAATAGATATTATGATTATGATGATATCCAGACACCCAATGGGCCTGCCTGACATAGCGCCACCACCTGGCCAAGTAGGAAATGTGCCAGAAATGGACAATGCCTTAAGTGATTGATCTGAAACTTTATAAAATATTGGATATCATTATTGTGATGATATTCACACATATAATTCACATGCCTAGCATAGCGCCACCATCTGGCCAAACAGGAAATATGCCAGAAATGCTCTATGCTTTGAATGAATGGTCTGAAACTTCTCAGGTTAATAGATATTATAATTATGATGATATCCAGACACCCTATGGGCCTGCCTGGCATAGCGCCACCACCTGGCCAAGCAGGAAAATGTGCCAGAAATTGGTAATGCCTTTATTGGTTGATCTGAAACTTTACAAAATATTGGATATCATTATTGTGATGATATTCACATGTGTAATTCACATGCCTAATATAGCGCCACCATCTGGCCAAAAAGTGTATCAAAAATGTTCTTTGCTTAAAATGAATAATCTGAAATTTCTCAGGTTAATATATATTATGATTATGATGACACACAATGGGCCTGCCTTGCATATTGCCCCACCTGGCCAAGCAAGTAAATGTGCCAGAAAATAACATGCAAAAACAAATAACACACACATCAAATATGTACATTTTACAAATGCACCACGTCGGTGCTTTGTTGGATTTTGAAATGTCATGGGTTGCGGCCCGCAGGTGCTCGGGCCCGCCATTGCCGCTTGCGGCTATATTTAGGGCCCGAGCACCGAAGGGCGCAAGGCCCTATTGTTTTTGTAAGGATTATTATTATTATTATTATTATTATTATTATTATTTATTATTGTTATTATACTTTTTTGCTTTCCTGTTTTTGAGGGAGTTAACATGGTCGAAAATTCTTGAAATTTGGAACACACGTCAGGTGTCACGCAACGCAGTTAGGTACAAGAGCGTGACCCCGGGCGTGGCCCAGGGACTCGCTAGCGCCCCCTTAGGTGACTGATCCCGTGGTTGGCAAATATTTTGAGGTGGTTAACGTAATCGAAAAGTCTTGAAATTTTGCACACACATCAGGTGTCACACAAAGCAGCTAGGTAAAAAAGCTTGGCCCCGGGCATGGCCCAGAGACTCGCTAGCGCCCCCTTACGCCCCCTTAGATGACTGATCCCGTGGTGGGCATATACTTTCAGCTACACACACCAAATTTGGTAGGTGTTTGTATCTCCCCAAGATGAACAACTTTCGAATGTACAATGCATTAGCCACGCCCAACAGGAAGTGAGGTATTTGGGATTTTGTGCAGACTAATATGTGATGAAATATGTGATGAATCATGATGCCAAAGGAGGTGCTTCCCATGGGTGAAAACGCATGAAATTTGGCACACACATCAAGTGATACAGTGAATAGACAGGGATAAAAGCTTGGCACCGGGCGTTGCCCAGGAACTCCATAGCGCCCCCTTATGTCACTGTGACTTGTGGTTGGCATATAGTTTTAGATACACACACCAAATTTGGTGGGTGTATGTAACTCCCAATAACAAACAACTTTTGTATTAACATGCCATTAGCCACGCCCACAGGAAGTGAGGTAATTGAGAATTTGTGCGTTGTGGACATGATCAATTTTAACGTACTCCTCCTAGACGGTTGATCCGATTCATGTCAAAGTTGGTATACATGACGCCGAGATGTTCCTGATGATAAATTGTGAAGCGTTTTTTTGATATGTTGTAATTTGACGAAATGGCGAAATTATTAATTTTAATACCCTTCCACATAAACAATAAATGTGTCATAATTCACCATGCATGGCTTGAAATGTTTTAAATTTCACAGGTCATGGAAGACCATGTTAATGATAATATTCACATGCCCATAATGCATGTCTGGCATAGCGCCACCAACTGGCAACAGAAAGAATGACTATTATACTGATGTCACATGATCAATTTGAACATACTCCTCCTAGACGGTTTGTCAGATTCATTTGAAATTTGGCAAACATTATGCCAAGATGTCGCTGATGTTAAATTGTGAATGGATTTTTGAATGTTGTAATATATTTTATATGATTTTAATATCTCACCACATAAACAGGAAATGTGTCATAAATCACAGTGCATTGAATGAATGGTCTGAAACTTCTCAGGTCAATAGATATCATGATTATGATGATATCCAGACACCCAATGGGCCTGCCTGGCATAGCGCCACCACCTGGCCAAGCAAGTACATGTGCCAGAAATGGACAATGCCTTAAGTGATTGATCTGAAACTTTATAAAATATTGGATATCATTATTGTGATGATATTCACATGCGTAATTCACAGGCCAAGCATAGCGCCACCTTCTGGCCAAGCAGGAAATGTGCCAGAAATGCTCTATGCTTTGAATAAATGGTCTGAAACTTTTCAGGTTAATAGATATTATGATTATGATGATATCCAGACACCCAATGGGCCTGCCTGGCATAGCGCCACCACCTGGTCAAGCAGTAAATGTGCCAGAAATGGACAATGCCTTAAGTGATTGATCTGAAAGTTTACAAACATTTTGGATATCATTATTGTGATGATATTCACATGTGTAATTTTCATGCCTAACATAGCGCCACCATCTGGCCAACCAAAAAGTGTATCAGAAATGTTCTTTGCTTAAAATGAATGGTCTGAAATTTCCCAGGTTAATATATATTATGATTATGATGACACCCAATGGGCCTACCTTGCATTACGCCCCCACCTGGCCAAGCGAGTAAATGTGGCTGAAAATAAAATACAAAAACAAATAGCACACGCATCAAATATGTACATTTCAGAAACTCACCACGTCGGTGCTTTGTTGGATTCCGACATGTCACGGGTTGCGGCCCGCAGGTGCTCGGGCCCGCCATTGCCGCTTGCGGCTATATTTAGGGCCCGAGCACCGAAGGGCGCAAGGCCCTATTGTTTTTGTAAGGATTATTATTATTATTAGGGCCCGAGCACCGAAGGGCGCAAGGCCCTATTGTTTTTGTAAGGATTATTATTATTATTATTATTATTTTAACTTTGTCTCAGAGCGTTTTCCTTTTTTGAGGTGGTTAACATGGTCGAAAACGCTTGAAATTTGGCACACATATCAGGTGTCACGCAAAGCAGTTAGGTACAAGAGCTTGGCCCTGGGCGTGGCCCAGGGACTCAGTAGCGCCCCCTTAGGTGATTGAGGCAGTGGTTGGCACATACTTTCAGCTAGACGCATCAAATTCGGTAGGTATGTGTATCTCCCCAAGATGAACAACTTTCGTATGTACAATGCATTAGCCACGCCCAACAGGAAGTGAGGTATTTGGGATTTTGTGCGGACTAAAATGTGATGAATTGTGATGCCAGAAGACGTTCTTCCCATCGGTGAAAACGCATGAAATTTGGCACACACGTCAAGAGGTACCATGAATACACAGGGGAAAAGCCTTGGCACTGGGCTTGGCCCAGGAACTCCATAGCGCCCCCTTATGTCACTGTGACTTGTGGTTGGAATATAGTTTTAGATACACACACCAAATTTGGTGGGTGTGTGTAACTCCCAAAAACAATCAACTTTTGTATTAACATGCCATTAGCCACGCCCACAGGAAGTGAGGTAATTGGGATTTTGTGCATTGTGGACATGATCAATTTTAACGTACTCCTCCTAGACGATTGATCCGATTCATGTGAAAGTTGGTATACATGATGCCAATATGCTTCTGATTCTAAATTGTGAAGCTTTTTTTGATATGTTGTAATTTGACGAAATGGCGAAACTATGAATTTTAATACCCTTCCACGTTAACAATAAATGTGTCTTAATTCACCATGCATGGCTTGACATGTTTTAAATTTCACAGGTCTTTGAATACCATGGTAGTGATGATATTCACATGCCCATAATGTATATTTGGCATAGCGCCACCCCCTGGCAACAGAAAGAATGGCAATTACACTGATGTTACATGATCAATTTTAACATACTCCTCCTAGACGGTTTGTCGGATTCATGTGAAATTTGGCTAACATTATGCCAAGATGTTGCTGATGTTAAATTGCGAAGGGATTTTTGATATGTTGTAATATGTCATGATTTTAATATCTCACCATATAAACTGGAAATGTGTCATATAGTCACAGTTCATTGAATGAATGGTCTGAAACTTATCAGGTTAATAGATATTAGGATTATGATGATATCCAGACACCCAATGTGCCTGCCTGGCATAGCGCCACCACCTGGCCAAGTAGAAAATGTGCCAGAAATGGACAATGCCTTAAGTGATTGATCTGAAACTTTATAAAATATTGGATATCATTATTGTGATGATATTCACACATATAATTCACATGCCTAGCATAGCGCCACCATCTGGCCAAACAGGAAATATGCCAGAAATGCTCTATGCTTTGAATGAATGTTCTGAAACTTCTCAGGTTAATAGATATTATAATTATGATGATATCCAGAGACCGTATGGGCCTACCTGGCATAGCGCCACCACCTGGCCAAGCAGGAAAATGTGCCAGAAATTGGTAATGCCTTTATTGGTTGATCTGAAACTTTACAAAATATTGGATATCATTATTGTGATGATATTCACATGTGTAATTCACATGCCTAATATAGCGCCACCATCTGGCCAAAAAATGTATCAGAAATGTTCTTTGCTTAAAATGAATAATCTGAAATTTCTCAGGTTAATATATATTATGATTATGATGACACACAATGGGCCTGCCTTGCATTGCGCCCCCACCTGGCCAAGCAAGTAAATGTGCCAGAAAATAACATGCAAAAACAAATAGCACACACATCAAATATGTACATTTTACAAATGCACCACGTCGGTGCTTTGTTGGATTCTGAAATGTCACGGGTTGCGGCCCGCAGGTGCTCGGGCCCGCCATTGCCGCTTGCGGCTATATTTCACTATTATTATTGTTATTCCACTTTTTTGCTTTCCTGTTTTTGAGGTGGTTAACATGGTCGAAAACTCTTGAAATTTGGCACACACGTCAGGTGTCACGCATCGCAGTTAGGTACAAGAGCTTGACCCCGGGCGTGGCCCAGGGACTCGCTAGCGCCCCCTTAGGTGACTGATCCCGTGGTTGGCAAATATTTTGAGGTGGTTAACATAATCGAAAAGTCTTGAAATTTGGCACACACATCAGGTGTCACACAAAGCAGCTAGGTAAAAAAGCTTGGCCCCGGGTATGGCCCAGAGACTCGCTAGCGCCCCCTTACGCCCCCTTAGATGACTGATCCCGTGGTGGGCATATACTTTCAGCTACACACACCAAATTTGGTAGGTGTCTGTATCTCCCCAAGATGAACAACTTTCGTATGTACAATGCATTAGCCACGCGCAACAGGAAGTGAGGTATTTGGGATTTTGTGCAGACTAATATGTGATGAAATATGTGATGAATCATGATGCCAAAAGAGGTGCTTCCCATGGGTGAAAACGCATGAAATTTGGCACACACATCAAGTGATACAGTGAATAGACAGGGATAAAAGCTTGGCACCGGGCGTTGCCCAGGAACTCCATAGCGCCCCCTTATGTCACTGTGACTTGTGGTTGGCATATAGTTTTAGATACACACACCAAATTTGGTGGGTGTATGTAACTCCCAAAAACAAACAACTTTTGTATTAACATGCCATTAGCCACGCCCACAGGAAGTGAGATAATTGAGATTTTCTGCGTTGTGGACATGATCAATTTTAACATACTCCTCCTAGACGGTTGATCCGATTCATGTCAAAGTTGGTATACATGACGCCAAGATGTTCCTGATTATAAATTGTGAAGTTTTTTTTTGATATGTTGTAATTTGACGAAATGGCGAAATTATTAATTTTAATACCCTTTCACATAAACAATACATGTGTCATAATTCACCATGCATGGCTTGAAATTTTTTAAATTTCACAGGTCATTAAAGACCATGTTAATGATAATATTCACATGCCCATAATGCATGTTTGGCATAGCGCCACCAACTGGCAACAGAAAGAATGACAATTATACTGATGTCACATGATCAATTTGAACATACTCCTCCTAGACGGTTTGTCAGATTCATTTGAAATTTGGCAAACATTATGCCAAGATGTCGCTGATGTTAAATTGTGAATGGATTTTTGAATGTTGTAATATATTTGATATGATTTTAATATCTCACCACATAAACAGGAAATGTGTCATAAATCACATGAATGGTCTGAAACTTCTCAGGTTAATAGATATTATTATTGTGATGATATCCAGACACCCAATGGGCCTGCCTGGCATAGCGCCACCACCTGGTCAAGCAGGAAATGTGCCAGAAAATGAACAATGCCTTAAGTGATTGATCTGAAAGTTTACAAAAAATGTGGATATCATTATTGTGATGATATTCACATGTGTAATTTCCATGCCTATCATAGCGCCACCATCTGGCCAACCAAAAAGTGTATCAGAAATGTTCTTTGCTTAAAATGAATGGTCTGAAATTTCTCAGGTTAATATATACTATGATTATGATGACACCCAATGGGCCTGCCTTGCATTGCGACCCCACCTGGCCAAGCAAGTACATGTGGCAGAAAATAAAATACAAAAACAAGTAGCACACGCATCAAATATGTACATTTCACAAATGCACCACGTCGGTGCTTTGTTGGATTCCGACATGTCACGGGTTGCGGCCCGCAGGTGCTCGGGCCCGCCATTGCCGCTTGCGGCTATATTTAGGGCCCGAGCACCGAAGGGCGCAAGGCCCTATTGTTTTTGTAAGGATTATTATTATTATTATTATTATTATTCATTATTCTACTTTTTCGCTTTCCTGTTTTTGAAGTGGTTAACATTGTCGAAAACTCTTGAAATGTGGCACACACGTCAAGTGTCACGCATCGCAGTTATGTACAAGAGTTTGACTCCGGGCGTGGCCCAGGGTCTCGCTAGCGCCCCCTTAGGTGACTGATCTCGTGGTTGGCATATATTTTGAGGTGGTTAACATAAACGAAAAGTCTTGAAATTTGACACACACATCAGGTGTCACACAAAGCAGCTAGGTACAAAAGCTTGGCCCCGGGCATGGCCCAGGGACTCGCTAGCGCCCCCTTACGCCTCCTTAGGTGACTGATCCCGTGGTTGGCATATAATTTCAGCTACACACACCAAATTTGGTAGGTGTCTGTATCTCTCCAAGATGAACAACTTTCCTATGTACAATGCATTAGCCACGCCCAACAGGAAGTGAGATATTTGGGATATTGTGCAGACTAATGTGATGAAATATATGCTGAATCATGATGCCAAAAGAGGTGCTTCCCATGGGTGAAAACGCATGAAATTTGGCACACACATCAAGTGATACAGTGAATAGACAGGGATAAAAGCTTGGCACCGGGCGTTGCCTACGAACTCCATAGCGCCCCCTTATGTCACTGTGACTTGTGGTTGGCATATAGTTTTAGATACACACACCAAATTTGGTGGGTGTATGTAACTCCCAAAAACAAACAACTTTTGTATTAACATGCCATTAGCCACGCCCACAGGAAGTGAGGTAATTGAGAATTTGTGCGTTGTATACATGATCCAATTTTAACGTACTCCTCCTAGACGGTTGATCCGATTCATGTCAAAGTTGGTATACATGACGCAGAGATGTTCCTGATTATAAATTGTGAAGCTTTTTTTTGATATGTTGTAATTTGACGAAATGGTGAAATTATTAATTTTAATACCCTTCCACATAAACAATAAATGTGTCTTAATTCACCATGCATGGCTTGAAATGTTTTAAATTTCACAGGTCTTTGAATACCATGGTAGTGATGATATTCACATGCCCATAACGCATATTTGGCATAGCGCCACCACCTGGCAACAGAAAGAATGGCAATTACACTGATGTCACATGAAGAATTTTAACATACTCCTCCTAGACGGTTTGTCAGATTCATGTGAAATTTGGCAAATATGATGCCAAGATGTTGCTGATGTTAAATTGCGAAGGGATTTTTGATATGTTGTAATATGTCATGATTTTAATATCTCACCATATAAACAGGAAATGTGTCATAAAGTCACAGTGCATTGAATGAATGGTCTAAAACTTCTCAAGGTTAATAGATATTATGATTATGATGATATTCAGACACCCAATGGGCCTGCCTGGCATAGCGCCACCACCTGGCCAAGTAGGAAATGTGCCAGAAATGGACAATGCCTTAAGTGACTGATCTGAAACTTTATGAAATATTGGATATCATTATTGTGATGATATTCACACATATAATTCATATGCCTAGCATAGCGCCACCATCTGGCCAAACAGGAAATATGCAAGAAATGCTCTATGCTTTAAATGAATGGTCTGAAACTTCTCAGGTTAATACATATTATAATTATGATGATATCCAGAGACCCTATGGGCCTGGCATAGCGCCACCACCTGGCCAAGCAGGAAAATGTGCCAGAAATTGGTAATGCCTTTATTGGTTGATCGGAAACTTTACAAAATATTGGATGTCATTATTGTGATGATATTCACATGTGTAATTCACATGTCTAATATAGCGCCACCATCTGGCCAAAAAGTGTATCAGAAATGTTCTTTGCTTAAAATTAATAATCTGAAATTCCTCAGGTTAATATATATTATGATTATGATGACACAAAATGGGCCTGCCTTGCATTGCGCCCCCACATGGCCAAGCAAGTAAATGTGCCAGAAAATAACATGCTAAAACAAATAGCACACACATCAAATATGTACATTTTACAAATGCACCACGTCCGTGCTTTGTTGGATTCTGAAATGTCACGGGTTGTGGCCCGCAGGTGCTCGGGCCCGCCATTGCCGCTTGCGGCTATATTTAGGGCCCGAGCACCGAAGGGCGCAAGGCCCTATTGTTTTTGTAAGGATTATTATTATTATTATTATTATTATTATTATTATTTATTATTGTTATTCTACTTTTTTGCTTTCCTGTTTTTGAGGGAGTTAACATGGTCGAAAATTCTTGAAATTTGGAACACACGTCAGGTGTCACGCAACGCAGTTAGGTACAAGAGCGTGACCCCGGGCGTGGCCCAGGGACTCGCTAGCGCCCCCTTAGGTGACTGATCCCGTGGTTGGCAAATATTTTGAGGTGGTTAACGTAATCGAAAAGTCTTGAAATTTTGCACACACATCAGGTGTCACACAAAGCAGCTAGGTAAAAAAGCTTGGCCCCGGGCATGGCCCAGAGACTCGCTAGCGCCGCCTTACGCCCCCTTAGATGACTGATCCCGTGGTGGGCATATACTTTCAGCTACACACACCAAATTTGGTAGGTGTTTGTATCTCCCCAAGATGAACAACTTTCGAATGTACAATGCATTAGCCACGCCCAACAGGAAGTGAGGTATTTGGGATTTTGTGCAGACTAATATGTGATGAAATATGTGATGAATCATGATGCCAAAGGAGGTGCTTCCCATGGGTGAAAACGCATGAAATTTGGCACACACATCAAGTGATACAGTGAATAGACAGGGATAAAAGCTTGGCACCGGGCGTTGCCCAGGAACTCCATAGCGCCCCCTTATGTCACTGTGACTTGTGGTTGGCATATAGTTTTAGATACACACACCAAATTTGGTGGGTGTATGTAACTCCCAATAACAAACAACTTTTGTATTAACATGCCATTAGCCACGCCCACAGGAAGTGAGGTAATTGAGAATTTGTGCGTTGTGGACATGATCAATTTTAACGTACTCCTCCTAGACGGTTGATCCGATTCATGTCAAAGTTGGTATACATGACGCCGAAATGTTCCTGATTATAAATTGTGAAGCCTTTTTTTGATATGTTGTAATTTGACGAAATGGCGAAATTATTAATTTTAATACCCTTCCACATGAACAATAAATGTGTCATAATTCACCATGCATGGCTTGAAATGTTTTAAATTTCACAGGTCATTAAAGACCATGTTAATGATAATATTCACATGCCCATAATGCATGTTTGGCATAGCGCCACCACCTGGCAACAGAAAGAATGACAATTATACTGATTTCACATGATCAATTTGAACATACTCTTCCTAGACGGTTTGTCAGATTCAATTGAAATTTGGTGAATATTATGCCAAGATGTCGCTGATGTTAAATTGTGAAGGGATTTTTGATAAGTTATATATTTGATATGATTTTAATATCTCACCACATACACAGGAAATGTGTCATAAATCACAGTGCATTGAATGAATGGTCTGAAACTTCTCAGGTTAATAGATATCATGATTATGATGATATCCAGACACCCAATGGGCCTGCCTGACATAGCGCCACCACCTGGCCAAGCAGGAAATGTGCCAGAAATGGACAATGCCTTAAGTGATTGATCTGAAACTTTATAAAATATCAGACATCATTATTGTGATGATATTCACATTCGTAATTCACAGGCCTAGCATAGCGCCACCATCTGGCCAAGCAGGAAATGTGCCAGAAATGCTCTATGCTTTGAATAAATGGTCTGACACTTCTCATGGTAATAGATATTATAATTATGATGATATCCAGACACCCAATGAGCCTGCCTGGCATAGCGCCACCACCTGGTCAAGCAGGAAATGTGCCAGAAAATGGACAATGCCTTAAGTGATTGATCTGTTTACGAAAAATTTGGATATCATTATTGTGATGATATTCACATGTGTAATTTCCATGCCTAACATAGCGCCACCATCTGGCCAACCAAAAAGTGTATCAGAAATGTTCTTTGCTTAAAATGAATGGTCTGAAATTTCTCAGGTTAATATATATTATGATTATGATGACACCCAATGGGCCTGCCTTGCATTTCGCCCCCACCTGGCCAAGCAAGTACATGTGGCAGAAAATAAAATACAAAAACAAATAGCACACGCATCAAATATGTACATTTCACAAACGCACCACGTCGGTGCTTTGTTGGATTCCGACATGTCACGGGTTGCGGCCCGCAGGTGCTCGGGCCCGCCATTGCCGCTTGCGGCTATATTTCATTATTGTTATTCTACTTTTTTGCTTTCCAGTTTTTGAGGTAGTTAACATGGTCAAAAATTCTTGAAATTTGGCACACACGTCAGGTGTCACGCAACGCAGTTAGGTACAAGAGCTTGACCCCGGGCGTGGCCCAGGGACTCGCTAGCGCCCCCTTAGGTGACTGATCCCGTGATTGACATATATTTTTAGGTGGTTAACATGGTTGAAAAGTCTTGAAATTTGACACACACATCAGGTGTCACACAAAGCAGCTAGGTAAAAAAGCTTGGCCCCGGGTGTTGCCCAGGAACTACATAGCGCCCCCTTATGTCACTGTGACTTGTGGTTGGCATATAGTTTTAGATACACACACCAAATTTGGTGGGTGTATGTAACTCCCAAAAACAAACAACTTTTGTATTAACATGCCATTAGCCACGCCCACAGGAAGTGAGGTAATTGAGATTTTGTGCATTGTGGACATGATCGATCAATTTTAACGTACTCCTCCTAGACGATTGATCCGATTCATGTCAAAGTTGGTATACATGACGCCGAGATGTTCCTGATTATAAATTGTGAAGCCTTTTTTTGATATGTTGTAATTTTACGAAATGGCGAAATTATTAATTTTAATACCCTTCCACATAAGCAATAAATGTGTCATAATTCACCATGCATGGCTTTAAATGTTTTAAATTTCACAGGTCATTGAAGACCATGTTAATGATAATATTTACATGCCCATAATTCATGTTTGGCATAGCGCCACAAACTGGCAACAGAAAGAATGACAATTACACTGATGTCACATGATCAATTTTAACATACTGCTCCTAGAAGGTTTGTCAGATTCATGTGAAATTTGGCAAACATTATGCCAAGATGTCGCTGATGTTAAATTGTGAAGGTATTTTTGATATGTTATATATTTGATATGATTTTAATATCTCACCACATGAAGAGGAAATGTGTCATAAATCACAGTTCATTGAATGAATGGTCTGAAACTTCTCAGGTTAATAGATATAATGATTATGATGATATTCAGACACCCAATGGGCCTGCCTGGCATAGCGCCACCACCTGGCCAAGCAGGAAATGTGCCAGAAATGGAAAATGCCTTAAGTGATTGATCTGAAACTTTATAAAATATTGGATATCATTATTGTGATGATATTCACATGCGTAATTCACAGGCCTAGCATAGCGCCACCATCTGGCCAAGCAGGAAATGTGCCAGAAATGCTCTATGCTTTGAATAAATGGTCTGAAACTTCTCAGGTTAATAGATATCATGATTATGATGATATCCAGACACCCAATGGGCCTGCCTGGCATAGCGCCACCACCTGGTCAAGTAGGAAATGTGCCAGAAATGGACAATGCCTTAAGTGATTGATCTGAAACTTTATAAAATATCAGATATCATTATTGTGATGATATTCACATTCGTAATTCACAGGCCTAGCATAGCGCCACCATCTGGCCAAGCAGGAAATGTGCCAGAAATGCTCTATGCTTTGAATAAATGCTCTGAAACTTCAGGTTAATAGATATTATGATTATGATGATATCCAGACACCCAATGGGCCTGCCTGGCATAGCGCCACCACCTGGTCAAGCAGGAAATGTGCCAGAAATGGACAATGCCTTAAGTGATTGATCTGAAAGTGTACAAACATTTTGGATATCATTATTGTGATGATATTCACATGTGTAATTTCAATGCCTAACATAGCGCCACCATCTGGCCAACCAAAAAGTGTATCAGAAATGTTCTTTGCTTAAAATGAATGGTCTGAAATTTCTCAGGTTAATATATATTATGATTATGATGACACCCAATGGGCCTGCCTTGCATTACGCCCCCACCTGGCCAAGCGAGTAAATGTGGCAGAAAATAAAATACAAAAGCAAATAGCCCACGCATCAAATATGTACATTTCACACACGCACCACGTCGGTGCTTTGTTGGATTCCGACATGTCACGGGTTGCGGCCCGCAGGTGCTCGGGCCCGCCATTGCCGCTTGCGGCTATATTTAGGGCCCGAGCACCGAAGGGCGCAAGGCCCTATTGTTTTTGTAAGGATTATTATTATTATTAGGGCCCGAGCACCGAAGGGCGCAAGGCCCTATTGTTTTTGTAAGGATTATTATTAGGGCCCGAGCACCCGAAGGGCGCAAGGCCCTATTGTTTTTGTAAGGATTATTATTCTGTATTATTATTGTTATTCCACTTTTGTGCTTTCCTGTTTTTGAGGTGGTTAACATGGTCAAAACCTCTTGAAATTTGGCACACACGTCAGGTGTCACGCATCGCAGTTAGGTACAAGAGCTTGACCCCGGGCGTGGCCCAGGGACTCACTAGCGCCCCCTTAGGTGACTGATCCCGTGGTTGGCAAATATTTTGAGGTGGTTAACATAATCGAAAAGTCTTGAAATTTGGCACACACATCAAGTGTCACACAAAGCAGCTAGGTAAAAAAGCTTGGCCCCGGGTATGGCCCAGGGACTCGCTAGCGCCCCCTTACGCCCCCTTAGATGACTGATCCCGTGGTGGGCATATACTTTCAGCTACACACACCAAATTTGGTAGGTGTCTGTATCTCCCCAAGATGAACGACTTTCGTATGTACAATGCATTAGCCACGCCCAACAGGAAGTGAGGTATTTGGGATTTTGTGCAGACTAATATGTAAAGAAATATGTGATGAATCATGATGCCAAAAGAGGTGCTTCCCATGGGTGAAAACGCATGAAATTTGGCACACACATCAAGTGATACAATGAATAGACAGGGATAAAAGCTTGTCACCGGGCGTTGCCCAGGAACTCCATAGCGCCCCCTTATGTCACTGTGACTTGTGGTTGGCATATAGTTTTAGATACACACACCAAATTTGGTGGGTGTATGTAACTCCCAAAAACAAACAACTTTTGTATTAACATGCCATTAGCCACGCCCACCGGAAGTGAGGTAATTGAGATTTTGTGCGTTGTGGACATGATCAATTTTAACGTACTCCTCCTAGACGGTTGATCCGATTCATGTCAAAGTTGGTATACATGCCGCCGAGATGTTCCTGATTATAAATTGTGAAGCCTTTTTTTGATATGTTGTAATTTGACAAAATGGCGAAATTGTTAATTTTAATACCGTTCCACACAAACAATAAATGTGTCATAATTCACCATGCATGGCTTGAAATGTTTTAAATTTCACAGGTCATTAAAGACCATGGTAGTGATGATATTCACATGCCCTTAATGCATGTTTGGCATAGCGCCACCACCTGGCAACAGAAAGAATGGCAATTACACTGATGTTGCATGATCAATTTTAACATACTACTCCTAGACAGTTTCTCAGAATCATGTGAAATTTGGCAAATATGATGCCAAGATGTTGCTGATGTTAAATTGCGAAGGGATTTTTGATATGTTGTAATATGTCACGATTTTAATAATTCACCATATAAACAGGACATGTGTCATAAAGTCACAGTGCATTGAATGAATGGTTTGAAACTTCTCAGGTTAATAGATATTATGATTATGTTGATATCCAGACATTCAATGGGCCTGCCTGGCACAGCGCCACCACCTGGCCAAGTAGGAAATGTGCCAGAAATGGACAATGCCTTAAGTGATTGATCTGAAACTTTATAACATATCAGATATCATTATTGTGATGATATTCACATTCGTAATTCACAGGCCTAGCATAGCGCCACCATCTGGCCAAGCAGGAAATGTGCCAGAAATGCTCTATGCCTTGAATAAATGGTCTGAAACTTCTCATGTTAATAGATATTATGATTATGATGATATCCAGACACCCAATGGGCCTGCCTGGCATAGCGCCACCACCTGGTCAAGCAGGAAATGTGCCAGAAATGGACAATGCCTGAAGTGATTGATCTGAAAGTTTACAAAAAAGTTGGATATCATTATTGTGATGATATTCACATGTGTAATTTCCATGCCTAACATAGCGCCACCATCTGGCCAACCAAAAAGTGTATCAGAAATGTTCTTTGCTTAAAATGAATGGTCTGAAATTTCTCAGGTTAATATATATTATGATTATGATGACAACCAATGGGCCTGCCTTGCATTGCGCCCCCACCTGGCCAAGCGAGTAAATGTGGCAGAAAATAAAATACAAAAGCAAATAGCCCACGCATCAAATATGTACATTTCACACACGCACCACGTCGGGGCTTTGTTGGATTCCGACATGTCACGGGTTGCGGCCCGCAGGTGCTCGGGCCCGCCATTGCCGCTTGCGGCTATATTTATTATTATTATTAGGGCCCGAGCACCCGAAGGGCGCAAGGCCCTATTGTTTTTGTAAGGATTATTATTATTATTATTGTTATTCCACTTTTTTGCTTTCCTGTTTTTCAGGTGGTTAACATGGTCGAAACCTCTTGAAATTTGGCACACACGTCAGGTGTCATGCATCGCAGTTAGGTACAAGAGCTTGACCCCGGGCGTGGCCCAGGGACTCGCTAGCGCCCCCTTAGGTGACTGATCCCGTGGTTGGCAAATATTTTGAGGTGGTTAACATAATCGAAAACGCATGAAATTTAGCACACACATCAAGTGGTACAGTGAATAGACAGGGATAAAAGCTTGGCACCGGGCGTTGCCCAGGAACTCCATAGCGCCCCCTTACGTCACAGTGACTTGTGGTTGGCATATAGTTTTAGATACACACACCAAATTTGGTGGGTGTATGTAACTCCCAAAAACAAACAACTTTTGTATTAACATGCCATTAGCCACGCCCACAGGAAGTGAGGTAATTGAGATTTTGTGCGTTGTGGACATGATCAATTTTAACGTACTCCTCCTAGACGGTTGATCCGATTCATGTCAAAGTTGGTATACATGATGCCGAGATGTTCCTGATTATAAATTGTGAAGTTTTTTTTCGATATGTTGTAATTTGACGAAATGGCAAAATTATTAATTTTAACACCCTTCCACATAAACAATAAATGTGTCATAATTCACCATGCATGGCTTGAAATGTTTTAAATTTCACAGGTCATTGAAGACCATGTCAATGATAATATTCACATGCCCATAATGCATGTTTGGCATAGCGCCACCAACTGGCAACAGAAAGAATGACAATTATACTGATGTCACATGATCAATTTGAACATACTCCTCCTAGACGGTTTGCCAGATTCATTTGAAATTTGGCAAACATTATGCCAAGATGTCGCTGATGTTAAATTGTGAAGGGATTTTTGAATATTGTAATATATTTGATATGATTTTAATATCTCACCACATAAACAGGAAATGTGTCATAAATCACAGTGCATTGAATGAATGGTCTAAAACTTCTCAGGTTAATAGATATCATGATTATGATGATATTCAGACACCCAATGGGACTGCCTGGCATAGCGCCACCACCTGGCCAAGCAGGAAATGTGTCAGAAATGCTCTATGCTTTGAATAAATGGTCTGAAACTTCTCAGGTTAATAGATAGTATGATTATGATGATATCCAGACACCCAATGGGCCTGCCTGGCATAGCGCCACCACCTGGTCAAGCAGGAAATGTGCCAGAAATGGACAATGCCTTAAATGATTGATGTGAAAGTTTACACAAATTTTGGATATCATTATTGTGATGATATTCACATGTCTAATTTCCATGTCTAACATAGCGCCACCATCTGGCCAACCAAAAAGTGTATCAGAAATGCTCTTTGCTTAAAATGAATGGTCTGAAATTTCTCAGGTTAATATATATTATGATTATGATGACACCCAATGGGCCTGCTTTGCATTACGCCCCCACCTGGCCAAGCGAGTAAATGTGGCAGAAAATAAAATACAAAAACAAATAGCACACGCATCGAATATGTACATTTCACAAACGCACCACGTCGGTGCTTTGTTGGATTCCAACATGTCACGGGTTGCGGCCCGCAGGTGCTCGGGCCCGCCATTGCCGCTTGCGGCTATATTTATTATTATTATTGTTATTCCACTTTTTTGCTTTCCTTTTTTTGAGGTGGTTAACATGGTCGAAAATTCTTGAAATTTGGCACACACGTCAGGTGTCACGCAACGCAGTTAGGTACAAGAGCTTGACCTCGGGTGTGGCCCAGAGACTCGCTAGCGCCCCCTTAGGTGACTGATCCCGTGGTTGGCATATATTTTGAGGTGGTTAACATGGTTGAAAACGCATGAAATTTGGCACACACATCAAGTGGTACAGTGAATAGACAGGGATAAAAGCTTGGCACCGGGCGTTGCCCAGGAACTCCATAGCGCCCCCTATGTCACAGTGACTTGTGGTTGGCATATAGTTTTAGATACACACACCAAATTTGGTGGGTGTATGCAACTCCCAAAACCAAACGACTTTTGTATTAACATGCCATTAGCCACGCCCACAGGAAGTGAGGTAATTGAGATTTTGTGCGTTGTGGACATGATCAATTTTAACATACTCCTCCTAGACGGTTGATCCGATTCATGTCAAAGTTGGTATACATGATGCCGAGATGTTCCTGATTATAAATTGTGAAGGTTTTTTTTGATATGTTGTAATTTGACGAAATGGCGAAATTATTAATTTTAATACCCTTCCACATAAACAATAAATGTGTCATAAATCACCATGCATGGCTTGAAATGTTTTAAATTTCACAGGTCATTGAAGACCATGTTATTGATAATATTCACATGCCCATAATGCATGTTTGGCATAGCGCCACCAACTGGCAACAGAAAGAATGACAATTATACTGATGTCACATGATTAATTTGAACATACTCCTCCTAGACGGTTTGTCAGATTCATTTGAAATTTGGCAAACATTATGCCAAGATGTCGCTGATGTTAAATTGTGCATGGATTTTTGAATGTTGTAATATATTTGATATGATTTTAATATCTCACCACATAAACAGGAAATGTGTCATAAATCACAGTGCATTGAATGAATGGTCTGAAACTTCTCAGGTTAATAGATATCATGATTATGATGATATCCAGACACCCAATGGGCCTGCCTGGCATAGCGCCACCACCTGGCCAAGCAGGAAATGTGCCAGAAATGGACAATGCCTTAAGTGATTGATCTGAAACTTTATAAAATATTGGATATCATTATTGTGATGATATTCACATGCGTAATTCACAGGCCTAGCATAGCGCCACCTTCTGGCCAAGCAGGAAATGTGCCAGAAATGCTCTATGCTTTGAATAAATGGTCTGAAACTTTTCAGGTTAATAGATATTATGATTATGATGATATCCAGACACCCAATGGGCCTGCCTGGCATAGCGCCACCACCTGGTCAAGCAGTAAATGTGACAGAAATGGACAATGCCTTAAGTGATTGATCTGAAAGTTTACAAAAAATTTGGATATCATTGTGATGATATTCACATGTGTAATTTCCATGCCTAACATAGCGCCACCATCTGGCCAACCAAAAAGTGTATCAGAAATGTTCTTTGCTTAAAATGAATGGTCTGAAATTTCTCAGATGGTTGACTTATCCTATCCTTAGGTGACTGATCCTGTGGTTGGCATATACTTTTGAGATGGTTAACATAATCGAAAAGTCTTGAAATTTGGCACACACATCAGGTGTCATACAAAGCAGCTAGGTAAAAAAGCTTGGCCCCGGGTATGGCCCAGAGACTCGCTAGCGCCCCCTTATGTCACTGTGACTTGTGGTTGGCATATAGTTTTAGATACACACACCAAATTTGGGGGGTGTATGTAACTCCCAAAAACAAACAACTTTTGTATTAACATGCCATTAGCCACGCCCACAGGAAGTGAGGTAATTGAGATTTTGTGCGTTGTGGACATGATCAATTTTAACATACTCCTCCTAGACGGTTGATCCGATTCATGTCAAAGTTGGTATACATGATGCCGAGATGTTCCTGATTCTAAATTGTGAAGCCTTTTTTTGATATGTTGTAATTTGACGAAATGGCGAAATGATTAATTTTAATACCCTTCCACATAAACAATAAATGTGTCATAATTCACCATGCATGGCTTGAAATGTTTTAAATTTCACAGGTCATTAAAGACCATGTTAATGATAATATTCGCATGCCCATAATGCATGTTTGGCATAGCGCCACCAACTGGCAACAGAAAGAATGGCAATTATACTGATTTCACATGATCAATTTGAACATACTCCTCCTAGACGGTTTGTCAGATTCATTTGAAATTTGGCAAACATTATGCCAAGATGTCGCTGATGTTAAATTGTGAAGGGATTTTTGAATGTTGTAATATATTTTATATGATTTTAATATCTCACCACATAAACAGGAAATGTGTCATAAATCACAGTGCATTGAATGAATGGTCTGAAACTTCTCAGATTAATAGATATCATGATTATGATGATATCCAGACACCCAATGGGCCTGCCTGGCATAGCGCCACCACCTGGTCAAGCAGGAAATGTGCCAGAAATGGACAATGCCTTAAGTGATTGATCTGAAAGTTTACAAACATTTTGGATATCATTATTGTGATGATATTCACATGTGTAATTTCAATGCCTAACATAGCACCACCATCTGGCCAACCAAAAAGTGTATCAGAAATGTTCTTTGCTTAAAATGAATGGTCTAAAATTTCTCAGGTTAATATATATTATGATTATGATTATCGCCCCCACCTGGCCAAGCGAGTAAATGTGGCAGAAAATAAAATACAAAAGCAAATAGCACACGCATCAAATATGTACATTTCACAAACGCACCACGTTGGTGCTTTGTTGGATTCCGACATGTCACGGGTTGCGGCCCGCAGGTGCTCGGGCCCGCCATTGCCGCTTGCGGCTATATTTATTATTATTATTGAGTATTATTATTGTTATTCTACTTTTTTGCTTTCCTGTTTTTGAGGTGGTTAACATGGTCGAAAACTCTTGAAATTTGGCACAAACGTCAGGTGTTACACATCGCAGTTAGGTACAAGAGCTTGACCCCGGGCGTGGCCCAGGGCCTCGCTAGCGCCCCCTTAGGTGACTGATCCCGTGGTTGGCAAATATTTTGAGGTGGTTAACATAATCGAAAAGTCTTGAAATTTGGCACACACATCTAGTGATACAGTGAATAGACAGGGATAAAAGCTTGGCACTGGGCGTTGCCCAGGAACTCCATAGCGCCCCCTTATGTCACTGTGACTTGTGGTTGGCATATAGTTTTAGATACACACACCAAATTTGGTGGGTGTATGTAACTCCCAAAAACAAACAACTTTTGTATTAACATGCCATTAGCCACGCCCACAGGAAGTGAGGTAATTGAGATTTTGTGCGTTGTGGACATGATCAATTTTAACGTACTCCTCCTAGACGGTTGATCCGATTCATGTCAAAGTTGGTATACATGACGCCGAGATGTTCCTGATGATAAATTGTGAAGCGTTTTTTTGATATGTTGTAATTTGACAAAATGGCGAAATTATTAATTTTAATACCCTTCCACATAAACAATAAATGTGTCATAATTAACCATGCATGGCTTGAAATGTTTTAAATTTCACAGGTCATGGAAGACCATGTTAATGATAATATTCACATGCCCATAATGCATGTTTGGCATAGCGCCACCAACTGGCAACAGAAAGAATGACAATTATACTGATGTCATATGATCAATTTGAACATACTCCTCCTAGACGGTTTGTCAGATTCATGTGAAATTCGGCAAACATTATGCCAAGATGTCGCTGATGTTAAATTGTGAAGGGATTTTTTATATGTTGTAATATGTCATGATTTTAATATCACACCATATAAACAGGAAATGTGTCATAAAGTCACAGTGCATTGAATGAATGGTCTGAAACTTCTCAGGTTAATAGATATTATGATTATGATGATATTCAGACACCCAATGGGCCTGCCTGGCATAGCGCCACCACCTGGCCAAGTAGGAAATGTGCCAGAAATGGACAATGCCTTAAGTGATTGATCGATCTGAAACTTTACAAAATATTGGATGTCATTATTGTGATGATATTCACATGTCTAATTTCCATGTCTAACATAGCGCCACCATCTGGCCAAACAGGAAATGTGCCAGAAATGGGTAATGCCTTAACTGATTTATTTGAAACTTGGTAGGTATAAAATATTTGAAATCATTATTGTGATGATATTCACATGTGTAATTCTGATGCCTAGTATACCGCCACCATCTGGCCAAGCATGAAATGTGCCAGAAATGCTCTATGCTTTGAATGAATGGTCTGAAACTTAACAGGTTAATACATATTAGGATTATGATGATATCCACACACCCAATGGGCCTGCCTGGCATAGCGCCACCACCTGGTCAAGCAGGAAATGTGCCAGAAATGGACGATGCCTTAACTGATTAATCTGAAACTTTATAAAATATTGGATATTATTGTGATGACATTCACATGTGGAATTCACATGCTTAGCATAGCGCCACTATCTGGCCAATCAGGAAATGTGCCAAAAATGTTCAATGCTTTGACTGATTGATCTGAAATTTTACACAAAATTAGATATCATGATGATGATATTCATATGTCTTTTTAACATGCCTTGCATAGCGCCACCAATTGGCAAGAGAAGGAATGTGTTTTTTCCAAGTCTGTTGGATATTACAATCAGATGCATCTGATTAATCAGATTAGGTGTATATGACATCCAAACACCCAATATGCCGGTGTGGCATAGCGCCATCAGCTGGCCATAGTCAGAATAGTTTTTGGAATTTATTTACAAAATTTTAATTAAATATCATTATTTTGATGATATTTACATGTGTAATTTCCATGCCTAACATAGCGCCACCATCTGGCCAACCAAAAATTCATCAGAAATGTTCTTTGCTTAAAATGAATGGTCTGAAATTTCTCAGATGGTTGACTTATCCTATCCTTAGGTGACTGATCCTGTGGTTGGCATATACTTTTGAGATGGTTAACATAATCGAAAAGTCTTGAAATTTGGCACACACATCAGGTGTCATACAAAGCAGCTAGGTAAAAAAGCTTGGCCCCGGGTATGGCCCAGAGACTCGCTAGCGCCCCCTTATGTCACTGTGACTTGTGGTTGGCATATAGTTTTAGATACACACACCAAATTTGGGGGGTGTATGTAACTCCCAAAAACAAACAACTTTTGTATTAACATGCCATTAGCCACGCCCACAGGAAGTGAGGTAATTGAGAATTTGTGCGTTGTGGACATGATCGATCAATTTTAACGTACTCCTCCTAGACGGTTGATCCGATTCATGTCAAAGTTGGTATACATGATGCCGAGATGTTCCTGATTCTAAATTGTGAAGCCTTTTTTTGATATGTTGTAATTTGACGAAATGGCGAAATGATTAATTTTAATACCCTTCCACATAAACAATAAATGTGTCATAATTCACCATGCATGGCTTGAAATGTTTTAAATTTCACAGGTCATTAAAGACCATGTTAATGATAATATTCGCATGCCCATAATGCATGTTTGGCATAGCGCCACCAACTGGCAACAGAAAGAATGGCAATTATACTGATTTCACATGATCAATTTGAACATACTCCTCCTAGACGGTTTGTCAGATTCATTTGAAATTTGGCAAACATTATGCCAAGATGTCGCTGATGTTAAATTGTGAAGGGATTTTTGAATGTTGTAATATATTTTATATGATTTTAATATCTCACCACATAAACAGGAAATGTGTCATAAATCACAGTGCATTGAATGAATGGTCTGAAACTTCTCAGATTAATAGATATCATGATTATGATGATATCCAGACACCCAATGGGCCTGCCTGGCATAGCGCCACCACCTGGTCAAGCAGGAAATGTGCCAGAAATGGACAATGCCTTAAGTGATTGATCTGAAAGTTTACAAACATTTTGGATATCATTATTGTGATGATATTCACATGTGTAATTTCAATGCCTAACATAGCACCACCATCTGGCCAACCAAAAAGTGTATCAGAAATGTTCTTTGCTTAAAATGAATGGTCTAAAATTTCTCAGGTTAATATATATTATGATTATGATTATCGCCCCCACCTGGCCAAGCGAGTAAATGTGGCAGAAAATAAAATACAAAAGCAAATAGCACACGCATCAAATATGTACATTTCACAAACGCACCACGTTGGTGCTTTGTTGGATTCCGACATGTCACGGGTTGCGGCCCGCAGGTGCTCGGGCCCGCCATTGCCGCTTGCGGCTATATTTATTATTATTATTAGGGCCCGAGCACCGAAGGGCGCAAGGCCCTATTGTTTTTGTAAGGATTATTATTATTATTATTATTATTATTATTATTATTATTTATTATTGTTATTCTACTTTTTTGCTTTCCTGTTTTTGAGGGAGTTAACATGGTCGAAAATTCTTGAAATTTGGCACACACGTCAGGTGTCACGCAACGCAGTTAGGTACAAGAGCTTGACCCCGGGCGTGGCCCAGGGACTCGCTAGCGCCCCCTTAGGTGACTGATCCCGTGGTTGGCAAATATTTTGAGGTGGTTAACGTAATCGAAAAGTCTTGAAATTTGGCACACACATCAGGTGTCACACAAAGCAGCTAGGTAAAAAAGCTTGGCCCCGCGCATGGCCCAGAGACTCGCTAGCGCCCCCTTACGCCCCCTTAGATGACTGATCCCGTGGTGGGCATATACTTTCAGCTACACACACCAAATTTGGTAGGTGTCTGTATCTCCCCAAGATGAACAACTTTCGTATGTACAATGCATTAGCCACGCCCAACAGGAAGTGACGTATTTGGGATTTTGTGCAGACTAATATGTGATGAAATATGTGATGAATCATGATGCCAAAAGAGGTGCTTCCCATGGGTGAAAACGCATGAAATTTGGCACACACATCAAGTGATACAGTGAATAGACAGGGATAAAAGCTTGGCACCGGGCGTTGCCTACGAACTCCATAGCGCCCCCTTATGTCACTGTGACTTGTGGTTGGCATATAGTTTTAGATACACACACCAAATTTGGTGGGTGTGTGTAGCAATAAATGTGTCATAATTCACCATGCATGGCTTGAAATGTTTTAAATTTCACAGGTCATTGAATAACATGTTAATGATGGTATTCACATGCCCATAATGCATGTTTGGCATAGCGCCACCAACTGGCAACAGAAAGAATGACAATTACACTGATGTCACATGATCAATTTTAACATACTGCTCCTAGACGGTTTGTCAGATTCATGTGAAATTGGGCAAACATTATGCCAAGATGTCGCTGATGTTAAATTGTGAAGGGATTTTTGATATGTTATATATTTGATATGATTTTAATATCTCACCACATAAAGAGGAAATGTGTCATAAATCACAGTGCATTGAATGAATGGTCTGAAACTTCTCAGGTTAATAGATATAATGATTATGATGATATCCAGACACCCAATGGGCCTGCCTGGCATAGCGCCACCACCTGGCCAAGCAGGAAATGTGCCAGAAATGGACAATGCCTTAAGTGATTGATCTGAAACTTTATAAAATATTGGATATCATTATTGTGATTATATTCACATGCGTAATTCACAGGCCTAGCATAGCGCCACCTTCTGGCCAAGCAGGAAATGTGCCAGAAATTCTCTATGCTTTGAATAAATGGTCTGAAACTTCTCAGGTTAATAGATATTATGATTATGATGATATCCAGACACCCAATGGGCCTGCCTGGCATAGCGCCACCACCTGGTCAAGCAGGAAATTTGCCAGAAATGGACAATGCCTTAAGTGATTGATCTGAAAGTTTACAAACATTTTGGATATCATTCAGATACACATACCTACCGAATTTGATGCGTCTAGCTGAAAGTATGTGCCAACCACTGCCTCAATCACCTAAGGGGGCGCTACTGAGTCCCTGGGCCACGCCCAGGGCCAAGCTCTTGTACCTAACTGCTTTGCGTGACACCTGATATGTGTGCCAAATTTCAAGAGTTTTCGACCATGTTAACCACCTCAAAAAAGGAAAACGCTCTGAGACAAAGTTAATATAATAATAATAATAATAAATATAGCCGCAAGCGGCAATGGCGGGCCCGAGCACCTGCGGGCCGCAACCCATGACATTTCAGAATCCAACAAAGCACCGACGTGGTGCATTTGTAAAATGTACATATTTGATGTGTGTGTTATTTGTTTTTGCATGTTATTTTCTGGCACATTTACTTGCTTGGCCAGGTGGGGCAATATGCAAGGCAGGCCCATTGTGTGTCATCATAATCATAATATATATTAACCTGAGAAATTTCAGATTATTCATTTTAAGCAAAGAACATTTTTGATACACTTTTTGGCCAGATGGTGGCGCTATATTAGGCATGTGAATTACACATGTGAATATCATCACAATAATGATATCCAATATTTTGTAAAGTTTCAGATCAACCAATAAAGGCATTACCAATTTCTGGCACATTTTCCTGCTTGGCCAGGTGGTGGCGCTATGCCAGGCAGGCCCATAGGGTGTCTGGATATCATCATAATTATAATATCTATTAACCTGAGAAGTTTCAGACCATTCATTCAAAGCATAGAGCATTTCTGGCATATTTCCTGTTTGGCCAGATGGTGGCGCTATGCTAGGCATGTGAATTATATGTGTGAATATCATCACAATAATGATATCCAATATTTTATAAAGTTTCAGATCAATCACTTAAGGCATTGTCCATTTCTGGCACATTTCCTACTTGGCCAGGTGGTGGCGCTATGTCAGGCAGGCCCATTGGGTGTCTGGATGTCATCATAATCATAATATCTATTAACCTGAAAAGTTTCAGACCATTCATTCAATGCACTGTGATTTATGACACATTTCCAGTTTATATGGTGAGATATTAAAATCATGACATATTACAACATATCAAAAATCCCTTCGCAATTTAACATCAGCAACATCTTGGCATAATGTTAGCCAAATTTCACATGAATCCGACAAACCGTCTAGGAGGAGTATGTTAAAATTGATCATGTAACATCAATGTAATTGCCATTCTTTCTGTTGCCAGGTGGTGGCGCTATGCCAAATATACATTATGGGCATGTGAATATCATCACTACCATGGTATTCAAAGACCTGTGAAATTTAAAACATTTCAAGCCATGCATGGTGAATTAAGACACATTTATTGTTAACGTGGAAGGGTATTAAAATTCATAGTTTCGCCATTTCGTCAAATTACAACATATCAAAAAAAGCTTCACAATTTAGAATCAGAAGCATATTGGCATCATGTATACCAACTTTCACATGAATCGGATTAATCGTCTAGGAGGAGTACGTTAAAATTGATCATGTCCACAATGCACAAAATCCCAATTACCTCACTTCCTGTGGGCGTGGCTAATGGCATGTTAATACAAAAGTTGATTGTTTTTGGGAGTTACACACACCCACCAAATTTGGTGTGTGTATCTAAAACTATATGCCAACCACAAGTCACAGTGACATAAGGGGGCGCTATGGAGTTCCTGAGCCAAGCCCAGTGCCAAGGCTTTTCCCCTGTGTATTCATGGTACCTCATGACGTGTGTGCCAAATTTCATGCGTTTTCACCGATGGGAAGAACGTCTTCTGGCATCACAATTCATCACATTTTAGTCCGCACAAAATCCCAAATACCTCACTTCCTGTTGGGCGTGGCTAATGCATTGTACATACGAAAGTTGTTCATCTTGGGGAGATACACACACCTACCGAATTTGATGCGTCTAGCTGAAAGTATGTGCCAACCACTGCCTCAATCACCTAAGGGGGCGCTTCTGAGTCCCTGGGCCACGCCCAGGGCCAAGCTCTTGTACCTAACTGCTTTGCGTGACACCTGATATGTGTGCCAAATTTCAAGAGTTTTCGACCATGTTAACCACCTCAAAAAAGGAAAACGCTCTGAGACAAAGTTAATATAATAATAATAATAAATATAGCCGCAAGCGGCAATGGCGGGCCCGAGCACCTGCGGGCCGCAACCCGTGACATTTCGGAATCCAACAAAGCACTGACGTGGTGCGTTTGCGAAATGTGCATATTTGATGTGTGTGCTATTTGTTTTTGCATTTTATTTTCTGGCACATTTACTTGCTTGGCCAGGTGGGGGCGCAATGAAAGGCAGGCCCATTGGATGTCATCATAATCATAATATATATTAACCTGAGAAATTTCAGACTATTCATTTTAAGCAAAGAACATTTCTGATGCATTTTTGGTTGGCCAGATGGTGGCGCTATGTTAGGCATGGAAATTACACATGTAAATATCATCAAAATAATGATATTTAATTAAAATTTTGTAAATAAATTCCAAAAACTATTCTGACTATGGCCAGCTGATGGCGCTATGCCACACCGGCATATTGGGTGTTTGGATGTCATATACACCTAATCTGATTAATCAGATGCATCTGATTGTAATATCCAACAGACTTGGAAAAAACACATTCCTTCTCTTGCCAATTGGTGGCGCTATGCAAGGCATGTTAAAAAGACATATGAATATCATCATCATGATATCTAATTTTGTGTAAAATTTCAGATCAATCAGTCAAAGCATTGAACATTTTTGGCACATTTCCTGATTGGCCAGATGGTGGCGCTATGCTAAGCATGTGAATTCCACATGTGAATGTCATCACAATAATATCCAATATTTTATAAAGTTTCAGATTAATCAGTTAAGGCATCGTCCATTTCTGGCACATTTCCTGCTTGACCAGGTGGTGGCGCTATGCCAGGCAGGCCCATTGGGTGTGTGGATATCATCATAATCCTAATATGTATTAACCTGTTAAGTTTCAGACCATTCATTCAAAGCATAGAGCATTTCTGGCACATTTCATGCTTGGCCAGATGGTGGCGGTATACTAGGCATCAGAATTACACATGTGAATATCATCACAATAATGATTTCAAATATTTTATACCTACCAAGTTTCAAATAAATCAGTTAAGGCATTACCCATTTCTGGCACATTTCCTGTTTGGCCAGATGGTGGCGCTATGTTAGACATGGAAATTAGACATGTGAATATCATGACAATAATGACATCCAATATTTTGTAAAGTTTCAGATCAACCAATAAAGGCATTACCAATTTCTGGCACATTTTCCTGCTTGGCCAGCTGGTGGCGCTATGCCAGGCAGGCCCATTGGGTATCTGGATATCATCATAATCATAATATCTATTAACCTGAAAAGTTTCAGACCATTTATTCAAAGCATAGAGCATTTCTGGCACATTTCCTGCTTGGCCAGAAGGTGGCGCTATGTTAGGCCTGTGAATTACGAATGTGAAGATCATCACAATAATGATATCCAATATTTTATAAAGTTTCAGATCAATCACTTAAGGCATTGTCCATTTCTGGCACATTTCCTGCTTGGCCAGGTGGTGGCGCTATGCCAGGGAGGCCCATTGGGTGTCTGGATATCATCATAATCATGATATCTATTAACCTGAGAAGTTTCAGACCATTCATTCAATGCACTGTGATTTATGACACATTTCCTGTTTATGTGGTGAGATATTAAAATCATCTCAAATATATTACAATATTCAAAAATCCCTTCACAATTTAACATCAGCGACATCTTGGCATAATGTTTGCCAAATTTCAAATGAATCTGGCAAACCGTCTAGGAGGAGTATGTTCAAATTGATCATGTGACATCAGTATAATTGTCATTCTTTCTGTTGCCAGTTGGTGGCGCTATGCCAAACATGCATTATGGGCATGTGAATATTATCATTAACATGGTCTTCAATGACCTGTGAAATTTAAAACATTTCAAGCCATGCATGGTGAATTATGACACATGTATTGTTTATGTGGAAGGGTGTTAAAATTAATAATTTTGCCATTTCGTCAAATTACAACATATCGAAAAAAAACTTCACAATTTATAATCAGGAACATCTCGGCATCATGTATACCAACTTTGACATGAATCGGATCAACCGTCTAGGAGGAGTACGTTAAAATTGATCATGTCCACAACGCACAAAATCTCAATTACCTCACTTCCTGTGGGCGTGGCTAATGGCATGTTAATACAAAAGTTGTTTGTTTTTGGGAGTTACATACACCCACCAAATTTGGTGTGTGTATCTAAAACTATATGCCAACCACAAGTCACTGTGACGTAAGGGGGCGCTATGGAGTTCCTGGGCAACGCCCGGTGCCAAGCTTTTATCCCTGTCTATTCACTGTACCACTTGATGTGTGTGCTAAATTTCATGCGTTTTCGATTATGTTAACCACCTCAAAATATTTGCCAACCACGGGATCAGTCACCTAAGGGGGCGCTAGCGAGTCCCTGGGCCACGCCCGGGGTCAAGCTCTTGTACCTAACTGCGATGCATGACACCTGACGTGTGTGCCAAATTTCAAGAGGTTTCGACCATGTTAACCACCTCAAAAACAGGAAAGCAAAAAAGTGGAATAACAATAATAATAATAAATATAGCCGCAAGCGGCAATGGCGGGCCCGAGCACCTGCGTGCCGCAACCCGTGACATTTCGGAATCCAACAAAGCACTGACGTGGTGCGTTTGCGAAATGTGCATATTTGATGTGTGTGCTATTTGTTTTTGCATTTTATTTTCTGGCACATTTACTTGCTTGGCCAGGTGGGGGCGCAATGAAAGGCAGGCCCATTGGATGTCATCATAATCATAATATATATTAACCTGAGAAATTTCAGACTATTCATTTTAAGCAAAGAACATTTCTGATGCATTTTTGGTTGGCCAGATGGTGGCGCTATGTTAGGCATGGAAATTACACATGTAAATATCATCAAAATAATGATATTTAATTAAAATTTTGTAAATAAATTCCAAAAACTATTCTGACTATGGCCAGCTGATGGCGCTATGCCACACCGGCATATTGGGTGTTTGGATGTCATATACACCTAATCTGATTAATCAGATGCATCTGATTGTAATATCCAACAGACTTGGAAAAAACACATTCCTTCTCTTGCCAATTGGTGGCGCTATGCAAGGCATGTTAAAAAGACATATGAATATCATCATCATGATATCTAATTTTGTGTAAAATTTCAGATCAATCAGTCAAAGCATTGAACATTTTTGGCACATTTCCTGATTGGCCAGATGGTGGCGCTATGCTAAGCATGTGAATTCCACATGTGAATGTCATCACAATAATATCCAATATTTTATAAAGTTTCAGATTAATCAGTTAAGGCATCGTCCATTTCTGGCACATTTCCTGCTTGACCAGGTGGTGGCGCTATGCCAGGCAGGCCCATTGGGTGTGTGGATATCATCATAATCCTAATATGTATTAACCTGTTAAGTTTCAGACCATTCATTCAAAGCATAGAGCATTTCTGGCACATTTCATGCTTGGCCAGATGGTGGCGGTATACTAGGCATCAGAATTACACATGTGAATATCATCACAATAATGATTTCAAATATTTTATACCTACCAAGTTTCAAATAAATCAGTTAAGGCATTACCCATTTCTGGCACATTTCCTGTTTGGCCAGATGGTGGCGCTATGTTAGACATGGAAATTAGACATGTGAATATCATCACAATAATGACATCCAATATTTTGTAAAGTTTCAGATCAACCAATAAAGGCATTACCAATTTCTGGCACATTTTCCTGCTTGGCCAGGTGGTGGCGCTATGCCAGGCAGGCCCATTGGGTATCTGGATATCATCATAATCATAATATCTATTAACCTGAAAAGTTTCAGACCATTTATTCAAAGCATAGAGCATTTCTGGCACATTTCCTGCTTGGCCAGAAGGTGGCGCTATGTTAGGCCTGTGAATTACGAATGTGAATATCATCACAATAATGATATCCAATATTTTATAAAGTTTCAGATCAATCACTTAAGGCATTGTCCATTTCTGGCACATTCCCTGCTTGGCCAGGTGGTGGCGCTATGCCAGGGAGGCCCATTGGGTGTCTGGATATCATCATAATCATGATATCTATTAACCTGAGAAGTTTCAGACCATTCATTCAATGCACTGTGATTTATGACACATTTCCTGTTTATGTGGTGAGATATTAAAATCATATCAAATATATTACAATATTCAAAAATCCCTTCACAATTTAACATCAGCGACATCTTGGCATAATGTTTGCCAAATTTCAAATGAATCTGGCAAACCGTCTAGGAGGAGTATGTTCAAATTGATCATGTGACATCAGTATAATTGCCATTCTTTCTGTTGCCAGTTGGTGGCGCTATGCCAAACATGCATTATGGGCATGTGAATATTATCATTAACATGGTATTCAATGACCTGTGAAATTTAAAACATTTCAAGCCATGCATGGTGAATTATGACACATTTATTGTTTATGTGGAAGGGTGTTAAAATTAATAATTTTGCCATTTCGTCAAATTACAACATATCGAAAAAAAACTTCACAATTTATAATCAGGAACATCTCGGCATCATGTATACCAACTTTGACATGAATCGGATCAACCGTCTAGGAGGAGTACGTTAAAATTGATCATGTCCACAACGCACAAAATCTCAATTACCTCACTTCCTGTGGGCGTGGCTAATGGCATGTTAATACAAAAGTTGTTTGTTTTTGGGAGTTACATACACCCACCAAATTTGGTGTGTGTATCTAAAACTATATGCCAACCACAAGTCACTGTGACGTAAGGGGGCGCTATGGAGTTCCTGGGCAACGCCCGGTGCCAAGCTTTTATCCCTGTCTATTCACTGTACCACTTGATGTGTGTGCTAAATTTCATGCGTTTTCGATTATGTTAACCACCTCAAAATATTTGCCAACCACGGGATCAGTCACCTAAGGGGGCGCTAGCGAGTCCCTGGGCCACGCCCGGGGTCAAGCTCTTGTACCTAACTGCGATGCATGACACCTGACGTGTGTGCCAAATTTCAAGAGGTTTCGACCATGTTAACCACCTCAAAAACAGGAAAGCAAAAAAGTGGAATAACAATAATAATAATAAATATAGCCGCAAGCGGCAATGGCGGGCCCGAGCACCTGCGGGCCGCAACCCGTGACATGTCGGAATCCAACAAAGCACCGACGTGGTGCGTTTGTGAAATGTACATATTTGATGCGTGTGCTATTTGTTTTTGTATTGTATTTTCTGCCACATGTACTTGCTTGGCCAGGTGGGGGCGCAATGCAAGGCAGGCCCATTGGGTGTCATCATAATCATAATATATATTAACCTGAGAAATTTCAGACCATTCATTTTAAGCAAAGAACATTTCTGATACACTTTTTGGTTGGCCAGATGGTGGCGCTATGTTAGGCATGGAAATTACACATGTGAATATCATCACAATAATGATATCCAAAATGTTTGTACACTTTCAGATCAATCACTTAAGGCATTGTCCATTTCTGGCACATTTCCTGCTTGACCAGGTGGTGGCGCTATGCCAGGCAGGCCCATTGGGTGTCTGGATATCATCATAATCATAATATCTATTAACCTGAGAAGTTTCAGACCATTTATTCAAAGCATAGAGCATTTCTGGCACATTTCCTGCTTGGCCAGAAGGTGGCGCTATGCTAGGCCTGTGAATTACGCATGTGAATATCATCACAATAATGATATCCAATATTTTATAAAGTTTCAGATCAATCACTTAAGGCATTTTCCATTTCTGGCACATTTCCTGCTTGGCCAGGTGGTGGCGCTATGCCAGGCAGGCCCATTTGGTGTCTGGATATCATCATAATCATGATATCTATTAACCTGAGAAGTTTCAGACCATTCATTCAATGCACTGTGATTTATGACAAATTTCCTGTTTATGTGGTGAGATATTAAAATCATATCAAATATATTACAACATTCAAAAATACCTTCACAATTTAACATCAGCGACATCTTGGCATAATGTTTGCCAAATTTCAAATGAATCTGACAAACCGTCTAGGAGGAGTATGTTCCAATTGATCATATGACATCAGTATAATTGTCATTCTTTCTGTTGCCAGTTGGTGGCGCTATGCCAAACATGCATTATGGGCATGTGAATATTATCATTAACATGGTCTTCCATGACCTGTGAAATTTAAAACATTTCAAGCCATGCATGGTTAATTATGACACATTTATTGTTTATGTGGAAGGGTATTAAAATTAATAATTTCGCCATTTCGTCAAATTACAACATATCAAAAAAACGCTTCACAATTTATCATCAGGAACATCTCGGCGTCATGTATACCAACTTTGACATGAATCGGATCAACCGTCTAGGAGGAGTACGTTAAAATTGATCATGTCCACAACGCACAAAATCTCAATTACCTCACTTCCTGTGGGCGTGGCTAATGGCATGTTAATACAAAAGTTGTTTGTTTTTGGGAGTTACATACACCCACCAAATTTGGTGTGTGTATCTAAAACTATATGCCAACCACAAGTCACTGTGACGTAAGGGGGCGCTATGGAGTTCCTGGGCAACGCCCGGTGCCAAGCTTTTATCCCTGTCTATTCACTGTACCACTTGATGTGTGTGCTAAATTTCATGCGTTTTCGATTATGTTAACCACCTCAAAATATTTGCCAACCACGAGATCAGTCACCTAAGGAGGCGCTAGCGAGTCCCTGGGCCACGCCCGGGGTCAAGCTCTTGTACCTAACTGCGATGCATGACACCTGACGTGTGTGCCAAATTTCAAGAGGTTTCGACCATGTTAACCACCTCAAAAACAGGAAAGCAAAAAAGTGGAATAACAATAATAATAAATAATAATAATAATCCTTACAAAAACAATAGGGCCTTGCGCCCTTCGGGTGCTCGGGCCCTAAATATAGCCGCAAGCGGCAATGGCGGGCCCGAGCACCTGCGGGCCGCAACCCGTGACATGTCGGAATCCAACAAAGCACCGACGTGGTGAGTTTCTGAAATGTACATATTTGATGTGTGTGCTATTTGTTTTAGCATGTTATTTTCTGGCACATTTACTTGCTTGGCCATGTGGGGGCGCAATGCAAGGCAGGCCCATTTTGTGTCATCATAATCATAATATATATTAACCTGAGGAATTTCAGATTATTAATTTTAAGCAAAGAACATTTCTGATACACTGTTTGGCCAGATGGTGGCGCTATATTAGACATGTGAATTACACATGTGAATATCATCACAATAATGACATCCAATATTTTGTAAAGTTTCCGATCAACCAATAAAGGCATTACCAATTTCTGGCACATTTTCCTGCTTGGCCAGGTGGTGGCGCTATGCCAGGCCCATAGGGTCTCTGGATATCATCATAATTATAATATGTATTAACCTGAGAAGTTTCAGACCATTCATTTAAAGCATAGAGCATTTCTTGCATATTTCCTGTTTGGCCAGATGGTGGCGCTATGCTAGGCATATGAATTATATGTGTGAATATCATCACAATAATGATATCCAATATTTCATAAAGTTTCAGATCAGTCACTTAAGGCATTGTCCATTTCTGGCACATTTCCTACTTGGCCAGGTGGTGGCGCTATGCCAGGCAGGCCCATTGGGTGTCTGAATATCATCATAATCATAATATCTATTAACCTTGAGAAGTTTTAGACCATTCATTCAATGCACTGTGACTTTATGACACATTTCCTGTTTATATGGTGAGATATTAAAATCATGACATATTACAACATATCAAAAATCCCTTCGCAATTTAACATCAGCAACATCTTGGCATCATATTTGCCAAATTTCACATGAATCTGACAAACCGTCTAGGAGGAGTATGTTAAAATTCTTCATGTGACATCAGTGTAATTGCCATTCTTTCTGTTGCCAGGTGGTGGCGCTATGCCAAATATGCGTTATGGGCATGTGAATATCATCACTACCATGGTATTCAAAGACCTGTGAAATTTAAAACATTTCAAGCCATGCATGGTGAATTAAGACACATTTATTGTTTATGTGGAAGGGTATTAAAATTAATAATTTCACCATTTCGTCAAATTACAACATATCAAAAAAAAGCTTCACAATTTATAATCAGGAACATCTCTGCGTCATGTATACCAACTTTGACATGAATCGGATCAACCGTCTAGGAGGAGTACGTTAAAATTGGATCATGTATACAACGCACAAATTCTCAATTACCTCACTTCCTGTGGGCGTGGCTAATGGCATGTTAATACAAAAGTTGTTTGTTTTTGGGAGTTACATACACCCACCAAATTTGGTGTGTGTATCTAAAACTATATGCCAACCACAAGTCACAGTGACATAAGGGGGCGCTATGGAGTTCGTAGGCAACGCCCGGTGCCAAGCTTTTATCCCTGTCTATTCACTGTATCACTTGATGTGTGTGCCAAATTTCATGCGTTTTCACCCATGGGAAGCACCTCTTTTGGCATCATGATTCAGCATATATTTCATCACATTAGTCTGCACAATATCCCAAATATCTCACTTCCTGTTGGGCGTGGCTAATGCATTGTACATAGGAAAGTTGTTCATCTTGGAGAGATACAGACACCTACCAAATTTGGTGTGTGTAGCTGAAATTATATGCCAACCACGGGATCAGTCACCTAAGGAGGCGTAAGGGGGCGCTAGCGAGTCCCTGGGCCATGCCCGGGGCCAAGCTTTTGTACCTAGCTGCTTTGTGTGACACCTGATGTGTGTGTCAAATTTCAAGACTTTTCGTTTATGTTAACCACCTCAAAATATATGCCAACCACGAGATCAGTCACCTAAGGGGGCGCTAGCGAGACCCTGGGCCACGCCCGGAGTCAAACTCTTGTACATAACTGCGATGCGTGACACTTGACGTGTGTGCCACATTTCAAGAGTTTTCGACAATGTTAACCACTTCAAAAACAGGAAAGCGAAAAAGTAGAATAATGAATAATAATAATAATAATAATAATAATAATCCTTACAAAAACAATAGGGCCTTGCGCCCTTCGGTGCTCGGGCCCTAAATATAGCCGCAAGCGGCGATGGCGGGCCCGAGCACCTGCGGGCCGCAACCCGTGACATGTCGGAATCCAACAAAGCACCGACGTGGTGCATCTGTGAAATGTACATATTTTATGCGTGTGCTATTTGTTTTCGTATTTTATTTTCTGGCACATATCCTGCTTGACCAGGTGGTGGCGCTATGCCAGGCAGGCCCATTGGGTGTCTGGATATCATCATAATCATAATATCTATTAACCTGAGAAGTTTCAGACCATTTATTCAAAGCATTGAGCATTTCTGGCACATTATCTGCTTGGCCAGATGGTGGCGCTATGCTAGGCCTGTGAATTACGCATGTGAATATCATCACAATAATGATATCCAATATTTAATAAACTTTCAGATCAATCACTTAAGGCATTGTCCATTTCTGGCACATTTCCTGCTTGACCAGGTGGTGGCGCTATGGCAGACAGGCCCATTGGGTGTCTGGATATCATCATAATCATAATATCTATTAACCTGAGAAGTTTCAGACCATTTATTCAAAGCATTGAGCATTTCTGGCACATTTCCTGCTTGGCCAGATGGTGGCGCTATGCTAGGCCTGTGAATTACGCTTGTGAATATCATCACAATAATGCTATCCAATATTTTATAAAGTTTCAGATCAATCACTTAAGGCATTTTCCATTTCTGGCACATATCTTGCTTGGCCAGGTGGTGGCGCTATGCCAGGCAGGCCCATTGGGTGTCTGGATATCATCATAATCATGATATCTATTAACCTGAAAAGTTTCAGACCATTCATTCAATGCACTGTGATTTATGACACATTTCCTGTTTATGTGGTGAGATATTAAAATCATATCAAATATATTACAACATTCAAAAATCCCTTCACAATTTAACATCAGCGACATCTTGGCATAATGTTTGCCAAATTTCAAATGAATCTGACAAACCGTCTAGGAGGAGTATGTTCAAATTGATCATGTGAAATCAGTATAATTGTCATTCTTTCTGTTGCCAGGTGGTGGCGCTATGCCAAACATGCATTATGGGCATGTGAATATTATCATTAACATGGTCTTTAATGACCTGTGAAATTTAAAACATTTCAAGCCATGCATGGTGAATTATGACACATTTATTGTTCATGTGGAAGGGTATTAAAATTAATAATTTCGCCATTTCGTCAAATTACAACATATCAAAAAAAGGCTTCACAATTTATAATCAGGAACATCTCGGCGTCATGTATACCAACTTTGACATGAATCGGATCAACCGTCTAGGAGGAGTATGTTAAAATTGATCATGCCCACAACGCACAAAATCTCAATTACCTCACTTCCTGTGGGCGTGGCTAATGGCATGTTAATACAAAAGTTGATTGTTTTTGGGAGTTACACACACCCATCAAATTTGGTGTGTGTATCTAAAACTATATGCCAACCACAAGTCACTGTGACGTAAGGGGGCGCTATGGAGTTCCTGGGCAACGCCCGGTGCCAAGCTTTTATCCCTGTCTATTCACTGTACCACTTGATGTGTGTGCTAAATTTCATGCGTTTTCGACTATGTTAACCACCTCAAAATATTTGCCAACCACGGGATCAGTCACCTAAGGGGGCGCTAGCGAGTCCCTGGGCCACGCCCGGGGTCAAGCTCTTGTACCTAACTGCGATGCATGATACCTGACGTGTGTGCCAAATTTCAATAGGTTTCGACCATGTTAACCACCTCAAAAACAGGAAAGCAAAAAAGTGGAATAACAATAATAATATAGAAAAATAATAATAATAATAATAATAATAATAATAATCCTTACAAAAACAATAGGGCCTTGCGCCCTTCGGTGCTCGGGCCCTAATAATAATAATAATAATAATAATCCTTACAAAAACAATAGGGCCTTGCGCCCTTCGGTGCTCGGGCCCTAATAATAATAAATATAGCCGCAAGCGGCAATGGCGGGCCCGAGCACCTGCGGGCCGCAACCCGTGACATGTCGGAATCCAACAAAGCACCGACGTGGTGAGTTTCTGAAATGTACATATTTGATGCGTGTGCTATTAGTTTTTGTATTTTACTTTCAGCCACATGTACTTGCTTGGCCAGGTGGGGGCACAATGCAAGGCAGGCACATTGGGTGTCATCATAGTCATAATATATATTAACCTGAGAAATTTCAGACCATTCATTTTAAGCAAAGAACATTTCTGATACACTTTTTGGTTGGCCAGATGGTGGCGCTATGTTAGGCATGCAAATTACACATGTGAATATCATCACAATAATGATATCCAATTTTTTTGTAAACTTTCAGATCAATCACTTAAGGCATTGTCCATTTTCTGGCACATTTCCTGCTTGACCAGGTGGTGGCGCTATGCCAGGCCGGCCCATTGGGTGTCTGGATATCATCATAATTATAATATCTATTAACATTAGAAGTTTCAGACCATTTATTCAAAGCATAGAGCATTTCTGGCACATTTCCTGCTTGGCCAGAAGGTGGCGCTATGCTAGGCCTGTGAATTACGCATGTGAATATCATCACAATAATGATATCCAATATTTTATAACGTTTCAGATCAATCACTTAAGGCATTGTCCATTTCTGGCAAATTTCCTGCTTGGCCAGGTGGTGGCGCTATGCCAGGCAGGCCCATTGGGTGTCTGGATATCATCATAATCATGATATCTATTAACTTGAGAAGTTTCAGACCATTCATTCAATGCACTGTGATTTATGACACATTTCCTGTTTATGTGGTGAGATATTAAAATCATATCAAATATATTACAACATTCAAAAATCAATTCACAATTTAACATCAGCGACATCTTGGCATAATGTTTGCCAAATTTCAAATGAATCTGACAAACCGTCTAGGAGGAGTATGTTCAAATTGATCATGTGACATCAGTAGAATTGTCATTCTTTCTGTTGCCAGTTGGTGGCGCTATGCCAAACATGCATTATGGGCATGTGAATATTATCATTAACATGGTCTTCCATGACCTGTGAAATGTAAAACATTTCAAGCCATGCATGGTGAATTATGACACATTTATTGTTTATGTGGAAGGGTATTAAAATTAATAATTTCGCCATTTCGTCAAATTACAACATATCAAAAAAACGCTTCACAATTTATCATCAGGAACATCTCGGCGTCATGTATACCAACTTTGACATGAATCGGATCAACCGTCTAGGAGGAGTACGTTAAAATTGATAATGTCCACAACGCACAAAATCTCAATTACTTCACTTCCTGTGGGCGTGGCTAATGGCATGTTAATACAAAAGTTGTTTGTTTTTGGGAGTTACATACACCCACCAAATTTGGTGTGTGTATCTAAAACTATATGCCAACCACAAGTCACAGTGACATAAGGGGGCGCTATGGAGTTGCTGGGCAACGCCCAGTGCCAAGCTTTTATCCCTGTCTATTCACTGTATCACTAGATGTGTGTGCCAAATTTCAAGACTTTTCGATTATGTTAACCACTTCAAAATATTTGCCAACCACGGGATCAGTCACCTAAGGGGGCGCTAGAGAGGCCCTGGGCCACGCCCGGGGTCAAGCTCTTGTACCTAACTGCGATGTGTGACACCAGACGTGTGTGCCAAATTTCAAGAGTTTTCGACCATGTTAACCACCTCAAAAACAGGAAAGCAAAAAAGTAGAATAACAATAATAATATAGAAAAATAATAATAATAATCCTTACAAAAACAATAGGGCCTTGCGCCCTTCGGTGCTCGGGCCCTAAATATAGCCGCAAGCGGCAATGGCAGGCCCGAGCACCTGCGGGCCGCAACCCGTGACATGTTGGAATCCAACAAAGCACCGACGTGGTGCGTTTGTGAATTGTACATATTTGATGCGTGTGCTATTTGTTTTTGTATTTTATTTTCTGCCACATTTACTCGCTTGGCCAGGTGGGGGCGTAATGCAAGGTAGGTCCATTGGGTGTCATCATAATCATAATATATATTAACCTGAGAAATTTCAGACCATTCATTTTAAGCAAAGAACATTTCTGATACACTTTTTGGTTGGCCAGATGGTGGCGCTATGTTAGGCATTGAAATTACACATGTGAATATCATCACAATAATGATATCCAAAATGTTTGTACACTTTCAGATCAATCACTTAAGGCATTGTCCATTCCTGGCACATTTCCTGCTTGACCAGGTGGTGGCGCTATGCCAGGCAGGCCCATTGGGTGTCTGGATATCATCATAATCATAATATCTATTAACCTGAGAAGTTTCAGACCATTTATTCAAAGCATAGAGCATTTCTGGCACATTTCCTGCTTGGCCAGAGGGTGGCGCTATGCTAGGCCTGTGAATTACACATGTGAATATCATCACAATAATGATATCCAATATTTTATAAAGTTTCAGATCAATGACTTAAGGCATTTTCCATTTCTGGCACATTTCCTTCTTGGCCAGGTGGTGGCGCTATGCCAGGCAGGCCTATTGGGTGTCTGGATATCATCATAATCATGATATCTATTAACCTGAGAAGTTTCAGACCATTCATTCAATGCACTGTGATTTGTGACACATTTCCTGTTTATGTGGTGAGATATTAAAATCATATCAAATATATTACAACATTCAAAAATCCCTTCACAATTTAACATCAGCGACATCTTGGCATAATGTTTGCCAAATTTCAAATGAATCTGACAAACCGTCTAGGAGGAGTATGTTCAAATTGATCAAGTGAAATCAGCATAATTGCCATTCTTTCTGTTGCCAGTTGGTGGCGCTATGCCAAACATGCATTATGGGCATGTGAATATTATCATTAACATGGTCTTTAATGACCTGTGAAATGTAAAACATTTCAAGCCATGCATGGTGAATTATGACACATTTATTGTTTGTGTGGAACGGTATTAAAATTAACAATTTCGCCATTTTGTCAATTTACAACATATCAAAAAAAGGCTTCACAATTTAGAATCAGGAACATCTCGGCGTCATGTATACCAACTTTGACATGAATCGGATCAACCATGTAGGAGGAGTACGTTAAAATTGATCATGTCCACAACGCACAAATTCTCAATTACCTCACTTCCTGTGGGCGTGGCTAATGGCATGTTAATGCAAAAGTTGTTTGTTTTTGGGAGTTACATACACCCCCCAAATTTGGTGTGTGTATCTAAAACTATATGCCAACCACAAGTCACAGTGACATAAGGGGGCGCTATCGAGTCTCTGGGCCATACCCGGGGCCAAGCTTTTTTACCTAGCTGCTTTGTGTGACACCTGATGTTAGTGTCAAATTTCAAGACTTTTCAACCATGTTAACCACCTCAAAATATATGTCAACCACGGGATCAGTCACCTAAGGGGGCGCTAGCGAGTCCCTGGGCCACGCCCGGGGTCAAGCTCTTGTACCTACCTGCGTTGCGTGACACCTGACATGTGTGCCAAATTTCAAGACTTTTCGACCATGTTAACCACCTCAAAAACAGGAAAGCAAAAAAGTAGAATAACAATAATAATACTCAATAATAATAATAATAAATATAGCCGCAAGCGGCAATGGCGGGCCCGAGCACCTGCGGGCCGCAACCCGTGACATGTCGGAATCCAACAAAGCACCGACGTGGTGCGTTTGTGAAATGTACATTTTTCATGCGTGTGCTATTTGCTTTTGTATTTTATTTTCTGCCACATTTACTCGCTTGGCCAGGTGGGGGCGTAATGCAAGGCAGGCCCAATGAGTGTCATCATAATCATAATATATATTAACCTGAGAAATTTCAGACCATTCATTTTAAGCAAAGAACATTTCTGATACACTATTTGGTTGGCCAGATGGTGGCGCTATGTTAGGTATTGAAATGACACATGTGAATATCATCACAATAATGATATCCAAAATGTTTGAAAACTTTCAGATCAATCACTTAAGGCATTGTCCATTTCTGGCACATTTTTTGCTTGACCAAGTGGTGGCGCTATGCCAGGCAGGCCCATTGGGTGTCTGGATATAATCATAATCATAATATCAATTAACCTGAGAAGTTTCAGACCATTCATTCAAAGCATAGAGCATTTCTGGCATATTTCCTGTTTGGCCAGATGGTGGCGCTATGCTAGGCATGTGAATTATATGTGTGAATATCATCACAATAATGATATCCAATATTTTATAAAGTTTCAGATCAATCACTTAAGGCATTGTCCATTTCTGGCACATTTCCTACTTGGCCAGGTGGTGGCGCTATGCCAGGCAGGCCCATTGGGTGTCTGGATATCATCATAATCATAATATCTATTAACCTGAGAAGTTTCAGACCATTCATTCAATGCACTGTGACTTTATGACACATTTCCTGTTTATATGGTGAGATATTAAAATCATGACATATTACAACATATCAAAAATCCCTTCGCAATTTAACATCAGCAACATCTTGGCATCATATTTGCCAAATTTCACATGAATCTGACAAACTGTCTAGGAGGAGTATGTTAAAATTGATCACGTGACATCAGTGTAATTGCCATTCTTTCTGTTGCCAGGTGGTGGCGCTATGCCAAATATGCATTATGGGCATGTGAATATCATCACTCCCATGGTATTCAAAGACCTGTGAAATTTAAAACATTTCAAGCCATGCATGGTGAATTAAGACACATTTATTGTTTATGTGGAAGGGTTTTAAAATTAATAATTTCGCCATTTCGTCAAATTACAACATATCAAAAAAAGGCTTCACAATTTATAATCAGGAACATCTCGGCGTCATGTATACCAACTTTGACATGAATCGGATCAACCGTCTAGGAGGAGTACGTTAAAATTGATCATGTCCAAAATGCACAAAATCTCAATTACTTCACTTCCTGTGGGCGTGGCTAATGGCATGTTAATACAAAAGTTGTTTGTTTTTGGGAGTTACATACACCCACCAAATTTGGTGTGTGTATCTAAAACTATATGCCAACCACAAGTCACAGTGACATAAGGGGGCGCTATGGAGTTCCTGGGCAACGCCCGGTGGCAAGCTTTTATCCCTGTCTATTCACTGTACCACGTGATGTGTGTGCCAAATTTCATGCGTTTTCACCCATGGGAAGCACCTCCTTTAGCATCATGATTCATCACATATTTCATCACATATTAGTCTGCACAAAATCCCAAATACCTCACTTCCTGTTGGGCGTGGCTAATGCATTGTACATACGAAAGTTGTTCATCTTGGGGAGATACAAACACCTACCAAATTTGGTGTGTGTAGCTGAAAGTATATGCCCACCACGGGATCAGGCATCTAAGGGGGCGTAAGGGGGCGCTAGCGAGTATCTGGGCCATGCCCGGGGCCAAGCTTTTTTACCTAGCTGCTTTCTGTGACACCTGATGTGTGTGCCAAATTTCAAGACTTTTCCACCATGTTAACCACCTAAAAATATTTGCCAACCACGGGATCAGTCACCTAAGGGGGCGCTAGCGAGTCCCTGGGCCACGCCCGGGGTCAAGCTCTTGTACCTAACTGCGTTGCGTGACACCTGACGTGTGTGCCAAATTTCAAGAGTATTCGACCATGTTAACTACCTCAAAAACAGGACAGCAAAAAAGTAGAATAACAATAATAATAATAAATATAGCCGCAAGCGGCAATGGCGGGCCCGAGCACCTGCGGGCCGCAACCCATGACATTTCAGAATCCAACAAAGCACCGACGTGGTGCGTTTGTAAAATGTACATATTTGATATGTGTGTTATTTGTTTTTGCATGTTATTTTCTGGCACATTTACTTGCTTGGCCAGGTGGGGCAATATGCAAGGCAGGCCCATTGTGTGTCATCATAATCATAATATATATTAACCTGAGAAATTTCAGATTATTCATTTTAAGCAAAGAACATTTTTTATACACTTTTTGGCCAGATGGTGGCGCTATATTAGGCATGTGAATTACACATGTGAATATCATCACAATAATGATATCCAATATTTTATAAAGTTTCAGATTAACCAATAAAGGCATTACCAATTTCTGGCACATTTTCCTGCTTGGCCAGGTGGTGGCGCTATGCCAGGCAGGCCCATAGGGTGTCTGGATATCATCATAATTATAATATCTATTAACCTGAGAAGTTTCAGACCATTCACTCAAAGCATAGAGCATTTCTGGCATATTTCCTGTTTGGCCAGATGGTGGCGCTATGCTAGGCATGTGAATTATATGTGTGAATATCATCACAATAATGATATCCAATATTTTATAAAGTTTCAGATCAATCACTTAAGGCATTGTCCATTTCTGGCACATTTCCTACTTGGCCAGGTGGTGGCGCTATGTCAGGCAGGCCCATTGGGTGTCTGGATATCATCATAATCATAATATCTATTAACCTGAGAAGTTTCAGACCATTCATTCAATGCACTGTGATTATATGACACATTTCCAGTTTATATGGTGAGATATTAAAATCATGACATATTACAACATATCAAAAATCCCTTCGCAATTTAACATCAGCAACATCTTGGCATAATGTTAGCCAAATTTCACATGAATCCGGCAAACCGTCTAGGAGGAGTATGTTAAAATTGATCATGTAACATCAATGTAATTGCGATTCTTTCTGTTGCCAGGTGGTGGCGCTATGCCAAATATACATTATGGGCATGTGAATATCATCACTACCATGGTATTCAAAGACCTGTGAAATTTAAAACATTTCAAGCCATGCATGGTGAATTAAGACACATTTATTGTTAACGTGGAAGGGTATTAAAATTCATAGTTTCGCCATTTCGTCAAATTACAACATATCAAAAAAAGCTTCACAATTTAGAATCAGAAGCATATTGGCATCATGTATACCAACTTTCACATGAATCGGATCAATCGTCTAGGAGGAGTACATTAAAATTGATCATGTCCACAATGCACAAAATCCCAATTACCTCACTTCCTGTGGGCGTGGCTAATGGCATGTTAATACAAAAGTTGATTGTTTTTGGGAGTTACACACACCCACCAAATTTGGTGTGTGTATCTAAAACTATATTCCAACCACAAGTCAAAGTGACATAAGGGGGCGCTATGGAGTTCCTGGGCCAAGCCCAGTGCCAAGGCTTTTCCCCTGTGTATTCATGGTACCTCTTGACGTGTGTGCCAAATTTCATGAGTTTTCACCTATGGGAAGAACGTCTTCTGGCATCACAATTCATCACATTTTAGTCCGCACAAAATCCCAAATACCTCACTTCCTGTTGGGCGTGGCTAATGCATTGTACATACGAAAGTTGTTCATCTTGGGGAGATACACATACCTACCGAATTTGATGCGTCTAGCTGAAAGTATGTGCCAACCACTGCCTCAATCACCTAAGGGGGCGCTACTGAGTCCCTTGGCCACGCCCAGGGCCAAGCTCTTGTACCTAACTGCTTTGCGTGACACCTGATATGTGTGCCAAATTTCAAGCGTTTTCGACCATGTTAACCACCTCAAAAAAGGAAAATGCTCTGAGACAAAGTTAAAATAATAATAATAATAATAATAATAATAATCCTTACAAAAACAATAGGGCCTTGCGCCCTTCGGTGCTCGGGCCCTAATAATAATAATCCTTACAAAAACAATAGGGCCTTGCGCCCTTCGGGTGCTCGGGCCCTAAAAATAATAATAATAATAATAATAATAATAAATATAGCCGCAAGCGGCAATGGCGGGCCCGAGCACCTGCGGGCCGCAACCCGTGACATGTCGGAATCCAACAAAGCACCGACGTGGTGCGTTTGTGAAATGTACATTTTTCATGCGTGTGCTATTTGCTTTTGTATTTTATTTTCTGCCACATTTACTCGCTTGGCCAGGTGGGGGCGTAATGCAAGGCAGGCCCAATGAGTGTCATCATAATCATAATATATATTAACCTGAGAAATTTCAGACCATTCATTTTAAGCAAAGAACATTTCTGATACACTTTTTGGTTGGCCAGATGGTGGCGCTATGTTAGGTATTGAAATGACACATGTGAATATCATCACAATAATGATATCCAAAATGTTTGAAAACTTTCAGATCAATCACTTAAGGCATTGTCCATTTCTGGCACATTTCCTGCTTAGGGTGTCTGGATATCATCATAATCATAATATCTATTAACCTGAGAAGTTTCAGACCATTCATTCAATGCACTGTGATTATATGACACATTTCCAGTTTATATGGTGAGATATTAAAATCATGACATATTACAACATATCAAAAATCCCTTCGCAATTTAACATCAGCAACATCTTGGCATAATGTTAGCCAAATTTCACATGAATCCGGCAAACCGTCTAGGAGGAGTATGTTAAAATTGATCATGTAACATCAATGTAATTGCGATTCTTTCTGTTGCCAGGTGGTGGCGCTATGCCAAATATACATTATGGGCATGTGAATATCATCACTACCATGGTATTCAAAGACCTGTGAAATTTAAAACATTTCAAGCCATGCATGGTGAATTAAGACACATTTATTGTTAACGTGGAAGGGTATTAAAATTCATAGTTTCGCCATTTCGTCAAATTACAACATATCAAAAAAAGCTTCACAATTTAGAATCAGAAGCATATTGGCATCATGTATACCAACTTTCACATGAATCGGATCAATCGTCTAGGAGGAGTACATTAAAATTGATCATGTCCACAATGCACAAAATCCCAATTACCTCACTTCCTGTGGGCGTGGCTAATGGCATGTTAATACAAAAGTTGATTGTTTTTGGGAGTTACACACACCCACCAAATTTGGTGTGTGTATCTAAAACTATATTCCAACCACAAGTCAAAGTGACATAAGGGGGCGCTATGGAGTTCCTGGGCCAAGCCCAGTGCCAAGGCTTTTCCCCTGTGTATTCATGGTACCTCTTGACGTGTGTGCCAAATTTCATGAGTTTTCACCTATGGGAAGAACGTCTTCTGGCATCACAATTCATCACATTTTAGTCCGCACAAAATCCCAAATACCTCACTTCCTGTTGGGCGTGGCTAATGCATTGTACATACGAAAGTTGTTCATCTTGGGGAGATACACATACCTACCGAATTTGATGCGTCTAGCTGAAAGTATGTGCCAACCACTGCCTCAATCACCTAAGGGGGCGCTACTGAGTCCCTTGGCCACGCCCAGGGCCAAGCTCTTGTACCTAACTGCTTTGCGTGACACCTGATATGTGTGCCAAATTTCAAGCGTTTTCGACCATGTTAACCACCTCAAAAAAGGAAAATGCTCTGAGACAAAGTTAAAATAATAATAATAATAATAATAATAATAATCCTTACAAAAACAATAGGGCCTTGCGCCCTTCGGTGCTCGGGCCCTAATAATAATAATCCTTACAAAAACAATAGGGCCTTGCGCCCTTCGGGTGCTCGGGCCCTAAAAATAATAATAATAATAATAATAATAATAAATATAGCCGCAAGCGGCAATGGCGGGCCCGAGCACCTGCGGGCCGCAACCCGTGACATGTCGGAATCCAACAAAGCACCGACGTGGTGCGTTTGTGAAATGTACATTTTTCATGCGTGTGCTATTTGCTTTTGTATTTTATTTTCTGCCACATTTACTCGCTTGGCCAGGTGGGGGCGTAATGCAAGGCAGGCCCAATGAGTGTCATCATAATCATAATATATATTAACCTGAGAAATTTCAGACCATTCATTTTAAGCAAAGAACATTTCTGATACACTTTTTGGTTGGCCAGATGGTGGCGCTATGTTAGGTATTGAAATGACACATGTGAATATCATCACAATAATGATATCCAAAATGTTTGAAAACTTTCAGATCAATCACTTAAGGCATTGTCCATTTCTGGCACATTTCCTGCTTGACCAAGTGGTGGCGCTATGCCAGGCAGGCCCATTGGGTGTCTGGATATAATCATAATCATAATATCAATTAACCTGAGAAGTTTCAGACCATTCATTCAAAGCATAGAGCATTTCTGGCATATTTCCTGTTTGGCCAGATGGTGGCGCTATGCTAGGCATGTGAATTATATGTGTGAATATCATCACAATAATGATATCCAATATTTTATAAAGTTTCAGATCAATCACTTAAGGCATTGTCCATTTCTGGCACATTTCCTACTTGGCCAGGTGGTGGCGCTATGCCAGGCAGGCCCATTGGGTGTCTGGATATCATCATAATCATAATATCTATTAACCTGAGAAGTTTCAGACCATTCATTCAATGCACTGTGACTTTATGACACATTTCCTGTTTATATGGTGAGATATTAAAATCATGACATATTACAACATATCAAAAATCCCTTCGCAATTTAACATCAGCAACATCTTGGCATCATATTTGCCAAATTTCACATGAATCTGACAAACTGTCTAGGAGGAGTATGTTAAAATTGATCACGTGACATCAGTGTAATTGCCATTCTTTCTGTTGCCAGGTGGTGGCGCTATGCCAAATATGCATTATGGGCATGTGAATATCATCACTACCATGGTATTCAAAGACCTGTGAAATTTAAAACATTTCAAGCCATGCATGGTGAATTAAGACACATTTATTGTTTATGTGGAAGGGTTTTAAAATTAATAATTTCGCCATTTCGTCAAATTACAACATATCAAAAAAAGGCTTCACAATTTATAATCAGGAACATCTCGGCGTCATGTATACCAACTTTGACATGAATCGGATCAACCGTCTAGGAGGAGTACGTTAAAATTGATCATGTCCAAAATGCACAAAATCTCAATTACTTCACTTCCTGTGGGCGTGGCTAATGGCATGTTAATACAAAAGTTGTTTGTTTTTGGGAGTTACATACACCCACCAAATTTGGTGTGTGTATCTAAAACTATATGCCAACCACAAGTCACAGTGACATAAGGGGGCGCTATGGAGTTCCTGGGCAACGCCCGGTGCCAAGCTTTTATCCCTGTCTATTCACTGTACCACGTGATGTGTGTGCCAAATTTCATGCGTTTTCACCCATGGGAAGCACCTCCTTTAGCATCATGATTCATCACATATTTCATCACATATTAGTCTGCACAAAATCCCAAATACCTCACTTCCTGTTGGGCGTGGCTAATGCATTGTACATACGAAAGTTGTTCATCTTGGGGAGATACAAACACCTACCAAATTTGGTGTGTGTAGCTGAAAGTATATGCCCACCACGGGATCAGGCATCTAAGGGGGCGTAAGGGGGCGCTAGCGAGTATCTGGGCCATGCCCGGGGCCAAGCTTTTTTACCTAGCTGCTTTGTGTGACACCTGATGTGTGTGCCAAATTTCAAGACTTTTCCACCATGTTAACCACCTCAAAATATTTGCCAACCACGGGATCAGTCACCTAAGGGGGCGCTAGCGAGTCCCTGGGCCACGCCCGGGGTCAAGCTCTTGTACCTAACTGCGTTGCGTGACACCTGACGTGTGTGCCAAATTTCAAGAGTATTCGACCATGTTAACTACCTCAAAAACAGGACAGCAAAAAAGTAGAATAACAATAATAATAATAATAATCCTTACAAAAACAATAGGGCCTTGCGCCCTTCGGTGCTCGGGCCCTAATAATCCTTACAAAAACAATAGGGCCTTGCGCCCTTCGGTGCTCGGGCCCTAATAAATATAGCCGCAAGCGGCAATGGCGGGCCCGAGCACCTGCGGGCCGCAACCCGTGACATGTCGGAATCCAACAAAGCACCGACGTGGTGCGTTTGTGAAATGTACATATTTGATGCGTGTGCTATTTGTTTTTGTATTTGATTTTCTGCCACATGTACTTGCTTAGCTAGGTGGGGGCGCAATGCAAGGCAGGCCCATTGGGTGTCATCATAATCATAATATATATTAACCTGAGAAATTTCAGACCATTCATTTTAAGCAAAGAACATTTCTGATACACTTTTTGGTTGGCCAGATGGTGGCGCTATGATAGGCATGGAAATTACACATGTGAATATCATCACAATAAGGATATCCACATTTTTTGTAAACTTTCAGATCAATCACTTAAGGCATTGTCCTTTTTCTGGCACATTTCCTGCTTGACCAGGTGGTGGCGCTATGCCAGGCAGGCCCATTGGGTGTCTGGATATCATCATAATCATAATATCTATTAACCTGAGAAGTTTCAGACCATTTATTCAAAGCATAGAGCATTTCTGGCATATTTCCTGTTTGGCCAGATGGTGGCGCTATGCTAGGCATGTGAATTATATGTGTGAATATCATCACAATAATGATATCCAATATTTTATAAAGTTTCATATCAATCACTTAAGGCATTGTCCATTTCTGGCACATTTCCTACTTGGCCAGGTGGTGGCGCTATGCCAAGCAGGCCCATTGGGTGTCAGAATATCATCATAATCATAATATCTATTAACCTGAGAAGTTTCAGACCATTCATTCAATGCACTGTGACTTTATGACACATTTCCTGTTAATAGGGTGAGATATTAAAATCATGACATATTACAACATATCAAAAATCCGTTCGCAATTTAACATCAGCAACATCATGGCATCATATTTGCCAAATTTCACATGAATCTGACAAATTGTCTAGGAGGAGTATGTTAAAATTGACCATGTGACATCAGTGTAATTGCCATTCTTTCTGTTGCCAGGTGGTGGCGCTATGCAAAATATGCATTATGGGCATGTGAATATCATCACTCCCATGATATTCAAAGACCTGTGAAATGTAAAACATTTCAAGCCATGCATGGTGAATTATGACACATTTATTGTTTATGTGGAAGGGTATTAAAATTAATAATTTCGCCATTTTGTCAAATTACAACATATCAAAAAAAAGCTTCACAATTTATAATCAGGAACATCTCAGCGTCATGTATACCAACTTTGACATGAATCGGATCAACCGTCTAGGAGGAGTATGTTAAAATTGATCATGTCCACAACGCACAAAATCTCAATTACCTCACTTCCTGTGGGCGTGGCTAATGGCATGTTAATACAAAAGTTGTTTGTTTTTGGGAGTTACATACACCCACCAAATTTGGTGTGTGTATCTAAAACTATATGCCAACCACAAGTCACTGTGACGTAAGGGGGCGCTATGGAGTTCCTGGGCAACGCCCGGTGCCAAGCTTTTACCCCTGTCTATTCACTGTACCACTTGATGTGTGTGCTAAATTTCATGCGTTTTCGATTATGTTAACCACCTCAAAATATTTGCCAACCACGGGATCAGTCACCTAAGGGGGCGCTAGCGAGTCCCTGGGCCACGCCCGGGGTCAAGCTCTTGTACCTAACTGCGTTGCGTGACACCTGACGTGTGTGCCAAATTTCAAGAGTATTCGACCATGTTAACTACCTCAAAAACAGGACAGCAAAAAAGTAGAATAACAATAATAATAATAATAATCCTTACAAAAACAATAGGGCCTTGCGCCCTTCGGTGCTCGGGCCCTAATAATCCTTACAAAAACAATAGGGCCTTGCGCCCTTCGGTGCTCGGGCCCTAATAAATATAGCCGCAAGCGGCAATGGCGGGCCCGAGCACCTGCGGGCCGCAACCCGTGACATGTCGGAATCCAACAAAGCACCGACGTGGTGCGTTTGTGAAATGTACATATTTGATGCGTGTGCTATTTGTTTTTGTATTTGATTTTCTGCCACATGTACTTGCTTAGCTAGGTGGGGGCGCAATGCAAGGCAGGCCCATTGGGTGTCATCATAATCATAATATATATTAACCTGAGAAATTTCAGACCATTCATTTTAAGCAAAGAACATTTCTGATACACTTTTTGGTTGGCCAGATGGTGGCGCTATGATAGGCATGGAAATTACACATGTGAATATCATCACAATAAGGATATCCACATTTTTTGTAAACTTTCAGATCAATCACTTAAGGCATTGTCCTTTTTCTGGCACATTTCCTGCTTGACCAAGTGGTGGCGCTATGCCAGGCAGGCCCATTGGGTGTCTGGATATCATCATAATCATAATATCTATTAACCTGAGAAGTTTCAGACCATTTATTCAAAGCATAGAGCATTTCTGGCATATTTCCTGTTTGGCCAGATGGTGGCGCTATGCTAGGCATGTGAATTATATGTGTGAATATCATCACAATAATGATATCCAATATTTTATAAAGTTTCATATCAATCACTTAAGGCATTGTCCATTTCTGGCACATTTCCTACTTGGCCAGGTGGTGGCGCTATGCCAAGCAGGCCCATTGGGTGTCAGAATATCATCATAATCATAATATCTATTAACCTGAGAAGTTTCAGACCATTCATTCAATGCACTGTGACTTTATGACACATTTCCTGTTAATAGGGTGAGATATTAAAATCATGACATATTACAACATATCAAAAATCCGTTCGCAATTTAACATCAGCAACATCATGGCATCATATTTGCCAAATTTCACATGAATCTGACAAATTGTCTAGGAGGAGTATGTTAAAATTGACCATGTGACATCAGTGTAATTGCCATTCTTTCTGTTGCCAGGTGGTGGCGCTATGCAAAATATGCATTATGGGCATGTGAATATCATCACTCCCATGATATTCAAAGACCTGTGAAATGTAAAACATTTCAAGCCATGCATGGTGAATTATGACACATTTATTGTTTATGTGGAAGGGTATTAAAATTAATAATTTCGCCATTTTGTCAAATTACAACATATCAAAAAAAAGCTTCACAATTTATAATCAGGAACATCTCAGCGTCATGTATACCAACTTTGACATGAATCGGATCAACCGTCTAGGAGGAGTATGTTAAAATTGATCGATCATGTCCACAACGCACAAAATCTCAATTACCTCACTTCCTGTGGGCGTGGCTAATGGCATGTTAATACAAAAGTTGTTTGTTTTTGGGAGTTACATACACCCACCAAATTTGGTGTGTGTATCTAAAACTATATGCCAACCACAAGTCACTGTGACGTAAGGGGGCGCTATGGAGTTCCTGGGCAACGCCCGGTGCCAAGCTTTTACCCCTGTCTATTCACTGTACCACTTGATGTGTGTGCTAAATTTCATGCGTTTTCGATTATGTTAACCACCTCAAAATATTTGCCAACCACGGGATCAGTCACCTAAGGGGGCGCTAGCGAGTCCCTGGGCCACGCCTGGGGTCAAGCTCTTGTACCTAACTGCGATGCATGACACCTTACGTGTGTGCCAAATTTCAAGAATTTTCGACCATGTTAACCACCTCAAAAACAGGAAAGCAAAAAAGTGGAATAACAATAATAATAATAAATATAGCCGCAAGCGGCAATGGCGGGCCCGAGCACCTGCGGGCCGCAACCCATGACATTTCAGAATCCAACAAAGCACCGACGTGGTGCATTTGTAAAATGTACATATTTGATGTGTGTGTTATTTGTTTTTGCATGTTATTTTCTGGCACATTTACTTGCTTTGCCAGGTGGGGCAATATGCAAGGCAGGCCCATTGTGTGTCATCATAATCATAATATATATTAACCTGAGAAATTTCAGATTATTAATTTTAAGCAAAGAACATTTTTGATAAACTTTTTGGCCAGATGGTGGCGCTATATTAGGCATGTGAATTACACATGTGAATATCATCACAATAATGATATCCAATATTTTGTAAAGTTTCAGATAAACCAATAAAGGCATTACCAATTTTTGGCACATTTTCCTGCTTGGCCAGGTGGTGGCGCTATGCCAGGCAGGCCCATAGGGTTTCTGGATATCATCATAATTATAATATCTATTAACCTGAGAAGTTTCAGACCATTCATTCAAAGCATAGAGCATTTCTGGCATATTTCCTGTTTGGCCAGATGGTGGCGCTATGCTAGGCATGTGAATTATATGTGTGAATATCATCACAATAATGATATCCAATATTTTATAAAGTTTCAGATCAATCACTTAAGGCATTGTCCATTTCTGGCACATTTCCTACTTGGCCAGGTGGTGGCGCTATGTCAGGCAGGGCCATTGGGTGTCTGGATATCATCATAATCATAATATCTATTAACCTGAGAAGTTTCAGACCATTCATTCAATGCACTGTGATTATATGACACATTTCCAGTTTATATGGTGAGATATTAAAATCATGACATATTACAACATATCAAAAATCCCTTCGCAATTTAACATCAGCAACATCTTGGCATAATGTTAGCCAAATTTCACATGAATCCGACAAACCGTCTAGGAGGAGTATGTTAAAATTGATCATGTAACATCAATGTAATTGCAATTCTTTCTGTTGCCAGGTGGTGGCGCTATGCCAAATATACATTATGGGCATGTGAATATCATCACTACCATGGTATTCAAAGACCTGTGAAATTTAAAACATTTCAAGCCATGCATGGTGAATTAAGACACATTTATTGTTAACGTGGAAGGGTATTAAAATTCATAGTTTCGCCATTTCGTCAAATTACAACATATCAAAAAAAGCTTCACAATTTAGAATCAGAAGCATATTGGCATCATGTATACCAACTTTCACATGAATCGGATCAATCGTCTAGGAGGAGTACGTTAAAATTGATCATGTCCACAATGCACAAAATCCCAATTACCTCACTTCCTGTGGGCGTGGCTAATGGCATGTTAATACAAAAGTTGATTGTTTTTGGGAGTTACACACACCCACCAAATTTGGTGTGTGTATCTAAAACTATATTCCAACCACAAGTCACAGTGACATAAGGGGGCGCTATGGAGTTCCTGGGCCAAGCCCAGTGCCAAGGCTTTTCCCCTGTGTATTCATGGTACCTCTTGACGTGTGTGCCAAATTTCATGCGTTTTCACCGATGGGAAGAACGTCTTCTGGCATCACAATTCATCACATTTTAGTCCGCACAAAATCCCAAATACCTCACTTCCTGTTGGGCGTGGCTAATGCATTGTACATACGAAAGTTGTTCATCTTGGGGAGATACACATACCTACCGAATTTGATGCGTCTAGCTGAAAGTATGTGCCAACCACTGCCTCAATCACCTAAGGGGGCGCTACTGAGTCCCTGAGCCACGCCCAGGGCCAAGCTCTTGTACCTAACTGCTTTGCGTGACACCTGATATGTGTGCCAAATTTCAAGCGTTTTCGACCATGTTAACCACCTCAAAAAAGGAAAACGCTCTGAGACAAAGTTAAAATAATAATAATAAATATAGCCGCAAGCGGCAATGGAGGGCCCGAGCACCTGCGGGCCGCAACCCGTGACATGTCGGAATCCAACAAAGCACCGACGTGGTGTGTTTGTGAAATGTACATATTTGATACGTGTGCTATTTGTTTTTGTATTTTATTTTCTGCCACATGTACTTGCTTGGCCAGGTGGGGGCGCAATGCAAGGCAGGCCCATTGGTTGTCATCATAATCATAATATATATTAACCTGAGAAATGTCAGACCATTCATTTTAAGCAAAGAACATTTCTGATACACTTTTTGGTTGGCCAGATGGTGGCGCTATGTTAGGCATGGAAATTACACATGTGAATATCATCACAATAATGATATCCAAATTTTTTGTAAATGTTCAGATCAATCACTTAAGGCATTGTCCATTTTCTGGCACATTTCCTGCTTGACCAGGTGGTGGCGCTATGCCAGGCAGGCCCATTGGGTGTCTGGATATCATCATAATTATAATATCTATTACCATGAGAACTTTCAGACCATTTATTCAAAGCATAGAGCATTTCTGGCACATTTCCTGCTTGGCCAGATGGTGGCGCTATGCTAGGCCTGTGAATTACGAATGTGAATATCATCACAATAATGATGTCTGATATTTTATAAAGTTTCAGATCAATCACTTAAGGCATTGTCCATTTCTGGCACATTTCCTGCTTGGCCAGGTGGTGGCGCTATGTCAGGCAGGCCCATTGGGTGTCTGGATATCATCATAATCATGATATCTATTAACCTGAGAAGTTTCAGACCATTCATTCAATGCACTGTGATTTATGACACATTTCCTGTTTATGTGGTGAGATATTAAAATCATATCAAATATATAAGTTATCAAAAATCCCTTCACAATTTAACATCAGCGACATCTTAGCATAATATTTGCCAAATTTCAAATGAATCTGACAAACCGTCTAGGAGGAGTATGTTCAAATTGATCATATGGCATCAGTATAATTGTCATTCTTTCTGTTGCCAGTTGGTGGCGCTATGCCAAACATGCATTATGGGCATGTGAATATTATCATTAACATGGTCTTCAATGACCTGTGAAATGTAAAACATTTCAAGCCATGCATGGTGAATTATGACACATTTATTGTTTATGTGGAAGGGTATTAAAATTAATAATGTCGCCATTTCGTCAAATTACAACATATCAAAAAAAAGCTTCACAATTTATAATCAGGAACATCTCGGCGTCATGTATACCAACTTTGACATGAATCGGATCAACCGTCTAGGAGGAGTACGTTAAAATTGATCATGTCCACAACGCACAAAATCTCAATTACCTCACTTCCTGTGGGCGTGGCTAATGGCATGTTAATACAAAAGTTGTTTGTTTTTGGGAGTTACATACACCCACTAAATTTGGTGTGTGTAGCTGAAAGTATATGCCCACCACGGGATCAGTCATCTAAGGGGGCGTAAGGGGGCGCTAGCGAGTCTCTGGGCCATACCCGGGGCCAAGCTTTTTTACCTAGCTGCTTTGTGTGACACCTGATGTGTGTGCCAAATTTCAAGACTTTTCGATTATGTTAAAATATCAAAATATTTGCCAACAACGGGATCAGTCACCTAAGGGGGCGCTAGCGAGTCCCTGGGCCACGCCCGGGGTCAAGCTCTTGTACCTAACTGCGATGTGTGACACCTGACGTGTGTGCCAAATTTCAAGAGTTTTCGACCATGTTAACCACCTCAAAAACAGGAAAGCAAAAAAGTAGAATAACAATAATAATACTCAAATATAGCCACAAGCGGCAATGGCGGGCCCGAGCACCTGCGGGCCGCAACCCGTGACATTTCAGAATCCAACAAAGCACCAACATGGTGCATTTGTAAAATGTACATATTTGATGTGTGTGCTATTCGTTTTTGCATGTTATTTTCATAATTATAATATCTATTAACCTGAGAAGTTTCAGACCATTCATTCAAAGCATAGAGCATTTCTGGCATATTTCCTGTTTGGCCAGATGGTGGCGTTATGCTAGGCATGTGAATTATATGTGTGAATATCATCACAATAATGATATCCAATATTTTATAAAGTTTCAGATCAATCACTTAAGGAATTGTCCATTTCTGGCAGATTTCCTGCTTGGCCAGGTGGTGGCGCTATGCCAGGCAGGCCCATTGGGTGTCTGGATATCATCATAATCATAATATCTATTAACCTGAGAAGATTCAGACCATTCATTCAATGCACTGTGACTATATGACACATTTCCTGTTTATGTGGTGAGATATTAAAATCATATAAAATATATTACAACATATCAAAAATCCCTTCACAATTTAACATCAGCGACATCTTGGCATAATGTGTGTCAAATTTCACATGAATCTGACAAACCGTCTAGGAGGAGTATGTTAAAATTGATCATGTGACATCAGTGTAATTGCCATTCTTTCTGTTGCCAGTTGGTGGCGCTATGCCAAACATGCATTATGGGTATGTGAATATTATCATTAACATGGTCTTCAATGACCTGTGAAATTTAAAACATTTCAAGCCATGCATGGTGAATTATGACACATTTATTGTTTGTGTGGAATGGTATTAAAATTAACAATTTCGCCATTTCGTCAAATTACAACATATCAAAAAAAGGCTTCACAATTTAGAATCAGGAACATCTCGGCGTCATGTATACCAACTTTGACATGAATCGGATCAACCGTCTAGGAGGAGTACTTTCAAATTTGTCATGTCCACAACGCACAAAATCTCAATTACCTCACTTCCTGTGGGCGTGGCTAATGGCATGTTAATACAAAAGTTGTTTGTTTTTGGGAGTTACATACACCCACCAACTTTGGTGTGTGTATCTAAAACTATATGCCAACTACAAGTCACAGTGACATAAGGGGGCGCTATGGAGTTCCGGGGCAACGCCCGGTGCCAAGCTTTTATCCCTGTCTATTTACTGTATCACTAGATGTGTGTGCCAAATTTCAAGACTTTTCGATTATGTTAACCACCTCAAAATATTTGCCAACCACGGGATCAGTCACCTGAGGGGGCGCTAGCGAGTCCCTGGGCCACGCCCGGGGTCAATCTCTTATTCCTAACTGCGATGCGTGACACCTGACGTGTGTGTCAAATTTCAAGAGTTTTCGACCATGTTAACCACCTCAAAAACAGGAAAGCAAAAAAGTAGAATAACAATAATAATATAGAAAAATAATAATAATAATAATAATAATAATAATAATAATCCTTACAAAAACAATAGGGCCTTGCGCCCTTCGGTGCTCGGGCCCTAAATATAGCCGCAAGCGGCAATGGCGGGCCCGAGCACCTGCGGGCCGCAACCCGTGACATGTCGGAATCCAACAAAGCACCGACGTGGTGCGTTTGGGAAATGTACATATTTCCTGCGTGTGCTAGTTGTTTTTGTATTTTATTTTCTGCCACATTTACTCGCTTGGCCAGGTGGGGGTGTAATGCAAGGCAGGCCCAATGAGTGTCATCATAATCATAATATATATTAACCTGAGAAATTTCAGACCATTCGTTTTAAGCAAAGAACATTTCTGATACACTTTTTGGTTGGCCAGATGGTGGCGCTATGTTAGGCATTGAAATGACACATGTGAATATCATGACAATAATGATATCCAAAATGTTTGAAAACTTTCAGATCAATCACTTAAGGCATTGTCCATTTCTGGCACATTTCCTGCTTGACCAAGTGGTGGCGCTATGCCAGGCAGGCCCATTGGGTGTCTGGATATAATCATAATCATAATATCAATTAACCTGAGAAGTTTCAGACCATTCATTCAAAGCATAGAGCATTTCTGGCATATTTCCTGTTTGGCCAGATGGTGGCGCTATGCTAGGCATGTGAATTATATGTGTGAATATCATCACAATAATGATATCCGATATTTTATAAAGTTTCAGATCAATCACTTAAAGCATTGTCCATTTCTGGCACATTTCCTACTTGACCAGGTGGTGGCGCTATGCCAGGAAGGCCCATTGGGTGTCTGGATATCATCATAATTATAATATCTATTAACATGAAAAGTTTCAGACCATTTATTCAAAGCATAGAGCATTTCTGGCACATTTCCTGCTTGGCCAGAAGGTGGCGCTATGCTAGGCCTGTGAATTACGCACGTGAATATCATCACAATAATGATATCCAATATTTTATAAAGTTTCAGATCAATCACTTAAGGCATTGTCCATTTCTGGCACATTTCCTGCTTGGCCAGGTGGTGGCGCTATGCCAGGCAGGCCCATTGGGTGTCTGGATATCATCATAATCACGATATCTATTAACCTGAGAAGTTTCAGACCATTCATTCAATGCACTGTGATTTATGACACATTTCCTGTTTATGTGGTGAGATATTAAAATCATATCAAATATATTACAACATTCAAAAATACCTTCACAATTTAACATCAGCGACATCTTGGCATAATGTTTGCCAAATTTCAAATGAATCTGGCAAACCGTCTAGGAGGAGTATGTTCAAATTGATCATGTGACATCAGTATAATTGTCATTCTTTCTGTTGCCAGTTGGTGGCGCTATGCCAAACATGCATTATGGGCATGTGAATATTATCATTAACATGGTCTTCAATGACCTGTGAAATTTAAAACATTTCAAGCCATGCATGGTGAATTATGACACATTTATTGTTTATGTGGAAGGGTGTTAAAATTAATAATTTTGCCATTTCGTCAAATTACAACATATCGAAAAAAAACTTCACAATTTATAATCAGGAACATCTCGGCATCATGTATACCAACTTTGACATGAATCGGATCAACCGTCTAGGAGGAGTACGTTAAAATTGATCATGTCCACAACGCACAAAATCTCAATTACCTCACTTCCTGTGGGCGTGGCTAATGGCATGTTAATACAAAAGTTGTTTGTTTTTGGGAGTTACATACACCCACCAAATTTGGTGTGTGTATCTAAAACTATATGCCAACCACAAGTCACTGTGACGTAAGGGGGCGCTATGGAGTTCCTGGGCAACGCCCGGTGCCAAGCTTTTATCCCTGTCTATTCACTGTACCACTTGATGTGTGTGCTAAATTTCATGCGTTTTCGATTATGTTAACCACCTCAAAATATTTGCCAACCACGGGATCAGTCACCTAAGGGGGCGCTAGCGAGTCCCTGGGCCACGCCCGGGGTCAAGCTCTTGTACCTAACTGCGATGCATGACACCTGACGTGTGTGCCAAATTTCAAGAGGTTTCGACCATGTTAACCACCTCAAAAACAGGAAAGCAAAAAAGTGGAATAACAATAATAATAATAATAATCCTTACAAAAACAATAGGGCCTTGCGCCCTTCGGGTGCTCGGGCCCTAATAATAATAATCCTTACAAAAACAATAGGGCCTTGCGCCCTTCGGTGCTCGGGCCCTAAATATAGCCGCAAGCGGCAATGGCGGGCCCGAGCACCTGCGGGCCGCAACCCATGACATTTCAGAATCCAACAAAGCACCGATGTGGTGCATTTGTAAAATGTACATATTTGATGTGTGTGTTATTTGTTTTTGCATGTTATTTTCTGGCACATTTACTTGCTTGGCCAGGTGGGGCAATATGCAGGGCAGGCCCATTGTGTGTCATCATAATCATAATATATATTAACCTGAGAAATTTCAGATTATTCATTTTAAGCAAAGAACATTTTTGATACACTTTTTGGCCAGATGGTGGCGCTATATTAGGCATGTGAATTACACATGTGAATATCATCACAATAATGATATCCAATATTTTGTAAAGTTTCAGATCAACCAATAAAGGCATTACCAATTTCTGGCACATTTTCCTGCTTGGCCAGGTGGTGGCGCTATGCCAGGCAGGCCCATAGGGTCTCTGGATATCATCATAATTATAATATCTATTAACCTGAGAAGTTTCAGACCATTCATTCAAAGCATAGAGCATTTCTGGCATATTTCCTGTTTGGCCAGATGGTGGCGCTATGCTAGGCATGTGAATTATATGCGTGAATATCATCACAATAATGATATCCAATATTTTATAAAGTTTCAGATCAATCACTTAAGGCATTGTCCATTTCTGGCACATTTCCTGCTTGGCCAGGTGGTGGCGCTATGCCAAGCAGGCCCATTGGGTGTCAGAATATCATCATAATCATAATATCTATTAACCTGAGAAGTTTCAGACCATTCATTCAATGCACTGTGACTTTATGACACATTTCCTGTTTATAGGGTGAGATATTAAAATCAGGACATATTACAACATATCAAAAATCCGTTCGCAATTTAACATCAGCAACATCTTGGCATCATATTTGCCAAATTTCACATGAATCTGACAAATTGTCTAGGAGGAGTATGTTAAAATTGACCATGTGACATCAGTGTAATTGCCATTCTTTCTGTTGCCAGGTGGTGTCGCTATGCAAAATATGCATTATGGGCATGTGAATATCATCACTCCCATGGTATTCAAAGACCTGTGAAATGTAAAACATTTCAAGCCATGCATGGTGAATTATGACACATTTATTGTTTATGTGGAAGGGTATTAAAATTAATAATTTCGCCATTTCGTCAAATTACAACATATCAAAAAAAAGCTTCACAATTTATAATCAGGAACATCTCAGCGTCATGTATACCAACTTTGACATGAATCGGATCAACCGTCTAGGAGGAGCATGTTAAAATTGATCATGTCCACAACGCACAAAATCTCAATTACCTCACTTCCTGTGGGCGTGGCTAATGGCATGTTAATACAAAAGTTGATTGTTTTTGGGAGTTACATACACCCACCAAATTTGGTGTGTGTATCTAAAACTATATGCCAACCACAAGTCACAGTGACATAAGGGGGCGCTATGGAGTTCCTGGGCAACGCCCGGTGCCAAGGCTTTTCCCCTGTGTATTCACGGTACCTCTTGACGTGTGTGCCAAATTTCATGTGTTTTCAGCGATGGGAAGCACCTCTTTTGGCATCAAAATTCATCACATTTTAATCCGCACAAAATCCCAAATATCTCACTTCCTGTTGGGCGTGGCTAATGCATTGTACATACGAAAGTTGTTCATCTTGGGGAGATACACACACTTGCCAAATTTGGTGTGTCTAGCTGAAAGTATGTGCCAACCACTGCATCAATCACCTAAGGGGGCGCTACTGAGTCCCTGGGCCACGCCCGGGGCCAAGCCTTTATGCCTGTGTAGCCATTGTAATACCAGATGTGTGTGCCAAATTCCAAGACTTTTCATCTATGCTAACCACCTCAAAAATAGCAAAAAGGTGAACAAATAATAATAATAATAATAAATAGAGCCGCAAGCGGCAATGGTGGGCCCGAGCACCTGCGGGCCGCAACCCGTGACATGTCAGAATCCAACAAAGCACCGACGTGGTGCGTTTGTGAAATGTACATATTTGATTTGTGTGCTATTTGTTTTTGTATTTTATTTTCTGCCACATTTACTCGTTTGGCCAGGTGGGGGCGTAATGCCAGGCAGGTCTATTGGGTGTCATCATAATCATAATATACATTAACCTGAGAAATTTCAGACCATTCATTTTAAGCAAAGAATATTTCTGATACACTTTTTGGTTGGCCAGATGGTGGCGCTATGTTAGGCATTGAAATTACACATGTGAATATCATCACAATAATGATATCCAAAATGTTTGTACACTTTCAGATCAATCACTTAAGGCATTGTCCATTTCTGGCACATTTCCTGCTTGACCAGGTGGTGGCGCTATGCCAGGCAGGCCCATTGGGTGTCTGGATATCATCATAATCATAATATCTATTAACCTGAGAAGTTTCAGACCATTTATTCAAAGCATAAAGCATTTCTGGCACATTTCCGGCTTGGCCAGAAGGTGGCGCTATGCTAGGCCTGTGAATTACGCATGTGAATATCATCACAATAATGATATCCAATATTTTATAAAGTTTCAGATCAATCACTTAAGGCATTTTCCATTTCTGGCACATTTCCTGCTTGGCCAGGTGGTGGCGCTATGCCAGGCAGGCCCATTTGGTGTCTGGATATCATCATAATCATGATATCTATTAACCTGAGAAGTTTCAGACCATTCATTCAATGCACTGTGATTTATGACACATTTCCTGTTTATGTGGTGAGATATTAAAATCATATCAAATATATTACAACATTCAAAAATACCTTCACAATTTAACATCAGCGACATCTTGGCATAATGTTTGCCAAATTTCAAATGAATCTGACAAACCGTCTAGGAGGAGTATGTTCAAATTGATCATATGACATCAGTATAATTGTCATTCTTTCTGTTGCCAGTTGGTGGCGCTATGCCAAACATGCATTATGGGCATGTGAATATTATCATTAACATGGTCTTCCATGACCTGTGAAATTTAAAACATTTCAAGCCATGCATGGTTAATTATGACACATTTATTGTTTATGTGGAAGGGTATTAAAATTAATAATTTCGCCATTTTGTCAAATTACAACATATCAAAAAAACGCTTCACAATTTATCATCAGGAACATCTCGGCATCATGTATACCAACTTTGACATGAATTGGATCAACCGTCTAGGAGGAGTACGTTAAAATTAATCATGTCCACAACGCACAAAATCTCAATTACCTCACTTCCTGTGGGCGTGGCTAATGGCATGTTAATACAAAAGTTGTTTGTTTTTGGGAGTTACATACACCTACCAAATTTGGTGTGTGTATCTAAAACTATATGCCAACCACAAGTCACAGTGACATAAGGGGGCGCTATGGAGTTGCTGGGCAACGCCCAGTGCCAAGCTTTTATCCCTGTCTATTCACTGTATCACTAGATGTGTGTGCCAAATTTCAAGACTTTTCGATTATGTTAACCACCTCAAAATATTTGCCAACCACGGGATCAGTCAAATAAGGGGGCGCTAGCGAGTCCCTGGGCCACGCCCGGGGTCAAGCTCTTGTACCTAACTGCGATGTGTGACACCTGACGTGTGTGCCAAATATCAAGAGTTTTCGACCATGTTAACCACCTCAAAAACAGGAAAGCAAAAAAGTAGAATAACAATAATAATAATAAATATAGCCGCAAGCGGCAATGGCGGGCCCGAGCACCTGCGGGCCGCAACCCGTGACATGTCGGAATCCAACAAAGCACCGACGTGGTGCGTTTGTGAAATGTACATATTTGATGCGTGTGCTATTTGTTTTTGTATTTGTTTTTGTATTTTATTTTCTGCCACATTTACTCGCTTGGCCAGGTGGGGGCGTAATGCAAGGCAGGCCCATTGCGTGTCATCATAATCATAATATATATTAACCTGAGAAATTTCAGACCATTCATTTTAAGCAAAGAACATTTCTGATACACTTTTTGGTTGGCCAGATGGTGGCGCTATGTTAGGCATGAAATTTACACATGTGAATATCATCACAATAATGATATCCTAAATGTTTGTAAACTTTCAGATCAATAACTTAAGGCATTGTCCATTTCTGGCACATTTACTGCTTGACCAGGTGGTGGCGCTATGCCAGGCAGGCCCATTGGGTGTCTGGATATCATCATAATCATAATATCTATTAACCTGAAAAGTTTCAGACCATTGATTCAAAGCATAGAGCATTTCTGGCACATTTCCTGCTTGGCCAGAAGGTGGCGCTATGCTAGGCCTGTGAATTACAAATGTGAATATCATCACAATAATGATATCTGATATGTTATAAAGTTTCAGATCAATCACTTAAGGCATTGTCCATTTCTGGCACATTTCCTCCTTGGCCAGGTGGTGGCGCTATGCCAGGCAAGCCCATTGGGTGTCTGGATATCATCATAATCATGATATCTATTAACCTGAAAAGTTTCAGACCATTCATTCAATGCACTGTGATTTATGACACATTTACTGTTTATGTGGTGAGATATTAAAATCATATCAAATATATAATTTATCAAAAATCCCTTCACAATTTAACATCAGCGACATCTTGGCATAATGTTTGCCAAATTTCAAATGAATCTGACAAACCGTCTAGGAGGAGTATGTTCAAATTGATCATGTGGCATCAGTATAATTGTCATTCTTTCTGTTGCCAGTTGGTGGCGCTATGGCAAACATGCATTATGGGCATGTGAATATTATCATTAACATGGCCTTCAATGACCTGTGAAATTTAAAACATTTCAAGCCATGCATGGTGAATTATGACACATTTATTGTTTATGTGGAAGGGTATTAAAATTAATAATTTCGGCATTTCGTCAAATTACAACATATCAAAAAAAACCTTCACAATTTATAATCAGGAACATCTCGGCATCATGTATACCAACTTTGACATGAATCGGATCAACCGTCTAGGGGGAGTACGTTAAAATTTATCATGTCCACAACGCACAAAATCTCAATTACCTCACTTCCTGTGGGCGTGGCTAATGCATTGTACATACGAAAGTCGTTCATCTTGGGGAGATACAGACACCTACCAAATTTGGTGTGTGTAACTGAAAGTATATGCCCACCACGGGATCAGTCATCTAAGGGGGCGTAAGGGGGCGCTAGCGAGTCTCTGGACCATGCCCGGGGCCAAGCTTTTTTACCTAGCTGCTTTGTGTGACACCTGATGTGTGTGCCAAATTTCAAGACTTTTCGATTATGTTAACCACCTCAAAATATTTGCCAACCACGGGATCAGTCACCTAAGGGGGCGCTAGCGAGTCCCTGGGCCACGCCCGGGGTCAAGCTCTTGTACCTAACTGCGATGCGTGACACCTGACGTGTGTGCCAAATTTCAAGAGTTTTTGACCATGTTAACCACCTCAAAAACAGGAAAGCAAAAAAGTGGAATAACAATAATAATACAGAATAATAATCCTTACAAAAACAATAGGGCCTTGCGCCCTTCGGTGCTCGGGCCCTAATAATAATAATAATAATAATAATAATAATAATCCTTACAAAAACAATAGGGCCTTGCGCCCTTCGGTGCTCGGGCCCTAAATATAGCCGCAAGCGGCAATGGCGGGCCCGAGCACCTGCGGGCCGCAACCCGTGACATGTCAGAATCCAACAAAGCACCGACGTGGTGCGTTTGTGAAATGTACATATTTGATTTGTGTGCTATTTGTTTTTGTATTTTATTTTCTGCCACATTTACTCGTTTGGCCAGGTGGGGGCGTAATGCCAGGCAGGTCTATTGGGTGTCATCATAATCATAATATACATTAACCTGAGAAATTTCAGACCATTCATTTTAAGCAAAGAATATTTCTGATACACTTTTTGGTTGGCCAGATGGTGGCGCTATGTTAGGCATTGAAATTACACATGTGAATATCATCACAATAATGATATCCAAAATGTTTGTACACTTTCAGATCAATCACTTAAGGCATTGTCCATTTCTGGCACATTTCCTGCTTGACCAGGTGGTGGCGCTATGCCAGGCAGGCCCATTGGGTGTCTGGATATCATCATAATCATAATATCTATTAACCTGAGAAGTTTCAGACCATTTATTCAAAGCATAAAGCATTTCTGGCACATTTCCGGCTTGGCCAGAAGGTGGCGCTATGCTAGGCCTGTGAATTACGCATGTGAATATCATCACAATAATGATATCCAATATTTTATAAAGTTTCAGATCAATCACTTAAGGCATTTTCCATTTCTGGCACATTTCCTGCTTGGCCAGGTGGTGGCGCTATGCCAGGCAGGCCCATTTGGTGTCTGGATATCATCATAATCATGATATCTATTAACCTGAGAAGTTTCAGACCATTCATTCAATGCACTGTGATTTATGACACATTTCCTGTTTATGTGGTGAGATATTAAAATCATATCAAATATATTACAACATTCAAAAATACCTTCACAATTTAACATCAGCGACATCTTGGCATAATGTTTGCCAAATTTCAAATGAATCTGACAAACCGTCTAGGAGGAGTATGTTCAAATTGATCATATGACATCAGTATAATTGTCATTCTTTCTGTTGCCAGTTGGTGGCGCTATGCCAAACATGCATTATGGGCATGTGAATATTATCATTAACATGGTCTTCCATGACCTGTGAAATTTAAAACATTTCAAGCCATGCATGGTTAATTATGACACATTTATTGTTTATGTGGAAGGGTATTAAAATTAATAATTTCGCCATTTTGTCAAATTACAACATATCAAAAAAACGCTTCACAATTTATCATCAGGAACATCTCGGCATCATGTATACCAACTTTGACATGAATTGGATCAACCGTCTAGGAGGAGTACGTTAAAATTAATCATGTCCACAACGCACAAAATCTCAATTACCTCACTTCCTGTGGGCGTGGCTAATGGCATGTTAATACAAAAGTTGTTTGTTTTTGGGAGTTACATACACCTACCAAATTTGGTGTGTGTATCTAAAACTATATGCCAACCACAAGTCACAGTGACATAAGGGGGCGCTATGGAGTTGCTGGGCAACGCCCAGTGCCAAGCTTTTATCCCTGTCTATTCACTGTATCACTAGATGTGTGTGCCAAATTTCAAGACTTTTCGATTATGTTAACCACCTCAAAATATTTGCCAACCACGGGATCAGTCAAATAAGGGGGCGCTAGCGAGTCCCTGGGCCACGCCCGGGGTCAAGCTCTTGTACCTAACTGCGATGTGTGACACCTGACGTGTGTGCCAAATATCAAGAGTTTTCGACCATGTTAACCACCTCAAAAACAGGAAAGCAAAAAAGTAGAATAACAATAATAATAATAATAATAATAATAATAATAATAATAATAATAATCCTTACAAAAACAATAGGGCCTTGCGCCCTTCGGTGCTCGGGCCCTAAATATAGCCGCAAGCGGCAATGGCGGGCCCGAGCACCTGCGGGCCGCAACCCATGACATTTCAAAATCCAACAAAGCACCGACGTGGTGCATTTGTAAAATGTACATATTTGATGTGTGTGTTATTTGTTTTTGCATGTTATTTTCTGGCACATTTACTTGCTTGGCCAGGTGGGGCAATATGCAAGGCAGGCCCATTGTGTGTCATCATAATCATAATATATATTAACCTGAGAAATTTCAGATTATTCATTTTAAGCAAAGAACATTTTTGATACACTTTTTGGCCAGATGGTGGCGCTATATTAGGCATGTGAATTACACATGTGAATATCATCACAATAATGATATCCAATATTTTGTAAAGTTTCAGATCAACCAATAAAGGCATTACCAATTTCTGGCACATTTTCCTGCTTGGCCAGGTGGTGGCGCTATGCCAGGCAGGCCCATAGGGTGTCTGGATATCATCATAATTATAATATCTATGAACCTGAGAAGTTTCAGACCATTCATTCAAAGCATAGAGCATTTCTGGCATATTTCCTGTTTGGCCAGATGGTGGCGCTATGCTAGGCATGTGAATTATATGTGTGAATATCATCACAATAATGATATCCAATATTTTATAAAGTTTCAGATCAATCACTTCAGGCATTGTCCATTTCTGGCACATTTCCTACTTGGCCAGGTGGTGGCGCTATGTCAGGCAGGCCCATTGGGTGTCTGGATATCATCATAATCATAATATCTATTAACCTGAGAAGTTTCAGACCATTCATTCAATGCACTGTGATTATATGACACATTTCCAGTTTATATGGTGAGATATTAAAATCATGACATATTACAACATATCAAAAATCCCTTCGCAATTTAACATCAGCAACATCTTGGCATAATGTTAGCCAAATTTCACATGAATCCGACAAATTGTCTAGGAGGAGTATGTTAAAATTGATCATGTAACATCAATGTAATTGCCATTCTTTCTGTTGCCAGGTGGTGGCGCTATGCCAAGTATACATTATGGGCATGTGAATATCATCACTACCATGGTATTCAAAGACCTGTGAAATGTAAAACATTTCAAGCCATGCATGGTGAATTAAGACACAATTATTGTTAACGTGGAAGGGTATTAAAATTCATAGTGTCGCCATTTCGTCAAATTACAACATATCAAAAAAAGCTTCACAATTTAGAATCAGAAGCATATTGGCATCATGTATACCAACTTTCACATGAATCGGATCAATCGTCTAGGAGGAGTACGTTAAAATTGATCGATCATGTCCACAATGCACAAAATCCCAATTACCTCACTTCCTGTGGGCGTGGCTAATGGCATGTTAATACAAAAGTTGATTGTTTTTGGGAGTTACACACACCCACCAAATTTGGTGTGTGTATCTAAAACTATATGCCAACCACAAGTCACAGTGACATAAGGGGGCGCTATGGAGTTCCTGGGCCAAGCCCAGTGCCAAGGCTTTTCCCCTGTGTATTCATAGTACCTCTTGACGTGTGTGCCAAAATTCATGCATTTTCACCGATGGGAAGAACGTGTTCTGGCATCACAATTCATCACATTTTAGTCCGCACAAAATCCCAAATACCTCACTTCCTGTTGGGCGTGGCTAATGCATTGTACATACGAAAGTTGTTCATCTTGGGGAGATACACACACCTACCGAATTTGATGCGTCTAGCTGAAAGTATGTGCCAACCACTGCCTCAATCACCTAAGGGGGCGCTACTGAGTCCCTGGGCCACGCCCAGGGCCAAGCTTTTGTACCTAACTGCTTTGCGTGACACCTGATATGTGTGCCAAATTTCAAGCGTTTTCGACCATGTTAACCACCTCAAAAAAGGAAAACGCTCTGAGACAAAGTTAATATAATAATAATAATAATAATAATAATAATAATAATAATAATCCTTACAAAAACAATAGGGCCTTGCGCCCTTCGGTGCTCGGGTCCTAATAATAATAATAAATATAGCCGCAAGCGGCAATGGCGGGCCCGAGCACCTGCGGGCCGCAACCCGTGACATGTCGGAATCCAACAAAGCACCGACGTGGTGCGTTTGTGAAATGTACATATTTGATGCGTGTGCTATTTGTTTTTGTATTTTATTTTCTGCCACATGTACTTGCTTGGCCAGGTGGGGGCGAAATGCAAGGCAGGCCCATTGGGTGTCATCATAATCATAATATATATTAACCTGAGAAATTTCAGACCATTCATTTTAAGCAAAGAACATTTCTGATACAGTTTTTGGTTGGCCAGATGGTGGCGCTATGTTAGGCATGGAAATTACACATGTGAATATCATCACAATAATGATATCCACATTTTTTGTAAACAGATCAATCACTTAAGGCATTGTCCATTTTCTGGCACATTTCCTGCTTGACCAGGTGGTGGTGCTATGCCAGGCAGGCTCATTGGGTGTCTGGATATCATCATAATTATAATATCTATTACCATGAGAAGTGTCAGACCATTTATTCAAAGCATAGAGCATTTCTGGCACATTTCCTGCTTGGCCAGATGGTGGCGCTATGCTAGGCCTGTGAATTACGAATGTGAATATCATCACAATAATGATGTCTGATATTTTATAAAGTTTCAGATCAATCACTTAAGGCATTGTCCATTTCTGGCACATTTCCTGCTTGGCCAGGTGGTGGCGCTATGTCAGGCAGGCCCATTGGGTGTCTGGATATCATCATAATCATGATATCTATTAACCTGAGAAGTTTCAGACCATTCATTCAATGCGCTGTGATTTATGACACATTTCCTGTTTATGTGGTGAGATATTAAAATCATATCAAATATATAAGTTATCAAAAATCCCTTCACAATTTAACATCAGCGACATCTTGGCATAATATTCGCCAAATTTCAAATGAATCTGACAAACCGTCTAGGAGGAGTATGTTCAAATTGATCATGTGAAATCAGTATAATTGTCATTCTTTCTGTTGCCAGGTGGTGGCGCTGTGCCAAACATGCATTATGGGCATGTGAATATTATCATTAACATGGTCTTTAATGACCTGTGAAATTTAAAACATTTCAAGTCATGCATGGTGAATTATGACACATTTATTGTTCATGTGGAAGGTTATTAAAATTAATAATTTCGCCATTTCGTCAAATTACAACATATCAAAAAAAGGCTTCACAATTTATAATCAGGAACATCTCGGCGTCATGTATACCAACTTTGACATGAATCGGATCAACCGTCTAGGAGGAGTATGTTAAAATTGATCATGTCCACAACGCACAAAATCTCAATTACTTCACTTCCTGTGGGCGTGGCCAATGACATGTTAATACAAAAGTTGTTTGGTTTTGGGAGTTACATACACCCACTAAATTTGGTGTGTGTATCTAAAACTATATGCTAACCACAAGTCACAGTGACATAAGGGGGCGCTATGGAGTTCCTGGCCAACGCCCGGTGCCAAGCTTTTATCCATGTCTATTCACTGTATCACTTGATGTGTGTGCCAAATTTCATGCGTTTTCACCCATGGGAAGCACCTCTTTTGGGATCACAATTCAGCACATATTTCATCACATTAGTCTGCACAAAATCCCAAATATCTCACTTCCTGTTGGGCGTGGCTCATGCATTGTACATAGGAAAGTTGTTCATCTTGGAGAGATACAGACACCTACCAAATTTGGTGTGTGTAGCTGAAATTATATGCCAACCACGGGATCAGTCACTTAAGGAGGCGTAAGGGGGCGCTAGCGAGTCCCTGGGCCATGCCCGGGGCCAAGCTTTTGTACCTAGCTGCTTTGTGTGACACCTGATGTGTGTGTCAAATTTCAAGACTTTTCGTTTATGTAAACCACCTCAAAATATATGCCAACCACGAGATCTGTCACTTAAGGGGGCGCTAGCGAGACCCTGGGCCACGCCCGGGGTCAAGCTCTTGTACCTAACAGCGATGCGTGACACCTGACGTGTGTGCCAAATTTCAAGAGTTTTCAACCATGTTAACCACCTCAAAAACAGGAAAGCAAAAAAGTGGAATAACAATAATAATAGTGAAAAATAATAATAATAATAATAAATATAGCCGCAAGCGGCAATGGCGGGCCCGAGCACCTGCGGGCCGCAACCCGTGACATGTCGGAATCCAACAAAGCACCGACGTGGTGCGTTTGTGAAATGTACATATTTGATGCGTGTGCTATTTGTTTTTGTATTGTATTTTCTGCCACATGTACTTGCTTGGCCAGGTGGGGGCGCAATGCAAGGCAGGCCCATTGGGTGTCATCATAATCATAATATATATTAACCTGAGAAATTTCAGACCATTCATTTGAAGCAAAGAACATTTCTGATACACTTTTTGGTTGGCCAGATGGTGGCGCTATGTTAGGCATGGAAATTACACATGTGAATATCATCACAATAATGATATCCAAATTTTTTGTAAACGTTCAGATCAATCACTTAAGGCATTGTCCATTTCCTGGCACATTTCCTGCTTGACCAGGTGGTGGCGCTATACCAGGCAGGCCCATTGGGTGTCTGGATATCATCATAATTATAATATTTACTAACATGAGAAGTTTCAGACCATTTATTCAAAGCATAGGGCATTTCTGGCACATTTCCTGCTTGGCCAGATGGTGGCGCTATGCTAGGCCTGTGAATTACGAATGTGAATTTCATCACAATAATGATTTCTGATATTTTATAAAGTTTCAGATCAATCACTTAAGGCATTGTCCATTTCTGGCACATTTCCTGCTTGGCCAGGTGGTGGCGCTATGCCAGGCAGGCCCATTGGGTGTCTGGATATCATCATAGTCATGATATCTATTAACCTGAGAAGTTTCAGACCATTCATCCAATGCACTGTGATCTGTGACACATATCCTGTTTATGTGGTGAGATATTAAAATCATATCAAATATATTACAACATTCAAAAATCCCTTCACAATTTAACATCAGCGACATCTTGGCATAATGTTTGCCAAATTTCAAATGAATCTGACAAACCGTCTAGGAGGAGTATGTTCAAATTGATCATGTGAAATCAGTATAATTGTCATTCTTTCTGTTGCCAGGTGGTGGCGCTATGCCAAACATGCATTATGGGCATGTGAATATTATCATTAACATGGTCTTTAATGACCTGTGAAATTTAAAACATTTCAAGCCATGCATGGTGAATTATGACACATTTATTGTTCATGTGGAAGGGTATTAAAATTAATAATTTCGCCATTTTGTCAAATTACAACATATCAAAAAAAGGCTTCACAATTTATAATCAGGAACATCTCGGCCTCATGTATACCAACTTTGACATGAATCCGACAAACCGTCTAGGAGGAGTATGTTAAAATTGATCGATCATGTCCACAACGCACAAAATCTCAATTACCTCACTTCCTGTGGGCGTGGCTAATGGCATGTTAATACAAAAGTTGTTTGTTTTTGGGAGTTACATACACCCACCAAATTTGGTGTGTGTATCTAAAACTATATGCCAACCACAAGTCACAGTGACATAAGGGGGCGCTATGGAGTTCCTGGGCAACGCCCGGTGCCAAGCTTTTATCCCTGTCTATTCACTGTATCACTTGATGTGTGTGCCAAATTTCATGCGTTTTCACCCATGGGAAGCACCTCTTTTGGCATCATGATTCATCACATATTTCATCACATATTAGTCTGCACAAAATCCCAAATACCTCTCTTCCTGTTGGCCGTGGCTAATGCATTGTACATACGAAAGTCGTTCATCTTGGGGAGATACAGACACCTACCAAATTTGGTGTGTGTAGCTGAAAGTATATGCCCACCACGGGATCAGTCATGTAAGGGGGCGTAAGGGGGCGCTAGCGAGTCTCTGGGCCATACCCAGGGCCAAGCTTTTTTACCTAGCTGCTTTGTGTGACACCTGATGTGTGTGTCAAATTTCAAGACTTTTCAACCATGTTAACCACCTCAAAATATATGTCAACCACGGGATCAGTCACCTAAGGGGGCGCTAGCGAGTCCCTGGGCCACGCCCGGGGTCAAGCTCTTGTACCTAACTGCGTTGCGTGACACCTGAGGTGTGTGCCAAATTTCAAGAATTTTCGACCATGTTAACTACCTCAAAAACAGGAAATCAAAAAAGTAGAATAACAATAATAATAATAATAATCCTTACAAAAACAATAGGGCCTTGCGCCCTTCGGTGCTCGGGCCCTAATAATCCTTACAAAAACAATAGGGCCTTGCGCCCTTCGGTGCTCGGGCCCTAATAATAATCCTTACAAAAACAATAGGGCCTTGCGCCCTTCGGTGCTCGGGCCCTAATAATAATAATAATAATAATAATCCTTACAAAAACAATAGGGCCTTGCGCCCTTCGGTGCTCGGGCCCTAATAATAATAATAATAATCCTTACAAAAACAATAGGGCCTTGCGCCCTTCGGTGCTCGGGCCCTAATAATCCTTACAAAAACAATAGGGCCTTGCGCCCTTCGGTGCTCGGGCCCTAATAATAATCCTTACAAAAACAATAGGGCCTTGCGCCCTTCGGTGCTCGGGCCCTAATTAGGCTAGGCTAAATAAGGCGGCTGAATGTCGCCAAAGATTATGCAAGACGAAATTAGTATAACATCTTATCAGGGCCGTAGTCACCATAGACATTGAGGGGGACGTGTCCCCCCCAATATTCAAATATGACCAAAATGTCCCCCCCAATATTCGGACATAGAAAAATAAAGAAAGAATAAAGCGCCATACTAGGCCTACAGGAAACCAACACATATCTGAAATGTAATCAAACGTAAATAACGCACAAATTAGTGACCTATGGTTCCAGAGTAGCCTACACCCTGAGTGGTTTGTCCTGGTGATTTTCCGTTTTTCGTTATGGCGTGCGCTATCAAAAGCTTCCATTTACTGCACCCTACTGCGGTGAGGTAGGGCTGTCAACAATATCGCAAAAGCTACCAAAACAATTTTCACAAAACTTCTTGGAAAGGTGTAGCACAGGCTAAGGAAATCCCATACATGTTTGGAGCCGATCAGACTGAAAGGGAACATTTTGTAGCCTATTCTCGCAATGATAGCGAAAGTGAAACGTTTCATTTTAAATGATGAATTTGTGCAAGCCTGTGTCATTTCTTTCACGTCTTTAATGCATTCATATGCTAGTAGTAATGCCAGAAATTACCGTGTATAGGCCTCTTAGAAATGATTGTTGCATCTTGCATATTATTTATAGGCCTACTGTATGCGCACTCAATCGCGCATCCATGCAGGCAAAACGTGATCAAATGTGGCGACGTTTAGGCTACAATACGTGATAGCCTAGTTAATGTGAATCGCGGACAATAACCAAAGAAAGGAATTTGCACCTCCATTCACCAATTAAAGGCTGTAGTAGGCCTAGTGTTTCTACATGTTGGCACAAAACGTAATTTCTGTCAGAAGCCAGTCTATAATGCATACAGGGGTAACATGAGGTGAGTCAGACAGAAGAGGGGCCTGTCTTAGTAGCCTATTCCTGAATCCTGTCCCTTTCAAACTACGTTAAAATTGTGTGATTAGCCGCCAGCATAATAAAATCTGAATTAAAAGACAAAATCTTATTAGGCTCCAAACCTATGAGTCTAAGCCTTAGTTTAAAAAACTCTTCAGGTGTAAGTAATAAGTCAAAGAACCACATTATGTGTAATATAGAGGTTATCAAAAGATACTCTAGTTTGTAATTTCTTTTAAAGTATATTTGGGGGGGGGGGGACCAGATTTGGTCCCCCCCAATGTTGACATCATGACTACGGCCTTGCATCTTATATACAGCGGGTAAAGGAATAAAAATGATGTCTGCAAGACGTAAAAACGGCATATTTAATACCGTTATAAGATCTTTGTAAGACGTTAGGGAGATGGATGTCCTATTATGACGTATTCATGAGCATCTGGAATACGGCTGCTAAACGCTGTTTGAAGATCTTAACAAGACGTCTCAGATACGTCTGCCAGATGAGCAAACGCTCTCTAGAATACATCTTACAGCTGTCCAGCAGACCTTTCGAACACATCTCCAAGACGTCTTGCAAACATTCTTTTGCTGACTGGGGAGATGCAGATCTTCATTTCTTTGCGCCACAGCCCATGTTCTGCGTTCACTCCAATGAGACAAGTGAAATACGTTTTAAAAGCCGTTTCATTTCCAGGCTATTTGCTACATTTACCTGCTATGCCTTCGGTTTTCATGGACAGTTACAGGAATCCACGTCATTCGTTTATTCAATCCCATGTTATCTCCATTGTTTGTATGATAAGTTTGTCAGTCAGTTTCAGCCTCTCCTCTAGCTCCTCTACACCCATTAGGATTTATTACGTTTTGTTACATTTTGTTACACTATAGAATTGGAGAAGACAAAGGGGGCCTCTGCATGGATGTAATTGTAGAGCAGTACGATGTGCTCAATTATTTAGGCTAGCTCCAGAGTAGGCTAATGACGCCGCGAATACGGACACGCCGTTTATTATTATTGATTATCATTATTATTATTAGGAGGCCCCTCATTGGTCGAGGCCCCTGGGCTGAAGCCCAGGTACGCCCCTGCATTAAGGCGCCAGTGCCCGCCCGCCATCTGCTGTGTTTATGTAGGCCTATATGGGATGTTTTTAATGTAGGCTATATGGGATGCGGCGCTGCTGACGTGAGGCTAGAAAGCTCTTGCCTGTTCTTTCTAGAAAGACTGATCCAATGCAGCAAATATATTAAAAGGCTAAAGTCCTACATATGTTGTAGCCTATATCCCCAGAATATCAGCAGCAAACTCAGTCTCTGTCTCGCAAAACAGTCCAAATAAAACGCACATCGACCTGGTGCCTAGCCTATTCTGTGTGCCAGCCTATCGTCCAAAATGCTTGATTGCATTCTCCACATTTTTAGCTAAATTTTCATGTACCACATCAGCATTTTTGTTCCGTGAATCTTTTGTAAATTGCTTTACAATAGCGTCGGGCCCTTGTCAGCAGCCTTCGGCTTGCCTCTTATTCACTCCTTCGTCTTCAACATTCCCTGTAGAATTCTCAATATTTTTGGCCTTAGCCTAATGTGTCCAGTTACATAGTCTGTTCTTAGTCTTGGATTTTGTGAAATAAATGTCTAAATATCACCTGTTTGCTGCAGCTTCGGTCTGCACGTCCTTTTAAAACAGCATCTTTTTCTCTCTCGAGCATTTAATCTGCTGCCGGCTCGTCTCTCCACGTCGTCCAAAATGCTTGATTGCATTGCATTCTCCAATTTTTAGCTAAATGTTCATGTAGCCTACCAAATTTTCATGTACCACAACAACTTGTCAGCAGCCTTCGGCTTGCCTCTTGCCACTATTCACTCCTTCTTCCGATGTAATTTCTGAGTCATCTACAAGATGTTTACACACACACACACACACACACACACACACACACATTCACCTCAGTAAATAGAACCAACTTGATGTTGACTTCAACCTGTGCTATATCCTAGATGAGACTGCCTGGGTTATTTTGTTTCGATATCAAACACATAGTAATTGTAGCCTTCAGGGAATAGGCATTTAAAAGAGAGACAGAGAGTGATATGACTCGTATACAGGAGCGTGTGGTCCATATGGGCAGGTGGAGCAGCGAACTAGCCTACCTGAAGCATCCTTCACAAAAAAATAGTTCTTCAGTAAATCATTGCTCCAAGTCTACTTTTAATAATGTGATTGTCACATTAATTATCTATAGTTTCTGTAGGCTTTCCAACTATTTTTGGTCTATTGACATCAACTATTGGATGATGGTGCCGATTCTCGTTGAGTTTAATGTGTCATGCAATGTTGGGGCAGGGCACCTCGACGATCGCATTCCTCAACCCTGGCGTCTTCAATAAGGATTGCAATCCGCGCTAAAAGACGCCTGTATGGTCGTAAAGTAGTCTACCCCATGGTCATATTCTAGAACTACTCAAATTATTCCGCCAGTTATAAATTAGGCCTATCGTTTCATTTCAAGATGCAGAAATGGCGAGTGTTGCACCCGTTAACCGTTTTGAGTTTCTGTAAAAAAAAAATTGAGAGGTTGAAATTAGAAGATAAGTTAGCTAACCCTGGTGTCTTCCTTGGTTTAGTAGCTAGTGGATTCAATAGCATCTTTTGACAGCGCAAAAACGAGAAGGCAACGTGTTCAGGCATAGGTTGCTGCATTCAGAATGAGCTATATTTAAGCAATATAGCACGAGTGAGAGTGGGGTTGGTCATGGATATTCCCACGGGTGTTGTTCGGCCGTAGCCACGAGGCCGGAGGCCGAGTGGCGCAGGCAACAACAGCCGTGGGAATATCCATGACCAATCCCACGATCACGAGTGCTATATTGCTTTTATACAACAATTCTACCACAAACTAAATAATCTAAAAACATCCCGTTATTGTTTAAAAATGTTAATTTCGACATCGTTCTTACGCATCAAAAAATAGTTCCCTTTTCAATAGACAGCGTCTTGGTTGCTAGGTAACCAACATTCCAGATCCCTCGTTAGTGTCTTCTTGAAAGAAATGTTGAATGTCTGGCTGAAATCACATTCCTATCTAGGTAGGTTTGCTCCATGCATGTTACAAGGACACTGGGCCATGTCATGTAAAAACGGAAACATAGTCTACATTGCAGAACCACTCAACTTTATTAATTTATGGTGAATAAATGTTACACTACTGTGCACAGCCTGACGTGACGATGCTAGCTCGTTAGCAGCGGTTAGCTAACTATGCTAACGTTAGTTATCTACAAGTCTCCTCCAAGTGACAATCATATTATACACAATGCTGAGAATAATTAGCGTCCTCGTTTATCTTACTTACATTGAGTTGACTGTGTGGTTAATCCACAGATGTGGTGAAGCACTGTTTCGTTATGGTTTGCTAAGGAGTAACCCATTGCTTAAAATAGTGGAGGGCTGGGATGAGAACATTGTGTCAAATCTTCGCATTGTATCGCGGAGTGATTTATTATTAGCTGTGCAAAGTCTGAGTTGAAATGTCCAGGGATATTCCAACTCATGGAACGTCTCTCGGCCAATCAGAAACCAATAAATAGTTCCATAGAACCCAATTGTTGTATAACCTATAATATAGTCTAGTTTCTACAGCGAGTGGTCAGACAATTATCCATGACACCCAACTGTCTTGAGTTGCAGTTATAAAACCCAACTACATAAAAATATTAGATAGTTAGCAGGCCAGACAGAACAAAAAAAAAATAGTTTTGTTATGCTTCGCTGGTTTAACATGATGAGAACGGTGCAAACTTAACTGATGGGTTACTGATCTACAATTCTGACTGTGACATGATTTAAGCATACAGCAAAGTCCTGTAAAATATGTAATTTTAATGCAGCTCAAAATAGGCTGTTAAAAAAAGTCAGACTTTCTGCCCTACCAAAATGTATGGTCATCGCACGCTACTGCTCATGACTTCTACAAGCTCAATAACATCCACAGCGGAAAAAAGAAGGTAAGAAAAAAAGTCGGAAAACAGGCAAGCAAGCAAGTTTGGCGGTTATAATGTGAACATACACGTTGCACTGTTGTGCGGTGGACTTTCGGAATTAATGGAGTCAGCGTTTCTTTAATATCGAGGCGCTAGTTTGTCCGATCATCATGAATTGCGCTGTCTGTCTGAAAAAGACGCGCTCTCTTCCCATGCAGTCAAAATGATTGGGAGTCTTCAGAACAGGCAGTGTCACCCTGACATGCAGTGCGTAAAGTAATGTGAATGACTTTTTATTTTATCAAGGATTTCTTTATTTTTGCAAAAAATAAAGTACAATAGGCATTAATTAGTAGGCCAGCAGCATGTTGAAATTATGTGCAAAATTGCGTTTTTTATTACAATGATAAAATTGTAAAAGGACGTGACCGAAGCTGAGGCAAGCCTGGCAATAGGCCTATAGGCCCGACGGTAATTGTAAAGCAATTTACAAAAGATTCACTGAACAAAAATGCTGATGTGGTACATGAAATTTTAGCTAAAAATGTGGAGAATGCAATGCAATCAAGCATTTTGGACGATAGGCTATATTGGCACACAGAATATAGGCTAGGCAACAGGCCAATGTGCGTTTTATTTGGAGACTGTTTTGCGAAACAGAGACTGAGTTTGCTGCTGATATTCTGGGGATAGGCTACAACATAGCCAATGTAGGACTTTAGCCTTTTAATATATTTGCTGCATTGGATCAGTCTTTCTAGAAAGAACAGGCAAGAGCTTTCTAGCCTCACGTCAGCAGCGCCGCATCCCATATACATTAAAACACAGCGAATGGCGGGCGGGTGCTGTTTTGAAAATTGGTCAAAAAACTTTGCTGATGGATGGATTAAGTTTTGTTATGCAGTTATGGTTGAAATAATAGCCCCATCAGCGCATCTCTAGTGTGTGTGCCTCTCTCTCACTCAGAGGGGAGGGGGAGGCTGAGGGGTAGATCAAGCATGGATTCTAAACTCTGTGGTGGATAGGATCTACAATTAGGTGTTAATTATAGTGCATTTCTATACTGTTCTTCCTAGGCTTCTTATTCTTCTTATTATAGTGCATGAAAATGCACTATACTGTTCTTCCTAGGCTTCTTTTTAGAGTGCATGAAAATGCACTCTACTGTTATCCGAATTATTAGAGTGCTGTTATCCGAATTATTCTTAATATTATTATTACAGTGCATGAAAATGCACTGTACTGTTCTTCCTAGGCTTCTTCTGATTCTTATTATAGTGCATGAAAATGCACTATACTGTTCTTCCAAAGTGTCTTATTACAGTGCATGAAAATGCACTGTACTGTTATTCCAAGGCATTTTATTATTATTATTATTACAGTGCATGAAAATGCACTGTACTGTTCTTCCTAGGCTTCTTCTTCTTCTTATTATTAGAGTGCATGAAAATGCACTCTACTGTTCTTCCTAGGCTTCTTCTTCTTATTATAGTGCATGAAAATGCACTATACTGTTCTTCCTAGGATTCTTATTATAGTGCATGAAAATGCACTATACTGTTCTTCCTAGGCTTCTTTTTACAGTGCATGAAAATGCACTGTACTGTTATTCCAACTTTTCTTATTATAGTGCATGAAAATGCACTATACTGTTATTCCAAGGCTTCTTCTTATTACAGTGCATGAAAATGCACTGTACTGTTCTTCCAAGTCATCTTCTTCTTATTAGAGTGCATGAAAATGCACTCTACTGTTATCCGAATTATTCTTAATATTAATATTATTATAGTGCATGAAAATGCACTATACTGTTCTTCCTAGGCTTCTTTTTACAGTGCATGAAAATGCACTGTACTGTTCTTCCTAGGCTTCTGATTAGAGTGCATGAAAATGCACTCTACTGTTCTTCCTAGGCTTCTTCTTCTTCTTCTTCTTCTTCTTATTAGAGTGCATGAAAATGCACTCTACTGTTCTTCCTAGGCTTCTTCTTCTTATTATAGTGCATGAAAATGCACTATATTGTTCTTCCAAGTCTTCTTATTAGAGTGCATGAAAATGCACTCTATTGTTATCCGATTTATTAGAGTGCATGAAAATGCACTCTACTGTTATCCGAATTATTCTTAATATTAATATTATTATTATTCTTCTTCTAACGCTTTTTGTGCGTTTAATACAGCTTCAACCGTTTAACTTAGAAACTTCATTCAAACTGCGTTGCGTAGGTCTTACTTATGTGACTTCAGCTATGTATTTTTCAACTTTGGAACTTTTATACTTTTTAAACTATTAATTAAAAACTACTAAAATTTCCCCATTGACTTAACATTAGATTATGACATCACAATAGAGCAATTAGAATCCTATGCCAGGTGTTCAGGCCACCTGGATGGCTCATATATGGCTCTGGCCAGGCCACCTGGATCAACTGAGTTTCTCAGGCTTTATGACATCATAGCAATTAGAATATTGTGCCAGGTGGCCAGGCCACCTTGATCAACTGTCAGTTTCTCAGGCTTTAAGCATACAGTCTCATTCTATGCTATAAGCCTTAGAAACTGTTCAGTCATTCCAACTATATTAAACCTCATCTATCTAGCAAATAGTTTAACCTTTTAAAATATCCACCTAATTAACTGTTCAGTCATTCCAACTATATTAAACCTCATCTACCTAGTTCAGTCATTCCAACTATATTAAACCTCATCTACCTAGTTCAGTCATTCCAACTATATTAAACCTCATCTACCTAGCAAATAATTTAACCTTTTAAACTATCCACCTATTTAACTGTTCAGTCATTCCAACTATATTAAACCTCATCTATCTAGCAAATAGTTTAACCTTTTAAACTATCCACCTATTTAACTGTTCAGTCATTCCAACTATATTAAACCTCGTCTTCCTAGTTCAGTCATTCCAACTATATTAAACCTCATCTACCTAGCAAATAATTTAACCTTTTAAACTATCCCCCTATTTAACTTTTCAGTCATTCCAACTATATTAAACCTCATCTACCTAGTTCAGTCATTCCAACTATATTAAACCTCATCTACCTAGCAAATAATTTAACCTTTTAAACTATCCCCCTATTTAACTTTTCAGTCATTCCAACTATATTAAACCTCATCTACCTAGTTCAGTCATTCCAACTATATTAAACATCATCTACCTAGCAAATAATTTAACCTTTTAAACCATCCACCTATTTAACTGTTCAGTCATTCCAACTATATTAAACCTCGTCTACCTAGTTCAGTCATTCAAACTACATTAAACCTCATCTACCTAGTAAATAATTTAACCTTTTAAACTATCCACCTATTTAACTGTTCAGTCATTCCAACTATATTAAACCTCATCTATCTAGCAAATAGTTTAACCTTTTAAGCTATCCACCTATTTAACTGTTCAGTCATTCCAACTATATTAAACCTCGTCTACTTAGTTCAGTCATTCCAACTATATTAAACATCATCTACCTAGCAAATAATTTAACCTTTTAAACCATCCACCTATTTAACTGTTCAGTCATTCCAACTATTTTAAACCTCGTCTACCTAGTTCAGTTATTCCAACTCTATTAAACATCATCTACCTAGCAAATAATTTAACCTTTTAAACCATCCACCTATTTAATGGTTCAGTCATTCCAACTATATTAAAACTCATCTACCTAGATCAGTCATTCCAACTATATTAAACCTCATCTACCTAGCAAATAGTTTAACCTTTTAAACTATCCACCTATTTAACTGTTCAGTCATTCCAACTATATTAAACCTCATCTACCTAGCAAATAATTTAACCTTTTAAACTATCCACCTATTTAACTGTTCAGTCATTCCAACTTTAAACCTCATCTACCTAGTTCAGTCATTCCAACTACATTAAACCTCATCTACCTAGTAAATAATTTAACCTTTTAAACTATCCACCTTTTTAACTGTTCAGTCATTCCAACTATATTAAACCTCATCTATCTAGCAAATAATTTAACCTTTTAAAACCTCATCTACCTAGCAAATAGTTTAACCTTTTAAACTATCCACCTATTTAACTGTTCAGTCATCCCAACTATATTAAACCTCATCTACCTAGTTCAGTCATTCCAACTATATTAAACCTCATCATGTTGGTTGCCAATTAGCACATCATCTGTTTTAACAATATATTTCACACCATATGTTGTGCATTTTCATGCACTCGTAATTCCCTGGAATTGCGTTTTCTAGTTCTTATTTTTCTTCTTCTAACGCAGTTAATGCAGCTTCAACCGTTTAACGTAGAAACTTCATTCAAACTTTGTTACGTAGGTCTTACTTATGACATCCGGGCTTTGTATTTTTCATCTTTCTAACTTTTATACTTTTTAAACTATTAATTATTAACTTTTAAAAAATCCCCATTGACTTAACATTATGATTATGACATCACAATACGGCCGTTAAGCAATTAGAATCCTATGGCAGGTGTTCGGGCCACCTGTTTCAACTGCCAGTCTCAGGCTTTAAGCATACAAACTGGCCCTATTAAGACTACACATCCTGTTCAACTGCTTCCTCTGCCAGAAACTGTTTCAAAATAAAAGTCCTCACTACAATATTTCACTGTTAAACAATTTAACCCTTTAAACTACTGAACTTTTTAACTGTTCAGCCATTGTAACTGTTACTTGTCATCAACTATGACTCCTACCCACTGTAGCTAGTTAGCATGGTTAGCATAGTTAGCATGCTAACATGTTAGCATGTTAGCATGCTAGTTAGCATTTTTTACAAAACTTCTAAAAATGATTAGCTAAGTTAGCTAAGTCACATGGTTAGCATAGTTAGCATGCTAACATGTTAGCATGCTAGTTAGCATTTTTTACAAAACTGCTAAAAATGATTAGCTAAGTTAACTAAGTCACATGGTTAGCATAGTTAGCATGCTAGCATGTTAGCATGCTAGTTAGCATTTTTTATAAAACTGCTAAAAATGATTAGCTAAGTTAGCTAAGTCACATGGTTAGCATAGTTAGCATGCTAACATGTTAGCATGCTAGTTAGCATTTTTTACAAAACTGCTAAAAATGATTAGCTAAGTTAGCTAAGTCACATGGTTAGCATAGTTAGCATGCTAACATGTTAACAACTATATTAAACCTTATCTACCAAGCAAATCATTTAACCATATAAACTATCCACCTATTTAACTGTTCAGTCACTCCAACTATATTAAACCTCATCTACCTAGCAACCAATATAGTTTGTTTTTACTCTGTATGATATTTTACATCATATGTTTTGCATTTTCATGCACTGTATTTCCTTCAGGAAATGCTTTTCTAGTTCTTATTCTTCTTCTAACGCTTTTTGTGCGTTTAATACAGCTTCAACCATTTAACTTAGAAACTTCATTCAAACTGCGTTGCGTAGGTCTTACTTATGTGACTTCAGCTATGTATTTTTCAACTTTGTAACTTTTATACTTTTTAAACTATTAATTAAAAACTACTAAAATTTCCCCATTGACTTAACATTAGATTATGACATCACAATAGAGCAATTAGAATCCTATGCCAGGTGTTCAGGCCACCTGGATCACCATATATGGCTCTGGCCAGGCCACCTGGATCAACTGAGTATCTCAGGCTTTATGACATCATAGCAATTAGAATATTGTGCCAGGTGGCCAGGCCACTTAGATCAACTGTCAGTTTCTCAGGCTTTAAGCATACAGGCTCATTCTATGCTATAAGCCTGAGAAACTGTTCAGTCATTCCAACTATATTAAACCTCATCTATCTAGCAAATAGTTTAACCTTTTAAACTATCCACCTATTTAACTGTTCAGTCATATCAACTATATTAAACCTCATCTATCTAGCAAATAGTTTAACCTTTTAAGCTATCCACCTATTTAACTGTTCAGTCATTCCAACTATATTAAACCTCGTCTACCTAGTTCAGTCATTCCAACTATATTAAACATCATCTACCTAGCAAATAATTCAACCTTTTAAACAATCCACCTATTTAACTGTTCAGTCATTCCAACTATATTAAACCTCATCTACCTAGTTCAGTCATTCCAACTATATTAAACATCATCTACCTAGCAAATAATTTAACCTTTTAAACCATTCACCTATTTTAACTGTTCAGTCATTCCAACTATATTAAACCTCGTCTACCTAGTTCAGTCATTCCAACTATATTAAAACTCATCTACCTAGCAAATAATTTAACCATTTAAACTATCCACCTATTTAACTGTTCAGTCATTCCAACTATATTAAACCTCATCTACCTAGCAAATAATTTAACCTTTTAAACCATCCACCTATATAACTGTTCAGTCAAATGATTAGCTAAGTTAGCTAAATCACATGGTTAGCATAGTTAGCATTGTTAGCATTTTTTCCAAAACTGCTAGAAAACATGAGCTAAGTTAGCTAAGTAACTTGGTCAGAATAATTAACGTTGTTAGCATAACTGCTAGCAAACATTAGAGCCATTCCAACTGTCAGTTATCATCAACTATCTACCTATACAGAGCCTTTAAACTATTTGTCTATCAACACACATTAAACTATCAGTCTGTCAACAACTTTTAAACTTTCAACATTCATTGAACTATATGTCTATTAAACTATCTGTCTACGTCTAAACTATCAACTTTTTATTAAGCTATGCTATGTCTGTCCTAGCTTCATTTTCATGCACTCGTAATTCCCTGGAATTACATTCTCTAGTTCTTATTATTCTTCTTCTAACGTAGCTAATGCAGCTTCAACCATTTAACGTAGAAACTTCATTCAAACTATGTTACGTAGGTCTTACTTAGGACATGTAGGCTTTGTATTTTTCATCTTTGTAACTTTTATACTTTTTAAACTATTAATTATTAACTTTTATAAAATCCCCATAGACTTAACATGGGCTGATGACATCACAATGGAGTAATTAACTTGATTTGCACCTGTATCTTCATCCAGCTGCTCATCTAGGCCACATCAAAGAATCAGTTCAACTGATTGCACCTGTATCAACTGCTTTCTACTGAACTAGACCAACTCTCTCTGTGTCTCTACATTCTACAAGGATATAAGACACATTTCATCCAACTTTCTATCCATTCATCCTCTTCAAACCATTCACTCATCCACCCATTAAACTATCCATCAACATCCATTAAACAATCTGCCTATCAACATCCATTCAACTTTCTGTCTATCAACATCCATTACACTATCTACATTTAACTTTAAACTATATACTCCAGGCCACCTGCACCCTATCAGTTTCTCAGGCTAACCTTTTAAACTATCCAGCTATTTGACTGTTCAGTCAGTCCAACTATATTAAACCTCATCTACCTAGTTCAGTCATTCCAACTATATTAAACCTCATCTACCTAGCAAATAATTTAACCTTTTACACTATCCACCTATTTAACCGTTCAGTCATTCCAACTATATTAAACCTCATCTACCTAGTTCAGTCATTCCAACTATATTAAACCTCATCTACCTAGTAGTCATTCCAACTATATTAAACCTCATCTACCTAGCAAATCATTTAACCATTTGAATCCTATGGCAAGTGTTCGGGCCACCTGTTTCAACTGCCATTCTCAGGCTTTAAGCATACAAACTGGCCCTATTAAGACTACACATCCTGTTCAGCTGCTTCCGCTGCCAGAAACTGTTTCAAAATAAAAGTCCTCACTACAATATTTCACTGTTAAACAATTTAACCCTTTAAACTACTGAACTTTTTAACTGTTCAGCCATTGCAACTGTTACTTGTCATCAACTATGACTCCTACCCACTGTAGCTAGTTAGCATGGTTAACATAGTTAGCATACTAGCATGTTAGCATATTAGCATGTTAGTTAGCATTTTTAGTAAAACTGCTAAAAATGATTAGCTAAGTTAGCTAAGTCACATGGCTAACATAGTTAGCATGCTAACATGTTAGCATGCTAATTAGCATTTTTAGCAAAACTACTAAAAATGAATAGCTAAGTTAGCTAAGTCACATGGTTAGCATAGTTAGCATGCTAACATGTTAGCATGCTAGTTAGCATTTTTAGTAAAACTGCTAAAAATGATTAGCTAAGTTAGCTAAGTCACATGGTTAGCATAGTTAGCATAGTTACCATGCTAATTAACATAGTTATCATAACTAATAAAAATGATTAGCTAGGTTAGCTAAGTCATATGGTTAGCATAGTTAACATTTTAACATTGTTAACATGTTAGTTAGCATAGTAACTTGGTTAACATTATAATCTTTATTAACATAGTTAGCATAACTACTAGCAAACATTGGAGCCATTCCAACTGTTAGTTATCGTCAACTATCTGCCTAAATAATTTAACCATTTCAATTATTAACTTATTTAACTGTTCAGTCATTCCAACTATATTAAACCTTATCTACCAAGCAAATAATTTAACTATATGAACTCATCATATTTTTGCATTTTCATGCACTGTATTTCCTTCAGGAAATGCTTTTCTAGTTATTCTTCTTCTTCTAACGCAGTTAATGCAGCTTCAACCGTTTAACGTAGAAACTTCATTCAAACTGCGTTGCGTAGGTCTTACTTATGACATGTGGGCTTTGTATTTTTCATCTTTGTAACTTTTATACTTTTTAAACTATTAATTAAAAACTGCTCAAAATTTCCCCATAGACTTAACATGGGCTGATGACATCACAATGGACTAATTAACTTGATTTGCACCTGGTATCATCTTCCAGCTGCTCATCTAGGCCCCATCAAAGAATCAGTTCAACTGATTGCACCTGTATCAACTGCTTTCTACTGAACTAGACCAACTCTCTCTGTGTCTCTACATTCTACAAGGATATAAGACACATTTCATCCAACTTTCTATCCATTCATCCTCTTCAAACCATTCACTCATCCACCCATTAAACTATCCATCAACATCCATTAAACAATCTGCCTATCAACATCCATTCAACTTTCTGTCTATCAACATCCATTACACTATCTACATTTAACTTTTAAACTATATACTCTGTCTCAGGATTTAAGCATACAATATGGCTCTGTTAAGACTGCCGTTAAGCAATTAGAATCCTAGGCCAGGTGTCCAGGCCACCTGCACCCTATCAGTTTCTCAGGCTAACCTTTTAAACTATCCAGCTATTTGACTGTTCAGTCAGTCCAACTATATTAAACCTCATCTACCTAGTTCAATCATTCCAACTATATTAAACCTCATCTACCTAGCAAATAATTTAACCTTTTACACTATCCACCTATTTAACCGTTCAGTCATTCCAACTATATTAAACCTCATCTACCTAGTTCAGTCATTCCTATATTAAACCTCATCTACCTAGTTCAGTCATTCCAACTATATTAAACCTCATCTACCTAGCAAATAATTTAACCATTTGAATCCTATGGCAGGTGTTCGGGCCACCTGCATCAACTGCCAGTCTCAGGCTTTAAGCATACAAACTGGCCCTATTAAGACTACACATCCTGTTCAACTGCTTCCTCTGCCAAAAACTGTTTCAAAATAAAAGTCCTCACTACAATATTTCACTGTTAAACAATTTAACCCTTTAAACTACTGAACTTTTTAACTGTTCAGCCATTGTAACTGTTACTTGTCATCAACTATGACTCCTACCCACTGTAGCTAGTTAGCATGGTTAGCATAGTTAGCATACTAGCATGTTAGCATGCTAGCATGTTAGCATGCTAGTTAGCATTTTTAGCAAAACTGCTAAAAATGATTAGCTAAGTTAGCTAAGTCACATGGTTAGCATAGTTAGCATGCTAGTTAGCATTTTTAGCAAAACTGCTAAAAATGATTAGCTAAGTTAGCTAAGTCACATGGTTAGCATAGTTAGCATGCTAACATGTTCACATGCTAGTTAGCATTTTTAGCAAAACTGCTAAAAATGATTAGCTAAGTTAGCTAAGTCACGTGGTTAGCATGTTAGCGTGCTAGTTAACATTTTTAACAAAACTGCTAAAAATGATTAGCTAAGTCACATGGTTAGCATAGTTAGCATGCTAACATGCTAGTTAGCATAGTTAGCATAACTACTAAAAATGAAAACATTAGCTAAGTTAAGTAACTTGGTTAACATTATTATCTTTGATAACATAGTTAGCATAACTGCTAGCAAACATTAGAGCCATTCCAGTTATCGTCAATTATCTACCTAAATAATTTAACCATTTAAATTATCCACCTATTTAACCGTTCAATCATTCCAACAATATTAAACCTTATCTACCAAGCAAATCATTTAACTATATAAACTATCCACCTATTTAACTGTTCAGTCATTCCAACTATATTAAACCTCATCTACCTAGTTCAGTCATTCCAACTACATTAAACCTCATCTACCTAGCAAATAATTTAACCATATGAACTCATCATATTTTTGCATTTTCATGCACTATATTTCCTTCAGGAAATGCTTTTCTAGTTACAGTGCATGAAAATGCACTGTACTGTTCTTCCTATTTTTTTTTTTTATAGTGCATGAAAATGCACTATACTGTTCTTCCAAGTCTTCTTATTCTTACGATTATTACAGTGCATGAAAATGCACTGTACTGTTCTTCCTAGGCTTCTTATTACAGTGCATGAAAATGCACTGTACTGTTCTTCCTAGGCTTCTTCTTATTACAGTGCATGAAAATGCACTGTACTGTTCTTCCTAGGCTTCTTAGGGCCTGTTTACACGTATCTAGATAAAAAAAAAACGGATATTTTTGTATGCGTTTGTTTTTTTAATCGCGTTTACACGACATTCGATTAAAAAATATATCCATACACACTAGAACGCAAAAAGATTCCAAAGGCGAATGTTTATGTAGAACCTAAAGTGTCGTCTACTTGCCTTCGTTGCCCTCCCTCCCTACCTCCCCTCAATTAGCCTAATGGCAGGAGAGGAAAGACGCTTTGGTTTACCAGTGCTAGTTTATCAGTTTGGCAGAAATTACATGCACAACACAGTAGGCTATGACAGGCCAACAATACACAAAATGAGATGGAGATGAGTTGTCAGTTATGTTATATCGTGGCAAAAGCCTACCAACATCTCGCTGTTCACTTTGCACAACTCGGCGCCTGTAACACGCCAGGCCAACAGATTACATTATCCCAGTCAAAGTTCAATTGAATATCCGAGAATAAACTTAGGTACATTTAAAATGTACAGAAGGCTACGCGTTTTAGGCTGATTAAACCGAAGGGAAATTATGGCAAAAAGCGACTCATAAAGCAACTCATAGCCTACATGTGGACCGACGACGAGGTAGAACTAGGCTACTTTCTCTTAGTACAGTATAAAGTGAGGAAAGTTCAAGAGGGCACGGATTACATGCTAGCCTACTAATAGCCTATAAACATTAGCTCTCGCCCATGTTCATTTTGTCAAAAGCAGCTCTTGGAGGAAAAAAAGGTTGGCGATGCCTGCTTTATATCAACGCCACTTACACCAAATCAGTAATGAAAACACTGATGAGCTGTTATGTTGCACTGCTTGCTGGAATGACGAATGCCACTTTCATTGGTTTTACACCCAAAAGACACCCATGACTGGTTAAAAACATTAGGCTACATTTATTTAGCTATCCACAACGTAAACAGGCGATTTAGAATGCCATGCGTGTATACAGTACGCCCACACATCCTGCGATCTTAATTACATCCAATAATAGGCCTAGGCTAATTCATGAGAATATATCTGCATTTTAATAAAGACATGTAATAACACTGCCGTTATGTAAGTGTGGTAGGATAGTATCCATGAGTTGCTAGGCTAGTGTTCATGGACAATGATCCAGCTAGTCTGCACGCACACATAGGCCTTTTAACTGAGAAAGTCGGGGGAATGGGGCTGTTTTAATGACAGTGTTGGCAGCATGCAAAGCCAACATCACAACACGTTTCAATGCGCTAATAACGCTAAAACTCCGCACGTCATGCCAAAACTAACCAGAATAGCAAACCCATTTAAAACTCACCATAGCATAACTTCTCAGATACGACAATTAATTATGCCACAGCAGGCCAGAATAACAAACATAGCCTACCTTATCTTCTACATACATGTACATCCTCTAGGTTTGGAAATGAAGATGACTTAATCCAACATGTTATAATCCATTGAGTAGGCCTAGCCTAGGCTATGTTAGCGTCACAAGACGAGACTTACTTAGCTACATGAAGTAAACAACTAAACAACTCTATAATTAACTCAGAAGTCAACAGACAGTTGCTGTGTGAACCTGTGTGAGGTGAGCACCAAATAGTATGCGAAATATTAAAAATAATCGCATATCATGTGTAGTGTGTAGGCTACAGTTTGTGCGAAATGTAAATGTTCAGGCAGGCACTGCACTGCACGTCAAAAGCTCCGCTCTAGAATCTTTGCTGCACATATGAAATCGAATTGACCCACGACACAATCGAACGCGTCATCGTTTTAAGAAAATCTTCACTTTGGAGTGCGTTTGCAAAAGTATGCGTTTGAGGGAGATAAATCTCCGTTTACGTGTAAAGGAAAGGGCCAAACGCATACAAAAGTATGCGTTTATTCAAATATCTAGATACGTGTAAACAGGCCCGTATTCTTATTCTTCTTCTAACGCGTTTAATGCAGCTTCAACCGTTTAACGTAGAAACTTCATTCAAACTATGTTACGTAGGTCTTACTTAGGACATGGGTGCTATGTATTTTTCAGCTTTGTAACTTTTATACTTTTTAAATTATTAATTAAAAACTATCAAAATTTCCCCATTGACTTAACATTGCCCTTTATGACATCACAGCAATTAGAATCCTGTGGCAGGTGTTTCGGCCACCTGTTTCAACTGCCAGTCTCAGGCTTTAAGCATACAAACTGGCCCTATTAAGACTACAGATCCTGTTCAACTGCTTCCTCTGCCAAAAACTGTTTCAAAATAAAAGTCCTCACTACAATATTTCACTGTTAAACAATTTAACCATTTAAACTACTGAACTTTTTAACTGTTCAGCCATTGTAACTGTTACTTGTCATCAACTATGACTCCTACCCACTGTAGCTAGTTAGCTAAGTTAGCTAAGTAACATGGTTAGCATGCTAACATGTTAGCATGCTAGTTAGCATTTTTAGCAAAACTGCTAAAAATGATTAGCTAAGTTAGCTAAGTCACATGGTTAGCATAGTTAGCATGCTAGCATGTTAGTTAGCATTTTTAGCAAAACTGCTAAAAATGATTAGCTAAGTTAGCTAAGTAACATGGTTAGCATAGTTAGCATGCTAACATGTTAGCATGCTAGTTAGCATTTTTAGCAAAACTGTTAAAAATGATTAGCTAAGTTAGCTAAGTAACATGGTTAGCATAGTTAGCATGCTACCATGTTAGCATGCTAACATGCTAGTTAGCATTTTTAACAAAACTGCTAAAAATGATTAGCTAAGTTAGCTAAGTCACATGGTTAGCATAGTTAGCATTTTAACATTGTTAGCATGCTAGTTAGCATAGTAACTTGGTTAACATTATTATCTTTGTTAACATAATTAACATAACTACTAGCAAACATTCGAGCCATTCTAACTGTCAGTTATCGTCAACTATCTACCTAAATAATTTAACAATTTAAACTATCCACCTATTGAACTGTTCAGTCATTCCAACTATATTAAACCTCATCTACTTAGCAACCAATATAGTTTGTTTTTACTCTGTATGATATTTTACATCATATTTTTGCATTTTCATGCACTATATTTCCTTCAGGAAATGCTTTTCTAGTTCTTATTCTTCTTCTAACGCGTTTAATGCAGCTTCAACCGTTTAACGTAGAAACTTCATTCAAACTATGTTACGTAGGTCTTACTTATGACATGGGTGCTATGTATTTTTCATTTTTGTAACTTTTATACTTTTTAAACTATTAATTAAAAACTATCAAAATTTCCCCATTGACTTAACATTGCCCTTTATGACATCACAGCAATTAGAATCCTATGGCAGGTGTTCGGGCCACCTGGACCAACTGCCATTCTCAGGCTTTAAGCATACAAACTGGCCCTATTAAGACTACACATCCTGTTCAACTGCTTCCTCTGCCAAAAACTGTTTCAAAATAAAAGTCCTCACTACAATATTTCACTGTTAAACAATTTAACCCTTTAAACTACTGAACTTTTTAACTGTTCAGCCATTGTAACTGTTACTTGTCATCAACTATGACTCCTACCCACTGTAGCTAGTTAGCATGGTTAGCATAGTTAGCATACTAGCATGTTAGCATGCTAGCATGTTAACATGCTAGTTAGCATTTTTAGCAAAACTGCTAAAAACGATTAGCTAAGTTAGCTAAGTCACATGGTTAGCATAGTTAGCATGCTAACATGTTAGCATGCTAGTTAGCATTTTTAACAAAACTGCTAAAAATGATTAGCTAAGTTAGCTAAGTCACATGGTTAGCATAATTAGCATGTTAGCATGCTAGTTAGCATTTTTTGCAAAACTGCTAAAAATGATTAGCTAAGTTAGCTAAGTCACATGGTTAGCATGCTAGCATGTTAGCATGCTAATTAACATTTTTAGCAAAACTGCTAAAAACGATTAGCTAAGTTAGCTAAGTCACGTGGTTAGCATAGTTAGCATGCTAGCATGTTAGCATGCTAGTTAGCATTTTTAGCAAAACTATTAAAAATGATTAGCTAAGTTAGCTAAGTAAAATGGTTAGCATGCTAGCATGTTAATATGCTAGTTAACAAAACTGCTAAAAATGAAAACATTAGCTAAGTTAACTAAGTTAAGTATTATCCACCTATTTAACCGTTCAATCATTCCAACTATATTAAACCTTATCTACCAAGCAAATCATTTAACCATATAAACTATCCACCTATTTAACTGTTCAGTCACTCCAACTATATTAAACCTCATTTACCTAGCAACCAATATAGTTTGTTTTTACTCTGTATGATATTTTACATCATATTTTTTGCATTTTCATGCACTGTATTTCCTTCAGGAAATGCTTTTCTAGTTAGAGTGCATGAAAATGCACTCTATTGTTATCCGAATTATTCTTATTATAGTGCATGAAAATGCACTATACTGTTCTTCCTAGGCTTCTTATTATAGTGCATGAAAATGCACTATACTGTTATTCCAAGGCTTCTTCTTATTAGAGTGCATGAAAATACACTCTACTGTTATCCGAATTATTCTTAATATTATTAATTAGAGTGCATGAAAATGCACTCTACTGTTATCCGAATTCTTCTTATTACAGTGCATGAAAATGCACTGTACTGTTCTTCCTAGGCTTCTTATTCTTCTTATTACAGTGCATGAAAATGCACTGTACTGTTCTTCCTAGGCTTCTTCTTATTCTTATTATTCCTCTTCTTCTAACGCAGTTAATGCAGCTTCAACCGTTTAACGTAGAAACTTCATTCAAACATTGACGCGTAGGTCTTAATTAGGACATGTGGGCTTTGTATTTTTCAACTTTGTAACTTTTATACTTTTTAAACTATTAATTAAAAACTATCAAAATTTTCCCATTGACTTAACATTGCCCTTTATGACATCACAGCAATTAGAATCTTATGGCAGGTGTTCAGGCCAGCTGGCCCAACTGCCATTCTCAAGCTTTAAGCATACAAACTGGCCCTATTAAGACTACACATCCTGTTCAACTACTTCCTCTGCCAAAAACTGTTTCAAAATAAAAGTCCTCACTACAATATTTCACTGTTAAACAATTTAACCCTTTAAACTACTGAACTTTTTAACTGTTCAGCCATTGTAACTGTTACTTGTCATCAACTATGACTCCTACCCACTGTAGCTAGTTAGCTAAGTTAGCTAAGTAACTTGCTTAGCATAGTTAGCATGCTAGCATGTTAGCATGCTAGTTAGCATTTTTAGCAAAACTGCTAAAAATGATTAGCTATGTTAGGTAAGTCACATGGTTAGCATAGTTAGCATGCTAGCATGTTAGCATGCTAGTTAGCATTTTTAGCAAAACTGCTAAAAATGATTAGCTAAGTCACATGGTTAGCATAGTTAGCATGCTAGCATGTTAGCATGCTAGTTAGCATTTTTTGCAAAACTGCTAAAAATGATTAACTAAGTTAGCTAAGTCACATAGTTAGCATAGTTAGCATGCTAATATGTTAGCATGCTAGTTAGCATTTTTTATAAAACTGCTAAAAATGATTAGCTAAGTTAGCTAAGTCACATGGTTAGCATAGTTAGCATGCTAACATGTTAGCATGCTAGTTAGCATTTTTAGCAAAACTGCTAAAAATGATTAGCTAAGTTAGCTAAGTCACATGGTTAGCATAGTTAGCATGCTAACATGTTAGCATGCTAGTTAGCATTTTTTACAAAACTACTAAAAATGATTAGCTAAGTTATCTAAGTCACATGGTTAACATAGTTAGCATGCTAACATGTTAGCATGCTAGTTAGCATTTTTTATAAAACTGCTAAAAATGATTAGCTAAGTTAGCTAAGTCATGTGGTTAGCATAGTTAGCATGCTAGCATGTTAGTGTCCCGGGTAACATGCTAGTTAGCATAACTACTAAAAATGAAAACATTAGCTAAGTTAACTAAGTTAAGTATTATCCACCTATTTAACCGTTCAATCATTCCAACTATATTAAACCTTATCTACCAAGCAAATCATTTAACCATATAAACTATCCACCTATTTAACTGTTCAGTCACTCCAACTATATTAAACCTCATCTACATAGCAACCAATATAGTTTGTTTTTAGTCTGTATGATATTTTACATCATATTTTTTGCATTTTCATGCACTGTATTTCCTTCAGGAAATGCTTTTCTAGTTCTTATTCTTCTTCTAACGCACTTAATGCAGCTTCAACCGTTTAACGTAGAAACTTCATTCAAACTATGTTACGTAGGTCTTACTTAGGACATGGGTGCTTTGTATTTTTCAGCTTTGTAACTTTTATACTTTTTAAACTATTAATTAAAAACGAATCAAAATTTCCCCATTGACTTAACATTATGATTATGACATCACAATACGGCCGTTAAGCAATTAGAATCCTATGGCAGGTGTTCGGGCCACCTGCATCAACTGCCAGTCTCAGGCTTTAAGCATACAAACTGGCCCTATTAAGACTACACATCCTGTTCAACTGCTTCCTCTGCCAAAACCTGTTTCAAAATAAAAGTCCTCACTACAATATTTCACTGTTAAACAATTTAACCCTTTAAACTACTGAACTTTTTAACTGTTCAGCCATTGTAACTGTTACTTGTCATCAACTATGACTCCTACCCACTGTAGCTAGTTAGCTAAGTTAGCTAAGTAACTTGGTTAGCATAGTTAGCATGCTAGCATGTTAGCATGCTAGTTAGCATTTTTAGCAAAACTGCTAAAAACGATTAGCTAAGTTAGCTAAGTCACATGGTTAGCATAGTTAGCATGCTAACATGTTAGCATGTTAGTTAGCATTTTTTGCAAAACTGCTAAAAATGATTAGCTAAGTTAGTTAAGTCACATGGTTAGCATAGTTAGCATGCTAGCATGTTAGCATGCTAGTTAGCATTTTTAGGAAAACTGCTAAAAATGATTAGCTAAGTTAGCTAAGTCACGTGGTTAGCATAGTTAGCATGCTAACATGTTAGCATGCTAGTTAGCATTTTTAGGAAAACTGCTAAAAATGATTAGCTAAGTTAGCTAAGTAACGTGGTTAGCATAGTTAGCATGCTAGCATGTTAGCATGCTAGTTAGCATTTTTAATAAAACTGCTAAAAATGATTAGCTAAGTTAGCTAAGTAACATGGTTAGCATAGTTAGCATGCTAACATGCTAGTTAGCATTTTTAGTAAAACTGCTAAAAATGATTAGCTAAGTTAGCTAAGTAACATAGTTAGTATGCTAGCATAGTTAGCATACTAGCATGTTAGCATGCTAATTAATTTTTTTAGCAAAACTACTAAAAATAATTAGCTCAGTTAGCTAAGTAACATAGTTATCATAGTTAACATGCTAGCATGTTAGCATGTTAGTTAGCATTTTTAGCAAAACTGCTAAAAATGATTAGTTAAGTTAGCTAAGTAACATGGTTAGCATAGTTAGCATGTTAGCATGCTAGTTAGAATAGTTAGCATAACTACTAAAAATGAAAACATTAGCTAAGTTAACTAAGTTAAGTAACTTAGTTAACATTATTATCTTTGATAACATAGTTAGCATAACTACTAGCAAACATTAGAGCCATTCCAACTGTCAGTTATTGTCAACTATCTGCCTAAATAATTTAACAATTTCAATTATCAACCTATTTAACTGTTCAGTCATTCCAACTATATTAAACCTTATCTACCAAGCAAATAATTTAACCATATGAACTCATCATATTTTTGCATTTTCATGCACTGTATTTCCTTCAGGAAATGCTTTTCTAGTATTATTATTATTATTCTTCTAACGCTTTTTGTGCGTTTAATACAGCTTCAACCGTTTAACTTAGAAACTTCATTCAAACTGCGTTGCGTAGGTCTTACTTATGTGACTTCAGCTATGTATTTTTCAACTTTGTAACTTTTATACTTTTTAAACTATTCATTAAAAACTACTAAAATTTCCCCATTGACTTAACATTAGATTATGACATCACAATAGCAATTAGAATCCTATGCCAGGTGTTCAGGCCACCTGGATGGCTCATATATGGCTCTGGCCAGGCCACCTGGATCAACTGAGTTTCTCAGGCTTTATGACATCATAGCAATTAGAATATTGTGCCAGGTGGCCAGGCCACTTAGATCAACTGTCAGTTTCTCAGGCTTTAAGCATACAGTCTCATTCTATGCTATAAGCCTGAGAAACTGTTCAGTCATTCCAACTATATTAAACCTCATCTATCTAGCAAATAGTTTAACCTTTTAAACTATCCACCTATTTAACTGTTCAGTCATTCCAACTATATTAAACCTCATCTATCTAGCAAATAGTTTAACCTTTTAAGCTATCCACCTATTTAACTGTTCAGTCATTCCAACTATATTAAACCTCGTCTACCTAGTTCAGTCATTCCAACTATATTAAACATCATCTACATAGCAAATAATTTAACCTTTTAAACCATCCACCTATTTAACTGTTCAGTCATTCCAACTATATTAAAACTCATCTACCTAGTTCAGTCATTCCAACTATATTAAACATCATCTACCTAGCAAATAATTTAACCTTTTAAACCATCCACCTATTTAACTGTTCAGTCATTCCAACTATATTAAACCTCATCTACCTAGTTCAGTCATTCCAACTATATTAAACATCATCTACCTAGCAAATAATTTAACCTTTTAAACCATCCACCTATTTAACTGTTCAGTCATTCCAACTATATTAAACCTCGTCTACCTAGTTCAGTCATTCCAACTATATTAAACATAATCTACCTAGCAAATAATTTAACCTTTTAAACCATTCACCTATTTTAACTGTTCAGTCATTCCAACTATATTAAACCTCATCTACCTAGCAAATAATTTAACCTTTTAAACTATCCACCTATTTAACTGTTCAGTCATTCCAACTATATTAAACCTCATCTACCTAGTTCAGTCATTCCAACTATATTAAAACTCATCTACCTAGCAAATAATTTAACCATTTAAACGATCCACCTATTTAACTGTTCAGTCATTCCAACTATATTAAACCTCATCTACCTAGCAAATAATTTAACCTTTTAAACCATCCACCTATTTAACTGTTCAGTCATTCCAACTATATTAAACCTTGTCTACCTAGTTCAGTCATTCCAACTACATTAAACCTCATCTACCTAGTAAATAATTTAACCTTTTAAACTATCCACCTATTTAACTGTTCAGTCATTCCAACTATATTAAACCTTGTCTACCTAGTTCAGTCATTCCAACTACATTAAACCTCATCTATCTAGCAAATAATTTAACCTTTTCAAAATAAAAGTCCTCACTAGCTAGTTAGCTAGTTAGCATCATTAGCATTGTTAGCATTTTAGCAAAACTGCTAAAAATTATTAGCTAAGTTAGCTGAGTCACATGGTTAGCATAGTTAGCATGTTAGCATTGTTAGCATTTTTTCCAAAACTGCTAGAAAACATGAGCTAAGTTGGTCAAAATAATTAGCTTTGTTAGCATAACTGCTAGCAAACATTAGAGTCATTCCAACTGTCAGTTATCGTCAACGATCTACCTGTATAGAGCCTTTAAACTTTTTGTCTACCAACACGCATTAAACTATCAGTATGTCAACAACCTTTAAACTATCTACATATAACTTTTAAACTTTCAACATTCATTAAACTATCTGTCTATTAAACTATCTGTCTATTAACAACTGTTAAACTATCAACATTCAACTTTTAAACTGTCCACGTCTAAACTATCAACTTTTTATTAAGCTATGCTATATCTGTCCTAGATTCATTTTCATGCACTCGTAATTCCCCGGAATTACATTCTCTAGTTATTCTTCTTCTTCTAACGCTTTTTGTGCGTTTAATACAGCTTCAACTGTTTAACGTAGAAACTTCATTCAAACTGCGTTGCGTAGGTCTTACTTATGTGACTTAAGCAATGTATTTTTCAACTTTGTAACTTTTATACTTTTTAAACTATTAATTAAAAACTACTAAAATTTCCCCATTGACTTAACATTAGATTATGACATCACAATAGCAATTAGAATCCTATACCAGGTGTTCAGGCCACCTGGATCACCATATATGGCTCTGGCCAGGCCACCTGGATCAACTGAGAGTTTCTCAGGCTTTATGACATCATAGCAATTAGAATATTGTGCCAGGTGGCCAGGCCACCTGGAGTTTCTCAGGCTTTAAGCATACAGTCTCATTCTATGCTATAAGCCTGAGAAACTGTTCAGTCATTCCAACTATATTAAACCTCATCTATCTAGCAAATAGTTTAACCTTTTAAAATATCCACCTAATTAACTGTTCAGTCATTCCAACTATATTAAACCTCATCTACCTAGTTCAGTCATTCCAACTATATTAAACATCATCTACCTAGCAAATAATTTAACCTTTTAAACCATCCACCTATTTAACTGTTCAGTCATTCCAACTACTGTATATTAAACCTCATCTACCTAGTTCAGTCATTCAAACTATATTAAACATCATCTACCTAGCAAATAATGTAACCTTTTAAACCATTCACCAATTTTAACTGTTCAGTCATTCCAACTATATTAAACCTCATCTACCTAGTTCAGTCATTCCAACTATATTAAACATCATCTACCTAGCAAATAATTTTACCTTTTAAACCATTCACCTATTTTAACTGTTCAGTCATTCCAACTATATTAAACCTCATCTACATAGTCCAGTCATTCCAACTATATCAAAACTCATCTACCTAGTTCAGTCATTCCAACTATATTAAACATCATCTACCTAGCAAATAATTTAACCTTTTAAACTATCCACCTATTTAACTGTTCAGTCATTACAACTATATTAAACCTCATCTATCTAGCAAATAGTTTAACCTTTTAAACTATCCACCTATTTAACTGTTCAGTCATTCCAACTATATTAAACCTCATCTACCTAGTTCAGTCATTCCAACTGTATTAAACATCATCTACCTAGCAAATAATTTAACCTTTTAAACCATCCACCTATTTAACTGTTCAGTCATTCCAACTATATTAAACCTCATCTACCTAGTTCAGTCATTCTAACTATATTAAACATCATCTACCTAGCAAATAATCTAACCTTTTAAACCATTCACCTATTTTAACTGTTCAGTCATTCCAACTATATTAAACCTCGTCTACCTAGTTCAGTCATTCCAACTACATTAAACCGCATCTACCTAGTAAATAATTTAACCTTTTAAACTATCCACCTATTTAACTGTTCAGTCATTCCAACTATATTAAACCTCATCTATCTAGCAAATAATTTAACCGTTTCAAAATAAAAGTCCTCACTAGCTAGTTAGCATCATTAGCATTGTTGTTCAACATTCATGAAACTATGTGTATCAACATCCATTAAACTATATGTCTATTAACAACTTTTATACTGTCTACTTGTAAACTATCAACTTTTATTAAGCTATGCTGTCTGTCCTAGCTTCATTTTCATGCACTCGTAATTCCCTGGAATTACATTCTCTAGTATTATTATAGTGCATGAAAATGCACTATACTGTTCTTCCTAGGCTTCTTATTAGAGTGCATGAAAATGCACTCTATTGTTATCCGATTTATTAGAGTGCATGAAAATGCACTCTACTGTTCTTCCTAGGCTTCTTCTTCTTCTTATTACAGTGCATGAAAATGCACTGTACTGTTATTCCAAGGCATTTTATTATTACAGTGCATGAAAATGCACTGTACTGTTCTTCCTAGGCTTCTTCTTATTCTTATTATTCCTCTTCTTCTAACGCAGTTAATGCAGCTTCAACCGTTTAACGTAGAAACTTCATTCAAACATTGACGCGTAGGTCTTAATTAGGACATGTGGGCTTTGTATTTTTCAACTTTGTAACTTTTATACTTTTTAAACTATTAATTAAAAACTATCAAAATTTTCCCATTGACTTAACATTGCCCTTTATGACATCACAGCAATTAGAATCCTGTGGCAGGTGTTCGGCCATCTGTTTCAACTGCCATTCTCAGGCTTTAAGCATACAAACTGGCCCTATTAAGACTACACATCCTGTTCAACTGCTTCCTCTGCCAAAAACTGTTTCAAAATAAAAGTCCTCACTACAATATTTCACTGTTAAACAATTTAACCCTTTAAACTACTGAACTTTTTAACTGTTCAGCCATTGTAACTGTTACTTGTCATCAACTATGACTCCTACCCACTGTAGCTAGTTAGCATGGTTAGCATAGTTAGCATGCTAACATGTTAGCATGCTAGCATGTTAGCATGCTAGTTAGCATTTTTTACAAAACTGCTAAAAATGATTAGCTAAGTTAGCTAAGTCACATGGTTAGCATAGTTAGCATGCTAACATGTTAGCATGCTAGTTAGCATTTTTTACAAAACTGCTAAAAATGATTAGCTAAGTTAGCTAAGTCACATGGTTAGCATAGTTAGCATGCTAGCATGTTAGCATGCTAGTTAGCATTTTTTACAAAACTGCTAAAAATGATTAGCTAAGTTAGCTAAGTCACATGGTTAGCATAGTTAGCATGCTAACATGTTAGCATGCTAGTTAGCATTTTTTACAAAACTGCTAAAAATGATTAGCTAAGTTAGCTAAGTCACATGGTTAGCATAGTTAGCATGCTAGCATGTTAGCATGCTAGTTAGCATTTTTTACAAAACTGCTAAAAATGATTAGCTAAGTTAGCTAAGTCACATGGTTAGCATAGTTAGCATGCTAACATGTTAGCATGCTAATTAGCATAGTTAGCAAAACTGCTAAAAATGATTAGCTAGATTAGCTAAGTCACATGGTTAACATAGTTAGCATGTTAGCATTGCTAACTACTAAAAATGCATTAGCTAAGTTAACTAAGTTAAGTATTGTCCACCTATTTAACCGTTCAATCATTCCAACTATATTAAACCTTATCTTCCAAGCAAATCATTTAACCATATAAACTATCCACCTATTTAACTGTTCAGTCACTCCAACTATATTAAACCTCATCTACCTAGCAACCAATATAGTTTGTTTTTACTCTGTATGATATTTTACATCATATTTTTTGCATTTTCATGCACTGTATTTCCTTCAGGAAATGCTTTTCTAGTTATTATTACAGTGCATGAAAATGCACTGTACTGTTATTCCAAGGCATTTTATTATTATTATTACAGTGCATGAAAATGCACTGTACTGTTCTTCCTAGGCTTCTTCTTATTCTTCTTCTTCTTCTAACGCATTTAATGCAGCTTCAACCGTTTAACGTAGAAACTTCATTCAAACTTTGTTACGTAGGTCTTACTTGGGATAAGAGTGCTATGTATTTTTCATCTTTGTAACTTTTATACTTTTTAAACTATTAATTAAAAACTATCAAAATTTCCCCATTGACTTAACATTGCCCTTTATGACATCACAGCAATTAGAATCCTGTGGCAGGTGTTCGGGCCACCTGGATCAACTGCCACTTTCAGGCTTTAAGCATACAAACTGGCCCTATTAAGACTACACATCCTGTTCAACTGCTTCCTCTGCCAAAAACTGTTTCAAAATAAAAGTCCTCACTACAATATTTCACTGTTAAACAATTTAAGCCTTTAAACTATTGAACTTTTTAACTGTTCAGCCATTGTAACTGTTACTTGTCATCAACTATGACTCCTACCCACTGTAGCTAGTTAGCATGGTTAGCATAGTTAGCATGTTAGCATGCTAGCATGCTAGCATGTTAGCATGCTAGTTAGCATTTTTTGCAAAACTACTAAAAATGATTAGCTAAGTTAGCTAAGTCACATGGTTAGCATGCTAGCATGTTAGCATGCTAGTTAGCATTTTTTACAAAATTGCTAAAAATGATTAGCTAAGTTAGCTAAGTCACATGGTTAGCATAATTAGCATGCTAGCATGTTAGCATGCTAGTTAGCATTTTTTACAAAACTGCTAAAAATGATTAGCTAAGTTAGCTAAGTCACATGGTTAGCATAGTTAGCATGCTAGCATGTTAGCATGCTAGTTAGCATTTTTTGCAAAACTGCTAAAAATGATTAGATAAGTTAGCTAAGTCACATGGTTAGCATAGTTAACATGCTAGCATGTTAGCATGCTAGTTAGCATTTTTTGCAAAACTGTTAAAAATGATTAGCTAAGTTAGCTAAGTCACATAGTTAGCATAGTTAGCATGCTAGCATGTTAGCATGCTAGTTAGCATTTTTTGCAAAACTACTAAAAATGATTAGCTAAGTTAGCTAAGTCACATGGTTAGCATAGTTAGCATGTTAGCATGCTAGTTAGCATTTTTTGCAAAACTCCTAAAAATGATTAGCTAAGTTAGCTAAGTCATATAGTTAGCATGCTAGCATGTTAGCATGCTAGTTAGCATTTTTTGCAAAACTACTAAAAATGATTAGCTAGGTAAGCTAAGTCTCATGGTTAACATTGTTAGCATTTTAACATTATTAGCATGCTATTTTTGCATTTTCATGCACTGTATTTCCTTCAGGAAATGCTTTTCTAGTTATTCCTCTTCTTCTAACGCAGTTAATGCAGCTTCAACCGTTTAACGTAGAAACTTCATTCAAACATTGACGCGTAGGTCTTAATTAGGACATGTGGGCTTTGTATTTTTCAACTTTGTAACTTTTATACTTTTTAAACTATTAATTAAAAACTATCAAAATTTTCCCATTGACTTAACATTGCCCTTTATGACATCACAGCAATTAGAATCTTATGGCAGGTGTTCAGGCCAGCTGGCCCAACTGCCATTCTCAAGCTTTAAGCATACAAACTGGCCCTATTAAGACTACACATCCTGTTCAACTACTTCCTCTGCCAAAAACTGTTTCAAAATAAAAGTCCTCACTACAATATTTCACTGTTAAACAATTTAACCCTTTAAACTACTGAACTTTTTAACTGTTCAGCCATTGTAACTGTTACTTGTCATCAACTATGACTCCTACCCACTGTAGCTAGTTAGCTAAGTTAGCTAAGTAACTTGCTTAGCATAGTTAGCATGCTAGCATGTTAGCATGCTAGCATGTTAGCATGCTAGTTAGCATTTTTAGCAAAACTACTAAAAATGATTAGCTAAGTTAGCTAAGTCACATGGTTAGCATAGTTAGCATGCTAGCATGTTAGCATGTTAGCATGCTAGTTAGCATTTTTAGCAAAACTGCTAAAAATGATTAGCTAAGTTAGCTAAGTCACATGGTTAGCATAGTTAGCATGCTAACATGTTAGCATGCTAGTTAGCATTTTTTACAAAACTACTAAAAATGATTAGCTAAGTTAGCTAAGTCACATGGTTAACATAGTTAGCATGCTAACATGTTAGCATGCTAGTTAGCATTTTTTATAAAACTGCTAAAAATGATTAGCTAAGTTAGCTAAGTCATGTGGTTAGCATAGTTAGCATGCTAGCATGTTAGTGTCCCGGGTAACATGCTAGTTAGCATAACTACTAAAAATGAAAACATTAGCTAAGTTAACTAAGTTAAGTATTATCCACCTATTTAACCGTTCAATCATTCCAACTATATTAAACCTTATCTACCAAGCAAATCATTTAACCATATAAACTATCCACCTATTTAACTGTTCAGTCACTCCAACTATATTAAACCTCATCTACATAGCAACCAATATAGTTTGTTTTTAGTCTGTATGATATTTTACATCATATTTTTTGCATTTTCATGCACTGTATTTCCTTCAGGAAATGCTTTTCTAGTTATTACAGTGCATGAAAATGCACTGTACTGTTATTCCAAGGCTTTTTCTTCTTATTCTTCTGATTATTCTTCTTCTTCTAACGCAGTTAATGCAGCTTCAACCGTTTAACGTAGAAACTTCATTCAAACATTGCCGCGTAGGTCTTAATTAGGACATGTGGGCTTTGTATTTTTCATCTTTGTAACTTTTATACTTTTTAAACTATTAATTAAAAACTATCAAAATTTCCCCATTGACTTAACATTAGATTATGACATCACAATACGGCCGTTAAGCAATTAGAATCCTATGGCAGGTGTTCGGGCCACCTGCATCAACTGCCATTCTCAGGCTTTAAGCATACAAACTGGCCCTATTAAGACTACACATCCTGTTCAACTGCTTCCTCTGCCGAAAACTGTTTCAAAATAAAAGTCCTCACTACAATATTTCACTGTTAAACAATTTAACCCTTTAAACTACTGAACTTTTTAACTGTTCAGCCATTGTAACTGTTACTTGTCATCAACTATGACTCCTACCCACTGTAGCTAGTTAGCATGGTTAGCATGTTAGCATGCTAGCACGCTAGCATGTTAGCATGCTAATTAGCATTTTTAGCAAAACTGCTAAAAATGATTAGCTAAGTTAGCTAAGTCACATGGTTAGCATAGTTAGCATGCTAGCATGTTAGCATGCTAATTAGCATTTTTAGCAAAACTGCTAAAAATGATTAGCTAAGTTAGCTAAGTCACATGGTTAGCATAGTTAGCATGCTAGCATGTTAGCATGCTAGTTAGCATTTTTTGCAAAACTGCTAAAAATGATTAGCTAAGTTAGCTTAGTCACATGGTTAGCATAGTTAACATGCTAGCATGTTAGCATGCTAGTTAGCATTTTTTGCAAAACTGCTAAAAATGATTAGCTAAGTTAGCTAAGTCACATGGTTAACATAGTTAGCATGCTAACATGCTAGTTAGCATTTTTAATAAAACTGCTAAAAATGATTAGCTAAGTTAACTAAGTCACATGGTTAACATAGTTAGCATGTTAGCATTGCTAACATGCTAGTTAGCATAACTACTAAAAATGAAAACATTAGCTAAGTTAACTAAGTTAAGTATTATCCACCTATTTAACCGTTCAATCATTTCAACTATATTAAACCTTACCTACCAAGCAAATCATTTAACCATATAAACTATCCACCTATTTAACTGTTCAGTCACTCCAACTATATTAAACCTCATCTACCTAGCAACCAATATAGTTTGTTTTTACTCTGTATGATATTTTACATCATATTTTTTGCATTTTCATGCACTGTATTTCCTTCAGGAAATGCTTTTCTAGTTATTATTATTACAGTGCATGAAAATGCACTGTACTGTTCTTCCTAGGCTTCTTCTTATTCTTCTTCTTCTTCTAACGCATTTAATGCAGCTTCAACCGTTTAACGTAGAAACTTCATTCAAACTTTGTTACGTAGGTCTTACTTGGGATAAGAGTGCTATGTATTTTTCATCTTTGTAACTTTTATACTTTTTAAACTATTAATTAAAAACTATCAAAATTTCCCCATTGACTTAACATTGCCCTTTATGACATCACAGCAATTAGAATCCTGTGGCAGGTGTTCGGGCCACCTGGATCAACTGCCACTTTCAGGCTTTAAGCATACAAACTGGCCCTATTAAGACTACACATCCTGTTCAACTGCTTCCTCTGCCAAAAACTGTTTCAAAATAAAAGTCCTCACTACAATATTTCACTGTTAAACAATTTAAGCCTTTAAACTACTGAACTTTTTAACTGTTCAGCCATTGTAACTGTTACTTGTCATCAACTATGACTCCTGTAGCTAGTTAGCTAAGTTAGCTAAGTAACTTGGTTAGCATAGTTAGCATGCTAGCATGTTAGCATGCTAATTAGCATGCTAGTTAGCATTTTTAGCAAAACTGCTAAAAACAATTAGCTAAGTTAGCTAAGTCACATGGTTAGCATAGTTAGCATGCTAGCATGCTAGTTAGCATTTTTAGCAAAACTGCTAAAAATGATTAGCTAAGTTAGCTAAGTCACATGGTTAGCATAGTTAGCATGCTAGCATGTTAGCATGCTAGTTAGCATTTTTTTCAAAACTGCTAAAAATGATTAACTAAGTTAGCTAAGTCACATGGTTAGCATAGTTAGCATGCTAATATGTTAGCATGCTAGTTAACATTTTAAGCAAAACTGCTAAAAATGATTAGCAAAGTTAGCTAAGTAACATGGTTAGCATGTTAGCATTCTAGTTAGCATTGTTAGCATAACTACTAAAAATGATTAGCTAGGTTAGCTAAGTCACATGGTTAACATAGTTAGCATTTTAACATTGTTAGCCTGCTAGTTAGCATAGTAATTTGGTTAGCATTATTATCTTTGTTAACATAGTTAACATAACTGCTAGCAAACATTGGAGCCATTCCAACTGTTAGTTATCGTCAAGTATCTCCCTAAATAATTTAACCATTTCAATTATCAACCTATTTAACTGTTCAGTCATTCCAACTATATTAAACCTTATCTACCAAGCAAATAATTTAACCATATGAACGCATCATATTTTTGCATTTTCATGCACTGTATTTCCTTCAGGAAATGCTTTTCTAGTTATTATTCTTCTTCTTCTAACGCACTTAATGCAGCTTCAACCGTTTAACGTAGAAACTTCATTCAAACTATGTTACGTAGGTCTTACTTAGGACATGTGAGCTTTGTATTTTTCAACTTTGTAACTTTTATACTTTTTAAACTATTAATTAAAAACGAATCAAAATTTCCCCATTGACTTAACATTATGATTATGACATCACAATACGGCCGTTAAGCAATTAGAATCCTACGGCAGGTGTTCGGGCCACCTGTTTCAACTGCCAGTCTCAGGCTTTAAGCATACAAACTGGCCCTATTAAGACTACACATCCTGTCCAACTGCTTCCTCTGCCAAAAACCGTTTCAAAATAAAAGTCCTCACTACAATATTTCACTGTTAAACAATTTAACCCTTTAAACTACTGAACTTTTTAACTGTTCAGCCATTGTAACTGTTACTTGTCATCAACTATGACTCCTACCCACTGTAGCTAGTTAGCATGGTTAGCATAGTTAGCATGCTAGCATGTTAGCATGCTAGCATGTTAGCATGCTAGTTAGCATTTTTTACAAAACTGCTAAAAATGATTAGCTAAGTTAGCTAAGTCACATGGTTAGCATAGTTAGCATGCTAACATGTTAGCATGCTAGTTAGCATTTTTTACAAAACTGCTAAAAATGATTAGCTAAGTTAGCTAAGTCACATGGTTAGCATAGTTAGCATGCTAGCATGTTAGCATGCTAGTTAGCATTTTTTACAAAACTGCTAAAAATGATTAGCTAAGTTAGCTAAGTCACATAGTTAGCATGCTAGCATGTTAGCATGCTAGTTAGCATTTTTTACAAAACTGCTAAAAATGATTAGCTAAGTTAGCTAAGTCACATGGTTAGCATAGTTAGCATGTTAACATGTTAACATGCTAGTTAGCATAGTTAGCAAAACTGCTAAAAATGATTAGCTAGATTAGCTAAGTCACATGGTTAACATAGTTAGCATGTTAGCATTGCTAACTACTAAAAATGCATTAGCTAAGTTAACTAAGTTAAGTATTGTCCACCTATTTAACCGTTCAATCATTCCAACTATATTAAACCTTATCTTCCAAGCAAATCATTTAACCATATAAACTATCCACCTATTTAACTGTTCAGTCACTCCAACTATATTAAACCTCATCTACCTAGCAACCAATATAGTTTGTTTTTACTCTGTATGATATTTTACATCATATTTTTTGCATTTTCATGCACTGTATTTCCTTCAGGAAATGCTTTTCTAGTTATTATTATTCTTCTTCTAACGCACTTAATGCAGCTTCAACCGTTTAACGTAGAAACTTCATTCAAACTATGTTACGTAGGTCTTACTTAGGACATGTGAGCTTTGTATTTTTCAACTTTGTAACTTTTATACTTTTTAAACTATTAATTAAAAACTAATCAAAATTTCCCCATTGACTTAACATTATGATTATGACATCACAATACGGCCGTTAAGCAATTAGAATCCTATGGCAGGTGTTCGGGCCACCTGTTTCAACTGCCAGTCTCAGGCTTTAAGCATACAAACTGGCCCTATTAAGACTACACATCCTGTTCAACTGCTTCCTCTGCCAGAAACTGTTTCAAAATAAAAGTCCTCACTACAATATTTCACTGTTAAACAATTTAACCCTTTAAACTACTGAACTTTTTAACTGTTCAGCCATTGTAACTGTTACTTGTCATCAACTATGACTCCTACCCACTGTAGCTAGTTAGCATGGTTAGCATAGTTAGCATGCTAGCATGTTAGCATGCTAGTTAGCATTTTTTACAAAACTGCTAAAAATGATTAGCTAAGTTAGCTAAGTCACATGGTTAGCATAGTTAGCATAGTTAGCATGCTAGCATGTTAGCATGCTAGTTAGCATTTTTTACAAAACTGCTAAAAATGATTAGCTAAGTTAGCTAAGTCACATGGTTAGCATAGTTAGCATGCTAGCATGTTAGCATGCTAGTTAGCATTTTTTACAAAACTGCTAAAAATGATTAGCTAAGTTAGCTAAGTCACATGGTTAGCATAGTTAGCATGCTAACATGTTAGCATGCTAGTTAGCATTTTTTACAAAACTGCTAAAAATGATTAGCTAAGTTAGCTAAGTCACATGGTTAGCATAGTTAGCATGCTAACATGTTAGCATGCTAGTTAGCATTTTTAGCAAAACTGTTAAAAATGATTAGCTAAGTTAGCTAAGTAAAATGGTTAGCATAGTTAGCATGCTAGCATGTTAACATGCTAGTTAGCATAGTTAGCAAAACTGCTAAAAATGATTAGCTAGATTAGCTAAGTCACATGGTTAACATAGTTAGCATGTTAGTATTGCTAACTACTAAAAATGCATTAGCTAAGTTAACTAAGTTAAGTATTATCCACCTATTTAACCGTTCAATCATTCCAACTATATTAAACCTTATCTACCAAGCAAATCATTTAACCATATAAACTATCCACCTATTTAACTGTTCAGTCACTCCAACTATATTAAACCTCATCTACCTAGCAACCAATATAGTTTGTTTTTACTCTGTATGATATTTTACATCATATTTTTTGCATTTTCATGCACTGTATTTCCTTCAGGAAATGCTTTTCTAGTTATTATTCTTCTTCTTCTAACGCAGTTAATGCAGCTTCAACCGTTTAACGTAGAAACTTCATTCAAACTGCGTTGCGTAGGTCTTACTTATGACATGTGGGCTTTGTATTTTTCATCTTTGTAACTTTTATACTTTTTAAACTATTAATTAAAAACTACTCAAAATTTCCCCATAGACTTAACATGGGCTGATGACATCACAATGGACTAATTAACTTGATTTGCACCTGGTATCATCTTCCAGCTGCTCATCTAGGCCCCATCAAAGAATCAGTTCAACTGATTGCACCTGTATCAACTGCTTTCTACTGAACTAGACCAACTCTCTCTGTCTCTCCATTCTACAAGGATATAAGACACATTTCATCCAACTTTCTATCCATTCATCCTCTTCAAACCATTCACTCATCCACCCATTAAACTATTCATCAACATCCATTAAACAATCTGCCTATCAACATCCATTCAACTTTCTGTCTATCAACATCCATTACACTATCTACATTTAACTTTTAAACTATATACTCTGTCTGAGGCTTTAAGCATACAATAAATATGGCTCTATTAAGACTGCCGTTAAGCAATTAGAATCCTAGGCCAGGTGGCCAGGCCACCAGCATCAACTGCCAGTCTCAGGCTTTAAGCATACAAACTGGCCCTATTAAGACTACACATCCTGTTCAACTGCTTCCTCTGCCAAAAACTGTTTCAAAATAAAAGTCCTCACTACAATATTTCACTGTTAAACAATTTAACCATTTAAACTACTGAACTTTTTAACTGTTCAGCCATTGTAACTGTTACTTGTCATCAACTATGACTCCTACCCACTGTAGCTAGTTAGCTAAGTTAGCTAAGTAACTTGGTTAGCATAGTTAGCATGCTAGCATGTTAGCATGCTAGTTAGCATTTTTAGCAAAACTGTTAAAAATGATTAGCTAAGTTAGCTAAGTCACATGGTTAGCATAGTTAGCATGCTAGCATGCTAGTTAGCATTTTTAGCAAAACTGCTAAAAATGATCAGCTAAGTTCACTAAGTCACATGGTTAGCATAGTTAGCATGCTAGCATGTTAGCATGCTAGTTAGCATTTTTAACAAAACTGCTAAAAATGATTAGCTAAGTTAGCTAAGTCACATGGTTAGCATAGTTAGCATGCTAACACGTTACCATGCTAGTTAGCATTTTTAGCAAAACTATTAAAAATGATTAGCTAAGTTAAGTAAGTTAACTAAGTTAAGTAAAAATGATTAGCTAAGTAACATGGTTAACATAGTTAGCATGTTAGCATTGCTAACATGCTAGTTAGCATAACTACTAAAATTGAAAACATTAGCTAAGTTAACTAAGTTAAGTATTATCCACCTATTTAACCGTTCAATAATTCCAACTATATTAAACCTTATCTACCAAGCAAATCATTTAACCATATAAACTATCCACCTATTTAACTGTTCAGTCACTCCAACTATATTAAACCTCATCTACCTAGCAACCAATATAGTTTGTTTTTACTCTGTATGATATTTTACATCATATTTTTTGCATTTTCATGCACTATATTTCCTTCAGGAAATGCTTTTCTAGTTCTTATTCTTCTTCTAACGCTTTTTGTGCGTTTAATACAGCTTCAACCGTTTAACTTAGAAACTTCATTCAAACTGCGTTGCGTAGGTCTTACTTATGTGACTTCAGCTATGTATTTTTCAACTTTGTAACTTTTATACTTTTTAAACTATTAATTAAAAACTACTAAAATTTCCCCATTGACTTAACATTAGATTATGACATCACAATAGAGCAATTAGAATCCTATGCCAGGTGTTCAGGCCACCTGGATCACCATATATGGCTCTGGCCAGGCCACCTGGATCAACTGAGTTTCTCAGGCTTTATGACATCATAGCAATTAGAATATTGTGCCAGGTGGCCAGGCCACTTAGATCAACTGTCAGTTTCTCAGGCTTTAAGCATACAGGCTCATTCTATGCTATAAGCCTGAGAAACTGTTCAGTCATTCCAACTATATTAAACCTCATCTATCTAGCAAATAGTTTAACCTTTTAAACTATCCACCTATTTAACTGTTCAGTCATATCAACTATATTAAACCTCATCTATCTAGCAAATAGTTTAACCTTTTAAGCTATCCACCTATTTAACTGTTCAGTCATTCCAACTATATTAAACCTCGTCTACCTAGTTCAGTCATTCCAACTATATTAAACATCATCTACCTAGCAAATAATTTAACCTTTTAAACCATCCACCTATTTAACTGTTCAGTCATTCCAACTATATTAAACCTCATCTACCTAGTTCAGTCATTCCAACTATATTAAACCTCATCTACCTAGCAAATAATTTAACCTTTTAAACTATCCACTTATTTAACTGTTCAGTCATTCCAACAATATTACACCTCATCTACCTAGTTCAGTCATTCCAACTACATTAAACCTCATCTACCTAGCAAATAATTAAACCTTTTAAACTATCCACCTATTTAACTGTTCAGTCATTCCAACTATATTAAATTATAGTATTAACTATATTAAACTGCTTCCTCTGCCAAAAACTGTTTGAAAATAAAAGTCCTCACTACAATATTTCACTGTTAAACAATTTAACCCTTTAAACTACTGAACTTTTTAACTGTTCAGCCATTGTAACTGTTACTTGTCATCAACTATGACTCCTACCCACTGTAGTTAGTTAGCATGGCTAGCATAGTTAGCATGCTAGCATGTTAGCATGCTAGCATGTTAGCATGCTAGTTAGCATTTTTAGCAAAACTGCTAAAAATGATTAGCTAAGTTAGCTAAGTAACATGGTTAGCATAGTTAGCATGCTAGCATGTTAGCATGCTAGTTAGCATTTTAAGTAAAACTGCTAAAAATGATTAGCTAAGTTAGCTAAGTCACGTGGTTAGCATGTTAGCATGCTAATTAGCATAGTTAGCATAACTGCTAAAAATGATTAGCTAGGTTAGCTAAGTCACATGGTTAACATTGTTAGCATTTTAGCATTGTTAGCATGCTATTTAATCATCTTCATGCACTGTATTTCCTTCAGCAAATGCTTTTCTAGTATGTTATTATTATTCCGCTGACGTCACATAGTTAGCATGTTAGCATTTTTCCAAAACTGCTAGAAAACATGAGCTAAGTTAGCTAAGTAACTTGGTCAGAATAATTAGCTTTGTTAGCATAACTGCTAGTAAACATTAGGGTCATTCCAACTGTTAGTTATCGTCAGCTATCTACCTATATAGAGCCCTTAAACTATTTGTCTATCAACATGCATTAAACTCTTAGTCTGTCAACAACTGTTAAACTATCTACATTCAACTTTTAAACTGTCTACGTCTAAACTATCAACTTTTTATTAAGCTATGCTATATCTGTCCTAGCTTCATTTTCATGCACTCGTAATTCCCTGGAATTACATTCTCTAGTTAGAGTGCATGAAAATGCACTCTACTGTTCTTCCTAGGCTTCTTCTTATTCTTATTATTTTTCTTCTTCTAACGCAGTTAATGCAGCTTCAACCGTTTAACGTAGAAACTTAATTCAAACTGCGTTGCGTAGGTCTTACTTATGACATGTGGGCTTTGTATTTTTCATCTTTGTAACTTTTATACTTTTTAAACTATTAATTAAAAACTACTCAAAATTTCCCCATAGACTTAACATGGGCTGATGACATCACAATGGACTAATTAACTTGATTTGCACCTGGTATCATCTTCCAGCTGCTCATCTAGGCCCTATCAAAGAATCAGTTCAACTGATTGCACCTGTATCAACTGCTTTCTACTGAACTAGACCAACTCTCTCTGTCTCTCCATTCTACAAGGATATAAGACACATTTCCTCCAACTTTCTATCCATTCATCCTCTTCAAACCATTCACTCATCCACCCATTAAACTATCCATCAACATCCATTAAACAATCTGCCTATCAACATCCATTCAACTTTCTGTCTATCAACATCCATTACACTATCTACATTTAACTTTTAAACTATATACTCTGTCTCAGGCTTTAAGCATACAATATGGCTCTATTAAGACTGCCGTTAAGCAATTAGAATCCTAGGCCAGGTAGCCAGGCCACCTGCACCCTATCAGTTTCTCAGGCTAACCTTTTAAACTATCCAGCTATTTGACTGTTCAGTCAGTCCAACTATATTAAACCTCATCTACCTAGTTCAGTAATTCCAACTATATTAAACCTCATCTACCTAGCAAATAATTTAACCTTTTACACTATCCACCTATTTAACCGTTCAGTCATTCCAACTATATTAAACCTCATCTACCTAGTTCAGTCATTCCTATATTAAACCTCATCTACCTAGTTCAGTCATTCCAACTATATTAAACCTCATCTACCTAGCAAATAATTTAACCTTTTAAGCTATCCACCTATTTAACTGTTTAGTCATTCCAACTATATTAAAACTCATCTACCTAGTTCAGTCATTCCAACTATATTAAACATCATCTACCTAGCAAATAATTTAACCTTTTAAACCATCCACCTATTTAACTGTTCAGTCATTCCAACTATATTAAACCTCATCTACCTAGTTCAGTCATTCCAACTATATTAAACATCATCTACCTAGCAAATAATTTAACCTTTTAAACCATCCACCTATTTAACTGTTCAGTCATTCCAACTATATTAAACCTTGTCTACCTAGTTCAGTCATTCCAACTATATTAAACATAATCTACCTAGCAAATAATTTAACCTTTTAAACCATTCACCTATTTTAACTGTTCAGTCATTCCAACTATATTAAACCTCATCTACCTAGCAAATAATTTAACCTTTTAAACTATCCACCTATTTAACTGTTCAGTCATTCCAACTATATTAAACCTCATCTACCTAGTTCAGTCATTCCAACTATATTAAAACTCATCTACCTAGCAAATAATTTAACCATTTAAACTATCCACCTATTTAACTGTTCAGTCATTCCAACTATATTAAACCTCATCTACCTAGCAAATAATTTAACCTTTTAAACCATCCACCTATATAACTGTTCAGTCATTCCAAATATATTAAACCTCATCTACCTAGCAAATAATTTAACCTTTTAAACCATCCACCTATTTAACTGTTCAGTCATTCCAACTATATTAAACCTCATCTACCTAGCAAATAATTTAACCTTTTAAACCATCCACCTATATAACTGTTCAGTCATTCCAAATATATTAAACCTCATCTACCTAGCAAATAATTTAACCTTTTAAACCATCCACCTATTTAACTGTTCAGTCATTCCAACTATATTAAACCTTGTCTACCTAGTTCAGTCATTCCAACTACATTAAACCTCATCTACCTAGTAAATAATTTAACCTTTTAAACTATCCACCTATTTAACTGTTCAGTCATTCCAACTATATTAAACCTCATCTATCTAGCAAATAATTTAACCTTTTCAAAATAAAAGTCCTCACTAGCTAGTTAGCATCATTAGCATTGTTAGCATTTTAGCAAAACTGCTAAAAATTATTAGCTAAGTTAGCTGAGTCACATGGTTAGCATAGTTAGCATGTTAGCATTTTTTCCAAAACTGCTAGAAAACATGAGCTAAGTTGGTCAAAATAATTAGCTTTGTTAGCATAACTGCTAGCAAACATTAGAGTCATTCCAACTGTCAGTTATCGTCAACGATCTACCTATATAGAGCCTTTAAACTTTTTGTCTACCAACACGCATTAAACTATCAGTATGTCAACAACCTTTAAACTATCTACATATAACTTTTAAACTTTCAACATTCATTAAACTATCTGTCTATTAAACTATCTGTCTATTAACAACTGTTAAACTATCAACATTCAACTTTTAAACTGTCCACGTCTAAACTATCAACTTTTTATTAAGCTATGCTATATCTGTCCTAGCTTCATTTTCATGCACTCGTAATTCCCCGGAATTACATTCTCTAGTTATTCCTCTTCTTCTAACGCAGTTAATGCAGCTTCAACCGTTTAACGTAGAAACTTCATTCAAACATTGACGCGTAGGTCTTAATTAGGACATGTGGGCTTGTATTTTTCAACTTTGTAACTTTTATACTTTTTAAACTATTAATTAAAAACTATCAAAATTTTCCCATTGACTTAACATTGCCCTTTATGACATCACAGCAAATAGAATCCTGTGGCAGGTGTTCGGCCATCTGTTTCAACTGCCATTCTCAGGCTTTAAGCATACAAACTGGCCCTATTAAGACTACACATCCTGTTCAACTGCTTCCTCTGCCAAAAACTGTTTCAAAATAAAAGTCCTCACTACAATATTTCACTGTTAAACAATTTAACCCTTTAAACTACTGAACTTTTTAACTGTTCAGCCATTGTAACTGTTACTTGTCATCAACTATGACTCCAACCCACTGTAGCTAGTTAACTAAGTTAGCTAAGTAAATTGGTTAGCATAGTTAGCATGTTAGCATGCTAGTTAGCATGCCAGTTAGCATTTTTTACAAAACTGCTAAAATGATTAGCTAAGTTAGCTAAGTCACATGGTTAGCATAGTTAGCATGCTAGCATGCTAGTTAGCATTTTTTGCAAAACTGCTAAAAATGATTAGCTAAGTTAGCTAAGTCACATGGTTAGCATAGTTAGCATGCTAGTTAGCATTTTTTGCAAAACTGCTAAAAACGATTAGCTAAGTTAGCTAAGTCACATGGTTAGCATATTTAGCATGCTAGCATGTTAGCATGCTAGTTAGCATTTTTTACAAAACTGCTAAAAATGATTAGCTAAGTTAGCTAAGTCACATGGTTAGCATAGTTAGCATGTTAGCATGCTAGTTAGCATTTTTTGCAAAACCGCTAAAAACTATTAGCTAAGTTAGCTAAGTCACATGGTTAGCATAGTTAGCATGCTAACATGTTAGCATGCTAGTTAGCATTTTTAGCATAACTGCTAAAAATGATTAGTGATGTTAGCTAAGTCACATGGTTAGCATAGTTAGCATGCTAACATATTAGCATGCTAGTTAGCATTTTTAGCAAAACTGCTAAAAATGATTAGCGAAGTTAGCTAAGTCATACGGTTAGCATAGTTAGCATGTTTACATGCTAGTTAGCATTTTTAACAAAACTGTTAAAAATGATTAGCTAAGTTAGCTAAGTAAAATTGTTAGCATAGTTAGCATGCTAGCATGTTAACATGCTAGTTAGCATAGTTAGTAAAACTGCTAAAAATGATTAGCTAGGTTAGCTAAGTCACATGGTTAATATAGTTAGCAGTTAGCATAACTACTAAAAATGAAAACATTAGCTAAGTTAACTAAGTTAAGTATTATCCACCTATTTAACCGTTCAATCATTCCAACAATATTAAACCTTATCTACCTAGCAACCAATATAGTTTGTTTTTACTCTGTATGATATTTTACATCATATTTTTTGCATTTTCATGCACTGTATTTCCTTTAGGAAATGCTTTTCTAGTTATTCTTCTTCTTCTAACGCAGTTAATGCAGCTTCAACCGTTTAACGTAGAAACTTCATTCAAACTGCGTTGCGTAGGTCTTACTTATGACATGTGGGCTTTGTATTTTTCATCTTTGTAACTTTTATACTTTTTAAACTATTAATTAAAAACTACTCAAAATTTCCCCATAGACTTAACATGGGCTGATGACATCACAATGGACTAATTAACTTGATTTGCACCTGGTATCATCTTCCAGCTGCTCATCTAGGTCCCATCAAAGAATCAGTTCAACTGATTGCACCTGTATCAACTGCTTTCTACTGAACTAGACCAACTCTCTCTGTCTCTCCATTCTACAAGGATATAAGACACATTTCATCCAACTTTCTATCCATTCATCCTCTTCAAACCATTCACTCATCCACCCATTAAACTATTCATCAACATCCATTAAACAATCTGCCTATCAACATCCATTCAACTTTCTGTCTATCAACATCCATTACACTATCTACATTTAACTTTTAAACTATATACTCTGTCTCAGGCTTTAAGCATACAATATGGCTCTATTAAGACTGCCGTTAAGCAATTAGAATCCTAGGCCAGGTGGCCAGGCCACCTGCACCCTATCAGTTTCTCAGGCTAACCTTTTACACTATCCACCTATTTGACTGTTCAGTCAGTCCAACTATATTAAACCTCATCTACCTAGTTCAGTCATTCCAACTATATTAAACCTCATCTACCTAGCAAATAATTTAACCTTTTACACTATCCACCTATTTAACCGTTCAGTCATTCCAACTATATTAAACCTCATCTACCTAGTTCAGTCATTCCAACTATATTAAACCTCATCTACCTAGTTGTCATTCCAACTATATTAAACCTCATCTACCTAGCAAATAATTTAACCATTTGAATCCTATGGCAGGTGTTCGGGCCACCTGCATCAACTGCCAGTCTCAGGCTTTAAGCATACAAACTGTCCCTATTAAGACTACACATCCTGTTCAACTGCTTCCTCTGCCAAAAACTGTTTCAAAATAAAAGTCCTCACTACAATATTTCACTGTTAAAAAATTTAACCCTTTAAACTACTGAACTTTTTAACTGTTTAGCCATTGTAACTGTTACTTGTCATCAACTATGACTCCTACCCACTGTAGCTAGTTAGCATGGTTAGCATGCTAGCATGTTAACATGCTAGTTAGCATTTTTAACAAAATTGCTAAAAATGATTAGCTAAGTTAGCTAAGTCACATGGTTAGCATAGTTAACATGTTAGCATGCTAGTTAGCATTTTTAGCAAAATTGCTAAAAATGATTAGCTAAGTTAGCTAAGTCACATGGTTAGCATAGTTAGCATGCTAGCATGTTAGCATGATAGTTAGCATTTCTAGCAAAACTGCTAAAAATGATTAGCTAAGTTAGTTAAATAACATGGTTAGCATAGTTAGCATGCTAATATGTTAGCATGCTAGTTAGCATTTTTAACAAAACTGTTAAAAATGATTAGCTAAGTTAGCTAAGTAATGTGGTTAGCATAGTTAGCATGCTAGCATGTTAGCATGCTAGTTAACATTTTTTAACAAAACTACTAAAAATGATTAGCTAAGTTAGCTAAGTAGCATAGTTAACATGCTAGCATATTAACATGCTAGTTAGCATTTTTAGCAAAACTGCTAAAAATGATTAGCTAAGTTAGCTAAGTAACATGGTTAGCATAGTTAGCATGCTAACATGCTAGTTATCATAGTTAGCATAACTGCTAAAAATGATTAGCTAGGTTAGCTAAGTAACATGGTTAACATAGTTAACATGTTAGCATGCTAGTTAGAATAGTTAGCATAACTACTAAAAATGAAAACATTAGCTAAGTTAACTAAGTTAAGTAACTTGGTTAACATTATTATCTTTGATAATATAGTTAGCATAACTGCTAGCAAACATTAGAGCCATTCCAACTGTCAGTTATCGTCAATTATCTACCTAAATAATTTAACCATTTAAATTATCCACCTATTTAACCGTTCAATCATTCCAACTATATTAAACCTTATCTACCAAGCAAATCATTTAACTATATAAACTATCCACCTATTTAACTGTTCAGTCATTCCAACTATATTAAACCTCATCTACCTAGCAACCAATATAGTTTGTTTTTACTCTGTATGATATTTTACATCATATTTTTTGCATTTTCATGCACTGTATTTCCTTCAGGAAATGCTTTTCTAGTTATAGTGCATGAAAATGCACTATATTGTTCTTCCAAGTCTTCTTATTGCATTGCATGTAAATGCAATGGACTATTATCACTGTTCTTCTTATTATCTGTTATTATTCTTCTTCCGACCAAATTTGACCTTTAATGACAATAAAACCACTGAACCGTTTGACGTCATTCAAACACTCCTACAAAGGTCTTGAAACGGACAATTGTATATTGTCATTTTTACATTTGTGAACCTTATACTTTTTGAGATATTTACGATAATAGAGCAATAAATTCCCATTGACTTAACGTTGAGACGCTTTGGCGGCAAATATGCATTGTTACGTAAGTGCTAATTAAGCTTTACAGCTGTGAAAACATTCCAACACTAGAAGCAATCTAACCTTGAAGTAGAATCTACCATTCCACAGCTGCGGTAAACCTGAACGTTTCTAACGTTTTGTCGCCTGCTGTAGAAGCTACTGTAGCACTGCTCCTTACATTTCAGAGGGTTTCTGCAATTACAGACAAGTAAGTGTTCCATTTTTTGGTATTTCACTTATTTAGAACTCGTCAAACATTATGTCATGTAAGTTAGAATTAACGTTATATGTGTGAAATGAGTGGTCGTCGATATGGGTTATGTAAGGAAACCCACTTTTAATTAACGTTAAATATGTAACGTTAGTCAAACGTTAACGTTACCGTAACCGGTTAGCTGTAGGTAACGATATAAATAGCTAACGACAGTCAAACCTAACATTAGCTCCCGGCTAACGTTTAACGTCAGCACTATATTTAGCTAACGACAATCAAACCTCAGCTAGTTACAGAAGGTAAGTGTTTTGGTTTTTGATATTTGAGTCATTAATGTCGTCAAACGTTATATTTCCTATTAGACATTCTCTGGCTATAACGTTAGCATGTATGACAGTGGGTCACAAAACTAACGTTATAACGTTAGAAAACGTTAACGTTAATGTTAGTGAAATAGTTAACGTTAGCACCTTATTACGTTGATATTTATTATGTAAGGAAACCCACTGTTAATCAACGTTAATGTCGTCGACTTTACAGTGACTGGATAGCTGTAGGTTTTGATAGCTAACGACAGTCAAACGTAACGTTGGCTCCCAGCTAAGCACTAACATTACATTTCATTAGGCAGCAGCGTTTTTCTAGAAACGTAAACTCTGGTTCTATTTAACATTAGGACCTAGGTCACTTTCCACAGGTGTATAGAATCAAGCACCTAGAATAGATTATGAATGCAGACTGGTGCTTGATTATACTGTGTGAAGAGACCTGATGAAACCCATCATGGTTTCATTCATGGCATGAATACATTGTTGATGGTCGTAACGTTATACTGTAGCTTCTACCGTTCACATTTTAGTTAAAGCTAACATATGCTGCTGTTTTTATTTACCAAACGTTGTACACCGCTTGTTTGTGTAAACAGACCACAGGCTACGTTTTCATTCTGCTTCTGATGTAAATACCATCACGGTGTGCTATCATAGTTCGTTTTTTGATGGGTTTCATCAGGTCCCTTTCCACAGTTGTATACAATCAAGCACCTAGATAATGAATGCATGGTGCTTGATTAATACTGTGGAGAGGGACCTTATGAAAGCCATGAATAGGCTACTGTTAGGAAATGGACTACATGAAGTATTGTACAGAAGTTGCGCTATAACGTTTGTGTTGTCTACATAGGCTACAATAGTATGTTTGCTTGGCCTACTCATTTCTGCATTGTTCTGGCCTATAAATTAAAGTGTAGCCTGGCACGTGAATCGAGCTTTCCAGTTGTACATTGTAATTTGTAGGAAAAAATGGAAGGAAGGAAGATTGATCAGTCCTTACTCATGATTATCAACAGCAACAACAAACCCATGCCTACAAAGTTTTCTAAGCTGCTTACGTTTTATATTGAAAAAAAATATGATTAGCTATCAACTATCCTTAAACTGAAAACAATAAAACACAGAATTCTGCTTTGTTTGTAATTTAATATTATAGGCTAGTATTTAACTACCAGTAGCTTGATGGTGCAACAATTGTATTGTACTCTACCTTTTTTAATTGTCCTACAATTGTAGAGAATTGTTTAAAAAGCTTAAACTGTTTACCATGGTATTCGTTAAGTTAAACATGTGTCAGCCTAATGTAATGTAACTTCACTTAAATAAATAAGCTGTATTGAACAATTGTACAATTGCAGACATTCCTTGTATTGTTTTGGTATAGCTGTTAAACTTGCTTGCTTTTGTCTTTTAGGTTCCAGACCAGACCAGTGGTGATGACCATTGACATTGTGTGTGTGCCTGTCTGTGCACACCTGTCAACCATACATCTCTGACAATGTTGCTAGCAACATACCTACTAACATACATTCTTACAAACATCTCAACATATCTGTGCACATACCATTTAACCATACTGAGACTGAGATCTACACTGAGACATTCTGAGAACTATTGTTGGAACTTGTATACCTGTGAGTCATATTTGTCAACCATTCATACCTTTGAATCATACCTGTGCTGTAACATCTGTGAAACTTAGTTGTGCTGTTAGACCTCTGTTTTTAGACCTGAGCTGTGCTGTGTGAAAATTAAGATTCTAACTAAGTTCTGTCTAAAACTGATCATCCGAAGGGCTGACTCTTTTATTCTTCAGTATATCACCATTCAAGTTCTGTAAGAATGCAAATTCAGTAGACCTCTGTTTTCTCCCATATCATTATTGGTTAACTTTAAAATTGGTTTCAACAACATAGATTTTTTTTACTTGAAACTTGCATTGGTTGTTAAGTGTTCATTAGTGTGTTCTGAGTATCACTGTGCTGTTTCTGCAGTACTGTATTAAAACAAAGAATGTTGATCAATATTGAATTGACCTTTTATTTTTACTGACTGTCATATACTCTAAGCTAACATCTAACCAAGTAATACAAGAATACTGTAAGACTGTGTAATCTGAATAATCATACTGTAAGTAATATCATGTTATACACAGCTTTTTTGCATTTACATGCAATGGTAATTCCCTGGAATTGCATTTTCTAGTTCTTATTATTCTTCTTCTAACGTAGCTAATGCAGCTTCAACCATTTAACGTAGAAACTTCATTCAAACTATGTTACGTAGGTCTTACTTAGGACAAGTAGGCTTTGTATTTTTCATCTTTGTAACTTTTATACTTTTTAAACTATTAATTATTAACTTTTATAAAATCCCCATAGACTTAACATGGGCTGATGACATCACAATGGACTAATTAACTTGATTTGCACCTGTATCTTCTTCCAGCTGCTCATCTAGGCCCCATCAAAGAATCAGTTCAACTGATTGCACCTGTATCAACTGCTTTCTACTGAACTAGACCAACTCTCTCTGTGTCTCTACATTCTACAAGGATATAAGACACATTTCATCCAACTTTCTATCCATTCATCCTCTTCAAACCATTCACTCATCCACCCATTAAACTATCCATCAACATCCATTAAACAATCTGCCTATCAACATCCATTCAACTTTCTGTCTATCAACATCCATTACACTATCTACATTTAACTTTTAAACTATATACTCTGTCTCAGGCTTTAAGCATACAATATGGCTCTGTTAAGACTGCCGTTAAGCAATTAGAATCCTAGGCCAGGTGTCCAGGCCACCTGCACCCTATCAGTTTCTCAGGCTAACCTTTTAAACTATCCAGCTATTTGACTGTTCAGTCAGTCCAACTATATTAAACCTCATCTACCTAGTTCAATCATTCCAACTATATTAAACCTCATCTACCTAGCAAATAATTTAACCTTTTACACTATCCACCTATTTAACCGTTCAGTCATTCCAACTATATTAAACCTCATCTACCTAGTTCAGTCATTCCTATATTAAACCTCATCTACCTAGTTCAGTCATTCCAACTATATTAAACCTCATCTACCTAGCAAATAATTTAACCATTTGAATCCTATGGCAGGTGTTCGGGCCACCTGCATCAACTGCCAGTCTCAGGCTTTAAGCATACAAACTGGCCCTATTAAGACTACACATCCTGTCCAACTGCTTCCTCTGCCAAAAACTGTTTCAAAATAAAAGTCCTCACTACAATATTTCACTGTTAAACAATTTAACCCTTTAAACTACTGAACTTTTTAACTGTTCAGCCATTGTAACTGTTACTTGTCATCAACTATGACTCCTACCCACTGTAGCTAGTTAGCATGGTTAGCATAATTAGCATGTTAGTTAGCATTTTTAGCAAAACTGCTAAAAATGATTAGCTAAGTTAGCTAAGTCACATGGTTAGCATAGTTAGCATGCTAGTTAGCATTTTTAGCAAAACTGCTAAAAATTATTAGCTAAGTTAGCTAAGTCACATGGTTAGCATAGTTAGCATGCTAGCATGTTAGCATGCTAGTTAGCATTTTTTGCAAAACTGCTAAAAAAGATTAGCTAAGTTAGCTAAGTCACATGGTTAGCATAGTTAGCATGCTAGCATGTTAGCATGCTAGTTAGCATTTTTTACAAAACTGCTAAAAATGATTAGCTAAGTTAGTTAAGTCACATGGTTAGCATAGTTAGCATGCTAGCATGTTAGCATGCTAGTTAGCATTTTTTGCAAAACTGCTTTGGTTAGCATAGTTAGCATGCTAGCATGTTAGTTAGCATTTTTTGCAAAACTGCTAAAAATGATTAGCTAAGTTAGCTAAGTCTCATGGTTAGCATAGTTAGCATGTTAGCATGCTAGTTAGCATTTTTTGCAAAACTGCTAAAAATGATTAGCTAAGTTAGCTAAGTCACATGGTTAGCATAGTTAGCGTGCTAGCATGTTAGCATGCTAGTTAGCATTTTGATTAAAACTGCAAAAAATGATTAACTAAGTTAGCTAAGTCACATGGTTAGCATAGTTAGCATGTTAATTAGCATAGTTATCATTACTAATAAAAATGATTAGCTAGGTTAGCTAAGTCATATGGTTAGCATAGTTAACATTTTAACATTGTTAGCATGCTAGTTAGCATAGTAACTTGGTTAACATTATTATCTTTATTAACATAGTTAGCATAACTACTAGCAAACATTGGAGCCATTCCAACTGTTAGTTATCGTCAACTATCTGCCTAAATAATTTAACCATTTCAATTATCAACCTATTTAACTGTTTAGTCATTCCAACTTTATTAAACCTTATCTACCAAGCAAATAATTTAACCATATGAACTCATCATATTTTTGCATTTTCATGCACTGTATTTCCTTCAGGAAATGCTTTTTGCATTGCATGTAAATGCAATGGACTATTATCACTGTTCTTCTTATTATCGTCTTTTATTATTCTTCTTCCGACCAAATTTGACGTTTAATAACACTAAAACCACTGAACCGTTTGACGTCATTCAAACACTCCTACAAAGGTCTTGTAACGGACAATTGTACAATGTATTTTTTACATTTGTGAACTTTATACTTTTTGAGATATTTACGATAAAAGAGCAATAAATTCCCATTGACTTAACGTTGAGACGCTTTGGCGGCAAATATGCATTGTTACGTAAGTGCTAATTAAGCTTTACAGCTGTGAAAACATTCCAACACTAGAAGCAATCTAACCTTGAAGTAGAATCTACCATTCCACAGCTGCGGTAAACCTGAACGTTAACGTTTTGTCGCCTGCTGTAGAAGCTACTGTAGCACTGCTCCTTACCTTTCAGAGGGTTTCTGCAATTAGACAAGTAAGTGTTCCATTTTTTGGTATTTCACTTATTTAGAACTCGTCAAACATTATGTCATGTAAGTTAGCATTAACGTTATATGTGTGAAATGAGTGGTCGTCGATATGGGTTATGTAAGGAAACCCACTTTTAATTAACGTTAAATATGTAGTGCTAACGTTAGTCAAACGTTAACGTTACCGTAACCGGTTAGCTGTAGGTAACGATATAAATAGCTAACGACAGTCAAACCTAACATTAGCTCCCGGCTAACGTTTAACGTCAGCACTATATTTAGCTAACGACAATCAAACCTCAGCTAGTTACAGAAGGTAAGTGTTTTGGTTTTTGATATTTGAGTCATTAATGTCGTCAAACGTTATGTTTCCTATTAGACATTCTCTGGCTATAACGTTAGCATGTATGACAGTGGGTCACAAAACTAACGTTAGAAAACGTTAACGTTAGTGAAATAGTTAACGTTAGCACCTTATTACGTTGATATTTATTATGTAAGGAAACCCACTGTTAATCAACGTTAATGTCGTCGACTTTACAGTGACTGGATAGCTGTAGGTTTTGATAGCTAACGACAGTCAAACGTAACGTAACGTTGGCTCCCAGCTAAGCACTAACATTACATTTCATTAGGCAGCAGCGTTTTTCTAGAAACGTAAACTCTGGTTCTATTTAACATTAGAACCTAGGTCACTTTCCACAGGTGTATAGAATCAAGCACCTAGAATAGATTATGAATGCAGACTGGTGCTTGATTATACTGTGTGAAGAGACCTGATGAAACCCATCATGGTTTCATTCATGGCATGAATACATTGTTGATGGTCGTAACGTTATACTGTAGCTTCTACCGTTCACATTTTAGTTAAAGCTAACATATGCTCCTGTTTTTATTTACCAAACGTTGTACACCGCTTGTTTGTGTAAACAGACCAGGCTACGTTTTCATTCTGCTGTTGATGTAAATACGATCACGGTGTGCTATCATAGTTCGTTTTTTGATGGGTTTCATCAGGTCCCTTTCCATAGTTGTATACAATCAAGCACCTAGATAATGAATGCATGGTGCTTGATTAATACTGTGGAGAGGGACCTTATGAAAGCCATGAATAGGGAAAAATGGAAGGAAGGAAGAAAGATTGATCAGTCCTTACTCATGATTATCAACAGCAACAACAAACCCATGCCTACAAAGTTTTCTAAGCTGCTTACGTTTTATATTGGAAAAAAAATATGATTAGTTATCAACTATCCTTAAACTGAAAACAATAAAACACAGAATTCTGCTTTGTTTGTAATTTAATATTATAGGCTAGTATTTAACTACCAGTAGCTTGATGGTGCAACAATTGTATTGTACTCTACCTTTTTTAATTGTCCTACAAACAAAAAGCTTAAACTGTTTACCATGATATTCGTTAAGTTAAACATGTGTCAGCCTAATGTAATGTAACTTCACTAAAATAAATAAGCTGTATTGAACAATTGTACAATTGCAGACATTCCTTGTATTGTTTTGGTATAGCTGTTAAACTTGCTTGCTTTTGTCTTTTAGGTTCCAGACCAGACCAGTGGTGATGACCATTGACATTGTGTGTGTGCGTGCCTGTCTGTGCACACCTGTCAACCATACATCTCTGACAATGTTGCTAGCAACATACCTACTACCATACATTCTTACAAACATCTCAACATATCTGTGCACATACCATTTAACCATACTGAGACTGAGATCTACACAGAGACATTCTGAGAACTATTGTTGGAACTTGTATACCTGTGAGTCATATTTGTCAACCATTCATACCTTTGAATCATACCTGTGCTGTAACATCTGTGAAACTTATTTATGCTGTTAGACCTCTGTTTTTAGACCTGAGCTGTGCTGTGTGAAAATTAAGATTCTGTCTAAAACTGATCATCCGAAGGGCTGACTCTTTTATTCTTCAGTATATCACCGTTCAAGTTCTGTAAGAATGCAAATTCAGTAGACATCTGTTTTCTCCCATATCATTATTGGTTAACTTTAAAATTGGTTTCAACAACTTTGATTTTTTTTTTACTTGAAACTTACATTGGTTGTTAAGCGTTCATTAGTGTGTTCTGAGTATCATTCTGCAGTACTGTATTAAAACAAAGAATGTTGATCAATATTGAATTGACCATTTATTTTTACTGACTGTCATATACTCTAAGCTAACATCTAACCAAGTAAGTGGTTTTCAAGAATACTGTAAGACTGTGTAATCTGAATAATCATACTGTAAGTAATATAATGTTATACACAGCTTTTTTGCATTTACATGCAATGGTAATTCCCTGGAATTGCATTTTCTAGTCTAGTTATTCTTCTTCTTCTAACGCAGTTAATGCAGCTTCAACCGTTTAACGTAGAAACTTCATTCAAACTGCGTTGCGTAGGTCTTACTTATGACATGTGGGCTTTGTATTTTTCATCTTTGTAACTTTTATACTTTTTAAACTATTAATTAAAAACTGCTCAAAATTTCCCCATAGACTTAACATGGGCTGATGACATCACAATGGACTAATTAACTTGATTTGCACCTGGTATCATCTTCCAGCTGCTCATCTAGGCCCCATCAAAGAATCAGTTCAACTGATTGCACCTGTATTAACTGCTTTCTACTGAACTAGACCAACTCTCTCTGTCTCTCCATTCTACAAGCATATAAGACACATTTCCTCCAACTTTCTATCCATTCATCCTCTTCAAACCATTCACTCATCCACCCATTAAACTATCCATCAACATCCATTAAACAATCTGCCTATCAACATCCATTCAACTTTCTGTCTATCAACATCCATTACACTATCTACATTTAACTTTTAAACTATATACTCTGTCTCAGGCTTTAAGCATACAATATGGCTCTATTAAGACTGCCGTTAAGCAATTAGAATCCTATGGCAGGTGTTCGGGCCAGCTGCATCAACTGCCAGTCTCAGGCTTTAAGCATACAAACTGGCCCTATTAAGACTACACATCTTGTCCAACTGCTTCCTCTGCCAAAAACTGTTTCAAAATAAAAGTCCTCACTACAATATTTCACTGTTAAACAATTTAACCCTTTAAACTACTGAACTTTTTAACTGTTCAGCCATTGTAACTGTTACTTGTCATCAACTATGACTCCTACCCACTGTAGCTAGTTAGCTAAGTTAGCTAAGTAACTTGGTTAGCATAGTTAGCATGCTAGTTAGCATTTTTAGCAAAACTGCTAAAAATGATTAGCTACGTTAGCTAAGTCACATGGTTAGCATAGTTAGCATGCTAGCATGTTAACATGCTAGTTAGCATTTTTAGCAAAATTGCTAAAAATGATTAGCTAAGTTAGCTAAGACACATGGTTAGCATAGTTAGCATGCTAGTTAGCATAGTTAGCAAAACTGCTAAAAATGATTAGCTAGGTTAGCTAAGTCACATGGTTAACATAGTTAGCATGTTAGCATTACTAACATGCTAGTTAGCATAACTACTAAAAATGAAAACATTAGCTAAGTTAACTAAGTTAAGTATTATCCACCTATTTAACCGTTCAATCATTCCAACTATATTAAACCTTATCTACCAAGCAAATCATTTAACCATATAAACTATCCACCTATTTAACTGTTCAGTCACTCCAACTATATTAAACCTCATCTACCTAGCAACCAATATAGTTTGTTTTTACTCTGTATGATATTTTACATCATATTTTTTGCATTTTCATGCACTGTATTTCCTTCAGGAAATGCTTTTCTAGTTATTATTCTTCTTCTAACGCAGTTAATGCAGCTTCAACCGTTTAACGTAGAAACTTCATTCAAACTATGTTGCGTAGGTCTTACTTAGGACATGGGGGCTTTTTATATTTCATCTTTGTAACTTTTATACTTTTTAAACTATTAATAAAAAACTATTCAAAATTTCCCCATAGACTTAACATGGGCTGATGACATCACAATGGACTAATTAACTTGATTTGCACCTGTATCATCTTCCAGCTGCTCATCTAGGCCCCATCAAAGAATCAGTTCAACTAATTGCACCTGGATCAACTGCTTTCTACTGAACTAGACCAACTCTCTCTGTGTTTCTCCATTCTACAAGGATATAAGACACATTTCCTCCAACTTTCTATCCATTCCTCCTCTTCAAACAATTCACTCATCCACCCATTAAACTATCCATCAACATCCATTAAACAATCTGCCTATCAACATCCATTCAACTTTCTGTCTATCAACATCCATTACACTATCTACATTTAACTTTTAAACTATATACTCTGTCTCAGGCTTTAAGCATACAATATGGCTCTATTAAGACTGCCGTTAAGCAATTAGAATCCTATGGCAGGTGTTCGGGCCAGCTGCATCAACTGCCAGTCTCAGGCTTTAAGCATACAAACTGGCCCTATTAAGACTACACATCCTGTCCAACTGCTTCCTCTGCCAAAAACTGTTTCAAAATAAAAGTCCTCACTACAATATTTCACTGTTAAACAATTTAAGCCTTTAAACTACTGAACTTTTTACCTGTTCAGCCATTGTAACTGTTACTTGTCATCAACTATGACTCCTACCCACTGTAGCTAGTTAGCATGGTTAGCATAGTTAACATGCTAGTTAGCATTTTTAGCAAAACTGCTAAAAATGATTAGCTAAGTTAGCTAAGTAACGTGGTTAGCATAGTTAGCATGCTAGCGTGTTAACATGCTAATTAACATTTTTAGCAAAACTGCTAAAAATGATTAGCTAAGTTAGCTAAGTAACGTAGTTAGCATAGTTAGCATGCTAGCGTGTTAACATGCTAATTAACATTTTTAGCAAAACTGCTAAAAATGATTAGCTAAGTTAGCTAAGTAACGTGGTTAGCATAGTTAGCATGCTAGCGTGTTAACATGCTAATTAACATTTTTAGCAAAACTGCTAAAAATGATTAGCTAAGTTAGCTAAGTAACGTAGTTAGCATAGTTAGCATGCTAGCGTGTTAACATGCTAATTAACATTTTTAGCAAAACTTTAGCAAAACTGCTAAAAATGATTAGCTAAGTTTGCTAAGTAACGTGGTTAACATAGTTAGCATGCTAGCGTGCTAACATGCTAGTTAGCATTTTTAGCAAAACTGCTAAAAATGATTAGCTAAGTTAGCTAAGTAACGTGGTTAGCATAGTTAGTATTTTAACATTGTTAGCATGCTAGTTAGCATTAGCCTGGGTGCCATTCCGAACTAAATCCCGCCCACGACGTTTGAGGTCGGGAAGTTCGGTCTGGCATTGATCAATAGTGGCGCGAGTATGCTCGCCCAAAAGCTGGCGGGCCAATCAAATTGTCAGGGCGGGCTTTATACAATGATGGACAGATGCTCAACAGTAATGTAATCATCCACGTCACCAAAGAGCGCTTGGGTTGAATTCGTTTACAACAACGATGGCTGCCGCTGGAAAATTGAGATATGTAGATTCTGCTATCAGGTCTGTTCTAGAAGATATCGACAGCGAATTAATTTTAAAAGAGGAACAGAGTAACGGGATCAAGGCATTTGTTGAAAAGAAAGATGTTTTTTGCCGAAGCAACTGAAATGGGCATCACGGCGATGCAACTCGGCGTGCACGACGAGGTGGATATAGCCAGCGGTCGTTGCCAGATCCTTTTTTGAAGCCCGGAATCCTGGCTGCTGAACAACAAGTGGAGGGACATGCTAGGCTCCGATGTTTTTCAAGCCAACGTAATGGGTATCGTCGTGGACGAAGTTCATCTAACTTACAAATGGTAAGAGAATCTAACTGTCTGACTTAGTAAATAACTCCCAATGTCGTGATATGAATCCCATGTTGTAAACATAGTAGCAGCTAGGTATCGTTGTACGTTCGCTAACTCAGACTTGGTACAATCATAACGTTAGTGTGATTGTAGCGAACTAGCTGTTAAAACATTCTAATGTAGGTTACTGTTTTATTTCTATCAGTGGTCAGGCTGCAAAAGGGCAGAAGGGCATTTGGGTGTTGCTTTATGTACTCAAGCACCATACCCATATTGGTAGTCACTGCACCCTTATAAGTGATGTATTCTTTTTAGATGTCAGTACAGTCATTAAAAAGTACTAAATGATACTACTCATAATTTCTTATTTTTACTGTTACTTATTGGTTGCTTTTTGTACTGCTATATATTCCAGGTACACCTGTGCTGACATTGACCGCTTCTGCTGATCGGGAATCCAGAGCCAGGGTTATGAAACAGCTTCAGATGGACAATCCAATAATTTTGGCCCTGAGCCCAAACAGAACAAACAGCAGACTGGGTTTGATTTAAGTACCTGGCCATACACTGGATTGTGAGGGATGTTAGTACAAAGCTTGACCCAGCAGTTAAGACGTGACTTTAATGGAGTCACTAGTTGTCTGCGGAAAGCTTTGTACTGCCATTTTGAGGAACACACCACATCTGTTGATCTAGGACATCTGTGCTGCACTCACTGCCATTCTGTTTGTTCTTGTGAACCTGAAGGTTGTGGGGAGCTAATCCCCAAATATGAACACTTTCAAGGGGAGGTTTCATCACACCACAAACACAGAATAGTCACACCTGAGGGCACACTTTTGATCAGGGAACTGTTACAAACTTACAGGAGTAGTTTACTTCAGGACCATACAAACATACCACTTTACACAGTCGACACAGCCTGCACTAGTTTTGGAGATGAACTCATTGATCAGTTTTAGAACAGTGCACACAGATATTTGACCTGGACTTCATTATCAATAATCTCCCTACATACAAGCTGGAACATGCAAAAGAGATACTATGAATTATGCATGAGGTTTTTGATGACATCGAACGGAGTCAAACTAATTTGTTTGATGACTGTGTTGTTCAGGATGACCGTGTTCAGGTTGACATGGATTACACTGGTTACTTTGATGACGAGGATGAGGATGATAAGATACAATCATCACAAAGTAACTTGGAATCAGGCTTGTCAATGTTGAAGATCTCAGACTAGCTTCAAATTCAGGCTCAAATTTGTAGCTTCAGGGTCCTGTTGTTGTGCAAAGGCCTTTTTTTTTACCTCTGTTACATTAATATTTTTGAATAAAATTAAAATGGTTTATACTTCTCTACTGGTTGGTGATGTTTCTGCATTTAAAAGACATACAATAAGACATGTCAATAAAGATTTTTAATATCTACACATAATAGGTAATGTTTGAAGATATACACTGAACTTTAAAACATACAACCAATAAGAAAACACACAAAAATGGTTTCAAGAATGTGGATACTACTAAACTATTATATGAAAACACAATTATTTACATTGTCTTTTATGAAAACAATATTTACAAATTACCATCACCATTTACATTTCACATTTACTTAATTATTTAAATAGGCACATTTTGCCAGTCCATTATTTTCTCCTGGTAATTCAGCTTTGCCAATAAGTTTCTCTTGAAATTCGGGAATGCATGATACTGCCTGCCTGGGTGGGAAAGTTGTGTCTCCCTGAAAACGTTTACCAGTGTTAAAACGTCCTTTTCTCGGGCCACATGATGAATGCCAGCCGGCCTTGTCAGCTCCAGCTCTGTGTCCGTTTTGTCCATTAGCTCTTTGACGATGCCAATGGACCTACTGATTCTGGCTGCTGACATTTCTGACATGTTTGGTCCCAATCCTCTCATAAATGGTTTGAGAAAATTGTTTAGGTGTTCCAGGTGGAGGTCAAGTGGATGGAAAATGGGTGACAACCTGAAATATAAGTGAACACATCAGTGTGAAGAATTACAGTATAGCCTAATAAGTATAACGTGCATTGACAATACATTGGAAAATACAGACTGTTAAATATGGTGACACCAGATGCAATTGCAGGTCAGAGAAACACTGCCCACCCCCCACAGAGGTGCAGAGCACAGAAGTGGGGGTTGGATAACATGCTAGTCCATTACAAAATGAAGTTTCTACATATTGACAAAGTGACAGAGGCCAACTTACACATCAGGTACAAGTTTATCCTGGTAACATTTGCTCACACTACACTGAAATTCGGGCTGGCTTCCAGAATACTAGGCATGTCAAAATATGACTAGATGATTTAATCATAGATAGATTTCACGGAAATGAGGAGTGTGGGAATGCACAGTGTTTATCACATTGAACAATAATCACGACTCACTAACTCATGTGAAACGTGGCAATCGAGGTTATTCTCATAGTCATATCATAAGAAGTAGAAATGTATTAACAAGCTTACCTCTGTAATGCTTCTTAGCGTTTTTGTACCGGTTGGAGTTGACGGATTGGGGCAGAACTTCTTCAGAGTCTGGGGCGGCTTGGAAGGAGTATGCTACCGGTCTTATTTCTCTGATGCCTCAGATGAACACGGTTCTTCAGGCTGGTCTCCTTCGTCTTCTGTCCATTTTTTAAACACGGGCATGTCGCGTTCCAACCGTGTTATAACGTTCTGACAGGACCGACAAATGCGATGCGATTTGTTTGCAGTGTTGTGGAGTTGTAATCCTAAACGGATAACTTGATCGTATGCATTCACCTTTACTGTTTCTCTCAAAAATGAGGTTCGTGTGTTGAAGAACTCTGTGTATCCTTACATTATTTTTACAACACCTGCGAAAATCGCTCACGTCTTCTTCTTTTACTTCTTCCAACGTGCAGTTAAGTTCTGTTGACATCAACTATGCGTCGCTTAACATACGTCACACACTCCGTTGCTCTGATTGGTTGTAGGTCTATCCAATTGAGTGCAGAGGCATTTTTTTCCTGGTTCGTTTGAAACATGCCCAATAATCACAGCTCAATGGAGCAGTATCAGACTCAAATTCTGACTAGAATTGAGTATGACTACGTCAGGCTAAGTTAGCATAGTAACTTGGTTAACATTATTATCTTTGTTAACATAGTTAGCATAACTGCTAGCAAACATTAGAGCCATTCCAACTGTCAGTTATCGTCAACTATCTACCTAAATAATTCAACCATTTAAACTATCCACCTATTTAACTGTTCAGTCATTCCAACTATATTAAACCTCATCTACTTAGCAACCAATATAGTTTGTTTTTACTCTGTATGATATTTTACATCATATTTTTGCATTTTCATGCACTGTATTTCCTTCAGGAAATGCTTTACTAGTTCTAATTGCAAACCACACACATCCATTCGTAATCACATGTACACTTTTAATACCTTGAAAAGACTCTCATTTCGTTTATTTGATGTTGCCTAGCAACACAGCCTTCAGAGCAAAGATTCTAGAACAGAGCTTCAGAGAGACACGTTTTGAGTTCGTGGCCAAGTAGCCTACCTAAAATATTGGTTTCCATGTGTATGTGCTGGATGGTGTGCGTCCTTTATGAAAGTAAGTGTTTTATAGAGTTACAGACATGAGTCATGTTGTAGTGGTCAACATAAATGTGCCCCTTCTGTTATTAGAATGCTAAGCGGAGAAGCATGCTAAGCAGAGATTTAGTATCTACTCTTCAGCGGTTGAGAGTGTTCTAACTGGTAGCATCATCACCTGGTATGGGAACTCCACAGTTAGAGATTGTATTACTCTGCAGAGAGTAGTGCGCTCAGCTGAATGTACTATAAGAACTCAACTCCCTGCTCTACAAGATATCTATTCCAGAAGAGTACTCCTAAGAGCCCAAAAGATTCTGAAGGACTCTTCTCATCCTATGGATTATTCCTACCGCTGAAATCAAGAAGACGCCTTTGTAGTCACAAAGCCAGAACTGAGAGACTCAGGAGAAGTTTTTATCCCCAGGCCATCCGAACTCTGAACTCACACTATACTGACTTTGCACCAACTTTTGCACATCTCCATATAACTTTTTATTTATTATTTTTGATTTCTCCTCCATCTACCCATGTCCTTGATTGCCTAGCCTTTCTGCCCCCCCACCCCCCATCCCCAACACACACACTTACATCATCACTGTCATCACCTCACATACATACAGCACACTGCTTGCTACAGTAAGCCTCCTCTACATACTTGCTGCACACTGCCCCCCCCCCTCCCTACATACACAGCACATTGTCTTCAGGATCTTCTCCAACACACATCCTCTACATACTTACAGCACACTGCCCCCACCTACCCACATACACACACACAGTCACTGCTCCACTCCCCTCCCGCCCACACACACATCTTCACTGTCATCACTCACATACATCATACATACAGTACTCTGCTTGCAATAGTAAGTCCCTTCACCATACTTGCAGTACACTGCCCCCCCTCTCCCCTACATACACAGCACATTATTTCATCAGGAAGCTTCTCCAACACACATCCCCAACATACTTACAGCACACTGCCCCCCCCCCCCCCCCCCCCAATACACAGCACATTGTCTCATGAGGAAGCTTCTCCAACACACATATTGCACACTGCCCTCTCCCCACATACACAGCACACTATCCCATCTCACCTGTCATCCCCCCAACACACATACCAAGACCCCTATTAGAACAGACATTATGGGCTTCCAAAAATGTGAAATTCCAATGTGTCAATTAGGGGCCTGGCACCCGAAATTCAAATAGACGCCACGGGCAAACCGTTTGAGATATTGACCTGATACTTCAGATTCCCTCGTTTGGTAACATAAGGCATATTTTCACAGCTTTTTCAGCAAAATCTGAGAGGTACCATGTACATATATTGGCTGTTTTCACATGGAATGACCTTAAATCATGATGCCAGACAGAGCGGCGTGTCTCGTCTTTGTACCCGTAACATAGCAACTTCAGAACATAAGTGTCACTGAGCAACATCGTACATTCTTGTGGGGATATAACAACAAACAACAATGGAACATCATGTATTTCATACATTAAAAAAATTCATACCATGCATAATATGGGGCAGCCGTGGCATACTGGTTAGCGCGTCGGACTTGTAACCGGAGGGTTGCCGGTTCGAACCCTGACCAGTAGGCACGGCTGAAGTGCCCTTGAGCAAGGCACCTAACCCCTCACTGCTCCCCGAGCGCCGCTGTTGTTGCAGGCAGCTCACTGCGCCGGGATTAGTGTGTGCTTCACCTCACGGTGTGTTCACTGTGTGCTGAGTGTGTTTCACTAATTCACGGATTGGGATAAATGCAGAGACCAAATTTCCCTCACGGGATCAAAAGAGTATATACTTATACTAACTTACTTAATATCATTAATAGTATAATATATCATACAAACATTTAGTGAATAAGACATAAGACAATGGAGAAAAAATAATGATTCAAACTTTTTTTTGTCATTATTTCTGAACTACAAACCCTAATAGCCAGCATTATTTTGGTCCACGTTAAAATGGCCAGAATTGTCCTGATAGTTTTTATCATCAAAGCCAGATAGTGCTGACCCATACCATTACAAAATCAAAAGACAAGGTAGCAAGTTGTAAAAATATATGGAGCTATTTTCATGTGACTTATCAAAATGAAACTTGCCCTTTGCACCCTGCTCCTAATAAAGTCAACAATTAATGTCCAACAGGGAAAACAATACACTCCATGCAGATAACTCATGGGCTGTTCCATGCACGTAAATGTGGTGTTGATGGAGGGAATCAGGAGGTCACTCCATGGGCCAGTTTAATGTCTCCCAGTGAGTGGTTTTGGGTAGTTGATGGTTTTAGGGGTTATGAAAGACAGACTGGGTAGTAATGTATAGGGAGAGGATAGTAATGCACTCTCTTCTTAGGTATGTGTGTATGTGTGCATGTGCAGGGTGGTACTGGAAAAGAACGATAATAAAGATAAGAAAAGGGTAGACAATAAAACCTTCCCTCAACAAACAGCCTGTAAAATTCCTTATTATCAATGGTACATGACGAAATCAGAAGTCCAAATAGCAAGTTGTAAAAATATATGGTGCTGTTGTCATGTGATTTATCAGAATGAAACAGGTCCTCTGCAGTTTGATCCTAATAAAGTCAACAATTAATGTCCAACAGGGAAAACAATACACTCCATGCAGATAACTCATGGGCTGTTCCATGCACATAAATGTGGTGTTGATGGAGGGAATCAGGAGGTCACTCCATGGGCCAGTTAAATGTCTCCCAGTGAGTGGTTTTGGGTAGTTAATGGTTTTAGGGGTTATGAAAGACAGACTGGGTAGTAATGTATAGGGAGAGGATAGTAATGCACTCTCTTCTTAGGTATGTACAAAGAAGAAGCACAAAGAAGAAGGATGCCAATCAAATATGGTGACGAAGCCGCCAAACAGGAAGTGGGCTAACATCTCGGCTACGCTTTAATGTATGAAGTCCAAACTTGGTACAGGGACTTGGTATCTGATTGTGAGGACGCATTAGGAAATTGGCATCATTTGGCCTCTACAGGGGGCACTGCAATACAGGAAGTGAGCTTGTATCTCAGCAACGCTTTGATGTATGAAGTACAAACTTGGTACAGGGACAAAGTAGCTGATTGTGAGGACATGCAAGGAAAGTGGTCTCATTTGGCTCTAGGGGTGCTGTAATAAAGAAAGTGAGCTCACATCTCAGCAACTCTTTGGTGTATGAAGTCCAGAGACATGGTAGCTGATTGTGAGAACGCACAAGGACATTGGTGTAATTTGGCCTCTAGGAGCACTGTACCAAAGTAAATGAGCTTATTTCTCAGCCATTCTTTATCCAATTGCAATCAAACTTGCTGTGAGTGCTATTCATGTCATGGCAACGCCATTCCTGCTATAGCGCACTGCTAGGCCCCCGCATTGCTGTTTGCAGCTATATTTGGGGGCCAAGCAGCGAAGCTGCGAGGCACCATGAGTAATTCTACGTATTCTTATTGGGGGCCAAGCAGCGAAGCTGCGAGGCAACCGATAGTGATTCTGTTTGGGGGCCAAGCAGCGAAGCTGCGAAGGCACCCATTGTGTTTCTAACTTTTCTTATTGAGGGCCTAGCAGCGAAGGGGAACTTCTTTGTTTACTATTTTTCCTTCATCATTAAGTCTATCATATTTATATTTCCTCCATTAGTGTTCTTCTCTACAAATGTCTAATTGCCCCAGAATTTCAAAAAGTGTTCAGGTGTACTCTTTCAGGAAAACCCTTAATTTTATTGTCAAATGTATGCTTGAAGTTTTTCTTGTGTGTTTACCAACACACATTTTCACCATGTGAATGTGACTGCCCAATGTGTATGATTGTCTGTGGCTCAGTGGGATAATGCCTTGTACTGGTGTTTCTTAGGTTGAGTGTTCGAATCCCTGTTAGAGCTTTAAGATTTGTCATTTAAGATTCACACCATTGAACAGCACCTGAATGACATCAGCCAATCAACATTCACACTCATCAGTTGCCAAGAATCAGAATGCCGGGACTCTCTATTACATTTAGGGGAACTTCTTTGTTTACTATTTTTCCTTCATCATTACGTCTATAATATTTATATTTCATCCATTAGTGTTCATCTCTACAAATGTCTAATTGCCCCAGAATTTCAAAAAGTTTTCAGGTGTACTCTTTTAGGAAAGCCCTTAATTTTATTGTCAAATGTATGCTTGGAGTTTTTCCTTGTTGTGTGTTTACCAATACACATTTTCACCATGTGAATGTGACTGGTCAACATGTAGGGTTGACAGTGGCTCAGTGGGAAAATGCCTTGTACTGGTGATCCTTAGGTTGAGAGTTCAAATCCCACTTGAAGCATTAGTGTTCAAATACTATACACTACAACATTACTACTTGTCAATATGGACTTGTAGTGCCACGACAAATAAATCTTAAATCTCTTATCCACGACAAATTAATAGTCCTGTAGAATCAAGTATTTTTAGAATACTATTGGGTTGTAGAGATTAGCACACTAGAATAGAGTACTGTTAGAATACTGTTGGGTTGTGGTGGTTAGCATACTACAATAGAGTATTGTTAGAATACTGTTGGAGAAAAGACTCCCTAAGTTTATATATAGATATTATTATTATTATATTGTTTCTCATTTTCAAATGTACACTTAAATCTCCACAAAGTCCTTGAGGTGAAAGTGCTGTGGAGAAATTGCAGGATTGTTTGGCTCTGCCACCTAACCACGCCCAGTTTACCTGCTGGGGAAACCCTGTAGCTCCGGAGCAGGGGCTCAGACCAGGAAAAATTGTTTGCTCGCCTTCAGTTCACTCTTTTGTTCATCTCAACCCAGCACTCCAGTGTGTCCTGCTTTGTGTGTGTCTGAGTTAACGTAAGTCATCACTTTAATGACCCTCACTATGACTTTTGTGATGTTTATCAGTTTGTAGAGTAGCTCTGCCATCATGTGTAAAGTTTAGGTCTTTGTTTGTTGGTTTGGTGTGTTGGAGTCCCATGTGAGAGATGATTAGATGATGTTGGTTGACTTGGGATGTCAAGTATTGTTTAGTTGTACCTTATATAGCCATATGATTTCAGTTTATTGTTCAAATGTCAATTGACCGGTCACTAAGTTCCACCCCCCATTGTTACCGTGTGAACTTGGACAAACAAACCAGACTTGATTAGAAATACATTGTGGACAATGGCAGCTGACAGTATATGAAAGCAGGCTTTGAGGGCGTTTTGGTCGATAAAGGATTTGCTTTCCTCCAGAAGCTATCAAAAGGGACTTAATTATGCTATGGAGGGGTGTGTTCAAAACTTTAGAATACATACAAGGTGACAAGCAGTTGTGGCGAGTAGCCGTGCAAAAACCACTGACGTTAATGCTAGCTTGCTATCTAGTGGAAGATTGATACTAAGATATGTTAGGTTACGTTAATATTTGATGTAGTAAGAATATAGTAGTTGGTTAATGAGCATTTTCATCTTGGGATTTAACAGGGAACCTGTGCCCACGTTGTTGGCTTATAGCCCACATTACGTCAAGCTGTTGCAAACGCGAGAGACGTCCTGTAGGCTACTGTTGATGAAAATGTACCCCGTTTTCTAGCCTCTCGGGGTACCGGCTATCAGTATTACACGCCCCCATGCAAATGCTAAGGTTGGCGCTTAGCGACAGGTCAATTGGTTTGTTTGTGAGTTGGGATCTGTACTGATTTACCCCATTTCACTGATTACTCCATTTTCTGTTTGTTTCCTCTTTGATGCAGCACACATACAAGTAAAGAACAAAAGAACAGATGAATTGAAACTCAAAGTTCACTTGTGTTGTACCGAAACCTGCCATCTCCGTGTCATCACTCCATACCATTGAGCCTTCTGACCGAAGCTCTGCCTGCTCGCCACACACTCACTCTACCTCGACCCACATCGCCCCCTACAGTTCCTTCAGTTGGGTTTTGGAGGTTAGCATACTAGAATAGAATATTGTTAGAATACTGTTGGGTTGTGGAGGTTAGCACACTATAACGTTACAGCTACTTGCCAGGACTTGTCGTGCAAGGCAAGTATAACTGTATAATTATAGGCTGTTCATCTTATTGACTTGGTTTTATCCAGATCAAAACCAAGAATAGATTATGTGATTTAATCCAATTTCAGGATCCTGGTTTCCCTTTGCACAACCCATTTTCAAGATTTGATCCAATCCGATAGCCGAAATCCGGTAACTGAAATCCGATAATCGAAATCCGATCACGTTTCTTTTGAACAATTGGGCCCAAACAATCAAAGCATATGTAAACTAAAAAGCTATGCTACCTTATGTTCGTTTTGCTCGGACCCCGTTAATCACCGCTTGCGGTTATATTTAGGGGTCCGAGCAGCGTAGCTGCAGGACCCCTATTGTTTCTGTACCGTTCGTTTTTGGCCAAAATTCTGTAAAAGTCATACTGCAGCCTAAACCGTAACTCCAAAACTCTTCAAATGTTCAGATATGGTTACCAGTACCCCCCTCTATCCATAACCCAAAATTTGGGGTACTGCACCCAAAGGTTGCGCTATTGGCAATTTTTTTTTAATTATGCTTATTTCTCCTTACCAGATTGACCTAGATTCAAAATTCTTTCATCATATTAATCTCTAAATTCAGATGCATCTTTTTCACCCTGGTCTTATGCTCTAAAAATGTTTACTTTTGCCACAATTTCAGAGAAAAGCCAAACATCATAAAAAGTTTCACAGGCTTCAAAAATTATCAAATATTCAGCACAATTCTCACAGACAACATTTAGACCAAGCTTCACCAAAGTTATCAAAAGATTTTGGATATGTTCCATTTCAGAGATATATGCCAATAAAGTTTGACCACTCAGCCCATTTTTCCTATATCACCTATATTCCTATATAAGTAATTTTGTTCTTGGATAGCAACCATACAACCATCATTAGGTGGATACCATTATCAGTGCACATTTTCAGATGTTCTCTTTTTATAAAGCCCTTAATTCTATTGTCAAATGTATACTACGAGTTTTCTTGATGTTGTGTGTTTTCCAACACACATTTTCACCATGTGAATGTGACTGCCCAATATTTAGGATGGTCAGTGGCTCAGTGGGATAATGCCTTGTACTGGTGTTTCTTAGGTTGAGAGTTCAAATCCCCGCTGGAGCTTTAGGATCAAGCTGCACATGCTATTGGTCATTTAAGATTCACATTGAACAGCACCTGAATGACATCAGGCAATCAACATTTACACTCATCAGTTTCCAAGAATTAGAATGCCGACACACTCTTTGTATTCCAATCCAACTCAAAAGTTTTGAACAACACAAAGTGAAGGTTTTATCCAGATCAAAACCAAGAATAGATTATGTGATCTAATCCAATTTCAGGAACAACGGAAAAACAACATACGTGCAGTCTTGGCAGTTGACAAACTATACACAAACGGACAATTATTCAGAAGCCCAGAAATCACACCCTGGCTTTTCTGACCACACAATCATAATTACACCTCCTAGCTCTCAGAACTAGCTAGCCCTACAGGTTACTCTCCCTACGTGCTCACTCAGTTTTTTCTTCTTTCTCTCTCTTTTTTTCTCTCGATTGCTTGTTTTTTTTTTTTATTCAACCGTTTTTCTCTCTCTTTCTTTCTCTCTCTTAATGTACTACTCTCTGCATGTTGTCTGTTTATGTCCTGTCTCTTTGTCTGTCTTTGTCAATTTATGTAAACTCCCCTTGTTCAGTGTCTGTTTAGGCCTCTACTCCTCAGCACTCCTACCTCTCAGTTCAACCTCAAGGGAAAAGAATGGTAAACATGCTATGCAAGATACAACACACGTGTATCCAAAACTGATGTCCAAAAACACACACAACATATCCACTCAACTGAACCCCTCTATCTCTTCCTCTTCTCCCTCCCTTTCCCTTTATTTTTGCCATTGTAAATGTCCCCTAATCCAAATACACACACCAGCACACAATTCTGACATACCTGACATGCATTCATGCTTCCACTTAAATTGATATCATGGAATATACGTGGCTTCCGTAATCAATCCAAAAGACTTAAAGTAATCAATCATCTGACAAAATTAAGGGCTGACATTTGCTACCTACAAGAAACACATCTAACAGCCACAGAAATACAGAATCTTAAATTCGGTCAATTTGATAAAATATACTCTTCAACATACAACAGCAAACAAAGAGGTGTCTCAATTCTAATTAACAAAAACATTCAGTTCTCACTAAACCAATCTATCACAGACCCAGAAGGAAGATTCATCATAATAAACGCAGTTTTCAACCATACAACATTTACACTGGCAAACATTTATGGCCCAAACAATGACGACCCATCTTTTTTTCACAATCTTTTCTCCACGCTATCTAATTCCAACAACCTCATCATAGCAGGAGACTTCAACACTGTCATTAATCCCACAATTGACCGCTCAAGCACCTCTGGCAACTCAAGAACTTGGCATTCCACTAACACAATAAAACAATGTATGGAGGACTATGGCCTTAGCGACAGTTGGAGGTTGAGCAACCCCTCTCTAAGAGAATATTCATATTTTTCAACAGTTCACCAATGCTCCTCTAGAATTGATCTATTTATAGTCAGCAACTCACTAATACCCAAGATATCAGATAACACAATCCACTCAATAGTAATTAGCGATCATGCCCCTGTTTCCCTCTCTATAAATACTCAGACATATACCAAAACTTCAACCACATGGCGATTCAACACATCACTGTTAGAAGACCCCGACTTTACTACCCTTATAAGGCGAGAGTGGGCATTCTTTCTGGAGATGAACGACTCTCCGGACTCCTCTCCCTCACTGCTATGGGAAACTGGGAAAGCCATAATCAGAGGCAAAATCATTTCATACTCCTCATATAAGAAAAAACAGCAACAGCAATTGGAAAACACATTGGAACAAAACATCAAACATTTAACAAATGAAATATCCCACCACCCCAGTGAACCAAAACAAAAATAATTAAAAAAAACTCAGAACACAACTTGACGATATCATACAGAAAAAAACACAATACCAAATGCAACAACTGAAATATAATGGTTTTCAATACAGCAATAAAGTAAACAGTAAATATTTGGCAAATCTACTCCAACACAAAAAAGAGAAATCAATCATCCCATCCATTTTGGACTCTGCAGGAAACATTAATCGAGACCCACAGGATATAAAAAAAAATTTTCGGAACTTTTACATCAACCTCTATTCCCCCACCCACCAACCAACACAACTGGAAATAGACACCTTTCTAGACAATGTGACTTTACCCAAATTAACTAAAGAACAAACCAACACTAGACGCACCTCTTAGCCTCAATGAACTCACCGAAGCACTCAATAAAATTCCTAGCAACAAATCACCCGGGCCAGATGGACTCCCAGCCGAATTCTACAGACACTTTTGGGACATATTAGCACCACTATTCAACAGAGTAACTATATAAATTAAATCCTCTTCCACCATACCCACACACATGAATACAGCAGCTATGACCTTATTGTTAAAACCAAAGATCCATCTCAGCCCTCTAGCTACTGACCTCTGTCACTACTGAACACTGACTTGAAAATTATCGCCAAAGCACTAGCCACCAGAATAGAAACAGTCACTCCCATACTCATTCATCCAGATCAGACAGGCTTCATTAAAAATAGACACGCCACAGACAACCTCCGCAGACTGTTCAACCTAATCAATATATCACAAGAATCACAACAGAAAACCATTATCATTTCACTTGATGCAGAAAAAGCTTTTGATAAGGTAAATAGGTCTTTTTTATTCAACACTCTCCACAGGTTTGGCTTCGGAGAGTCGTTCATCCACTGGATTAAAACATTATACACATCACCAAGGGCAACAATCACCACTAACGGAATCACTTCAGAGTTTCACACTGCACCAGGGCACCAGACAGGGATGCCCACTCTCGCCTTCCCTCTTTGCCATCTTCATTGAACCCTTTGCAGCCGCAATACGACAAAACCACATGATCAAAGGAATTCAGGCAGCAAACGTACAACACAAAATCAGTTTATATGCAGATGACCTCTTACTTTATATACAGAACCCACATGTGTCACTTAAAGAAACTTTCAATATCATCAATAGATTCTCTAGTGTTTCACATTACACCATCAACTGGAACAAATCAATTGTACTGCATTGTAATGCATGGGATTCTGGAGCTCAGGATACCTCCCCCCCACTTTCAAACTGGCAACATCAAATACCTAGGGATTCATATTTCCCCCAGGCTGTCAGAGCTTTTTAGCCTCAACTACACTCCTCTCCTCAGGAAAATTGAAGAGGATTTCAAACGCTGGTCAAAACACCCACTCACACTCATCGGAAGAATAGCCGCCATCAAAATGAAAATTCTCCCTCAGATTAACTACCTCTTCTCCATGATCCCCACTACTCCCACAGACAATTGGTTTAAAACTCTCAATTCATTAACAACTCAATTCTATTGGAAAGGAAAAAAACCCAGAATATCACTCTCAACACTGCAAAATAAAAAATCACATGGCGGCCTTGAGGCACCAAACTTCCATCACTACTTCCTGGCAAATCAGTTACAATACCTAGTTAAATGGATCAACATACAAAGTCACAATTACCCATGGCTTGAACTAGAACAAAACCAATGTACAGATATCAGAATAGCAGACCTCCCCTTCTACTCAGAATCAATCAAAAAATCTAACTTCTGCCAATGCATTAACATCAATTCAACTCTGACAGCCTGGTGGAAAACAAACCAAATCACAAAATCATCACTAGCACTAAACAGGTACACCCCACTCTGGCACAATCCAGTGTTCACATTACAGAATAAACCTTTCCACTTCTCCACATGGGCACAAAAAGGAATCTCACATCTTCACCACATGTTTGACAACCACCAATTCATGTCATTCGATACACTGACAAAGAAATATGGGGTTGGGGAGAACAATTCCTTCAATATCAACAACTAAAGATAAAACAAGCCTCACCAACAACACATTACAACCATCTGAACTTGTAGAAAAAATTATGAAAATTAATAACTTCAAAAAATTAACCTCCCAGCTATATACACTGATCACAAACCTAAAAACAACAATAACACTCCCAATAACTAAGTGGGAAAATGACTTGGTGTTCTCTCCCAACCCTGATTATTGGGAACAAATCTGCAATAACACATTTTCCATGACCACTAACACAAATTTACAGCTTATACAGTATAAAGTCATTCATAGATCGCACATCACTCAAAGTAAAATGTTTAAAATGGGCTTAACAAACACAGATATTTGTTCACAATGCACTTTAGGTAGCACAGACGACTATCTGCACGCCATGTGGCTATGTCAACCTGTCCACTCTTTTTGGGTCACAATCACTGAGGCACTATCTAACATCCTGGACTCCAGAATCCCATCATCTCCAACACTCTGTCTTCTTAATGACATTTCTGAAATCCACATTACGCAACACATAGAGAGAAGCAAATGTCAGTCTTTGAAAACACCTGGTCTCACTTTCTATCATTTTTAAATTCAACAAAACCATAACCCCAAACTCTCCCCCCTTTCCTTGCCCCCTTCTCTGTCTTTATCTATCTGTCTATTAGTTTGATTGATTTGATTTGTTGATTGTTTGATTAATTAATGAATTGATTGATTAAATTTAATTTATTTTATTTAACCTTATTTCCTCCTTTCCCCCCTACATTCACCACTTTACATATAGACACACACTAGCAACACCCAAACATAGCATGTTACCAAAGCCCTTTACATGACCACTCACAGACCTTTCCATTCAATTACAAAAAAACTGAGTCCCATCCTGTCAGCTCTGTCATCGTCCTGTCCCTCTGCGTGTCTGTCTGTCTCTATGTCTGTCTGCTTGTTTGTCTGTCTATCTGTCTGTCTATCTGTCTCACTTGTCTACGTTACCTTATTGCGTTTCATGTGTTTTTATGTTTCAATTCACGTGGTGCTATATGATAAGATTCCAGGGTCATATGCATAAATGGTTGAGGTAGGACAATTGTATTTGCACTTTGAAAAATATGTTACTTAAATAAAAATAAAGTTGTCCTCCGAAGAGGTGGTGGGCCAAAAAAAAAAAAAAAAAAAAAAAAATTTCAGGATCCTTGTTTCCCTTTGAACAACCCATTTTCAAGATTTGAAATCTGATAGCCGAAATCCAGTAGCCGAAATCCAGTAACTGAAATCCGATAACCGAAATCCAATCACGTTTTTTTGAACAATTGGGCCCAAACAATCAAAGCATATGTAAACTTAAAAGCTATGCTACCTCATGTTCATTTTGCTCGGACCCCGTTAATCACCGCTTGCGGTTATTGGGGGCCAATCAGCGAAGCTGCGAAGGCACCCATTGTGTCTCTACGTTTTCCTATTATTAATATTCCGTCATGGAAGTCTATGGCAGCCCATAGAACCGTCTGGTAAAAAGTTGTACAATTTGGCACACAAATTAGGCACAGTCCCATGATTAATTTCACCAAGTTTCAAGTCGGCACCTCGAGCACTCTAGCGCCACCAACAGGCCAAAGTTGGACGTGCGTTCATGGAAGTAACTTTTGACCCGTTGGCCCGATTGTCAAATATGAGGTATCGTTGGAATCCTTAGACCAAGCCGAGTTCCTATGACGTCATTTTCCGCCATGATGGATTTTCCGCCATATTGGATTTAATCAAAAACACCTAAAAGTTTTCACAGGTCACAAAGTTTGTCCGATTGACACCAAACTTGACACACATAATCTTCAGTCCAAGCCTCAAAAAAGTTATCCCTTTTTGTCTTCAAATCAAAAACTGTTCGCCCGTAACAGCCAATCAAAATTGGCGACGAAGCCACCAAACAGGAAGTGAAGTGATATCTCAGCAAAACTTATCTAAATCTCACCATGGAGTTAAAGGTGATTGCTAATAGGCTGTCCCAATCAGTGGCGCCTGCACAATCCAATCACGTTTGAGAGTAAAACAACAAATTGAAGGTTTTCCGAGATTTTTCTTTTTTCCTTTTTTTTAGAAGAAGTAACGGGTACTCACGGTTATGGATAGAAATGTAGTGGAGTAAAGAGTACAATATTTGCCTCTCAAATATACTTGAGTAAAGTCATGAGTACTCCCCAAAAATGATACTCGAGTAAAGTACAGATCCCTCAAAATTGTACTCAAGTTCTGTACTCAAGTAAATGTACTCCGTTACTGTCCGGCTCTGGAAATAACCGTTGTGTAGGTCTGGAGTTGGACAAGAGAGGTATTTTTTCAGATTTTCTTAAAAGTTTATACTTTTTGAGAAATAGGGGATTAAAAATGTCAAAAAGCTAATGTTCCCCCAATAGACTTGTATGCCTGTGATGTCATAATATCCTAAAGCCAGCTGCGCTTGGGAAGCCAAGGGAAGTTCCCGGGCTAATTAGAACACTAGCACAGGTGTCACCTGTGAATCAAACTGTCTCAGCTTCTAATGCATACAATCTGGCACTCTCTAAAACTACAAATCCTGTTTAAGTGTTTCCCGTCTGTCAAAATAAAAGTCACAGCCATATCTCATTCTTAGCGCATTATATCTCCAGAACGGCTTGACATACATGCCTGAAATTTGGTATGAGTGTTTGTATGGACTCAAATATGAAGTGAATTGATGTTGGAGGTCAAATGTCAATGTGAAAAACACCTTGAGTGTTATATCTCAAGAACGCTTTGACACACAAGGTTTGTATGAGGGTTTGTATGAACTCAAAGATTAAGTGATTCAATGTTTTTTTTCCAGGAATCTCCCTACCAACATTAACCCATTTACTCCTAAAATGCCTGCTAAAAACGCCTATAGAATCCTATGGCATTCTAGACTAAATAACCTTATTTCCTGAGGGTTTTCTGAAAAAATACTAAGAATTGTCAACGTCTACCAAAACCTTAATATCTAAGCCTCTGTACACCTAGAAACATGAAATAAAAAGCATGCGGCGCTACGCAGCAACCAGTGGGAGATTCAATGTTGCGCTATGCAGCATCAGGCGGGAGATAGAATGTTGCATCATGCAGCATCCAGCGCAAATGGGTAAGCCAGTAGCTTTCCATCCACTATTGTAATTCCTCTGGCATTACATTTTCTAGTTTCTACTTACTGTCCAGAGGTATAGTGGCTTTCAGCACATCCATTATGGGTTATTTGAATAGTAGAAACTGATATAAAATGTATTTGAAAACACATTTGAAGATTTTGGTTCCAAAACACTATATCCTCCATTTTAATGAATTTTCCTCTCATTTTGTTTTTCAAATAATTTCAGTGGCTGTAATTGGGTTGTCGTTATTTGACTTATCTTTACTCAATCAAAGCATAACTGCAATTATATTGATATTATCTGAAATATACAAATACATTACTTGACTTTTTTATTGTTTTTAAAAATGAAGATATAGTGTTCTATATGTTCAATTACACAAATATTGGCTATATTAGAGACAAGCCCACAGCCTAGAAAACAATACACCATGAACCTTGCACACATGTATTGAACGTGCAGGGAAATAAGTGGTTCGCATCAAATCAGTCTATTCATCTGTTCAGTCTGTTCATCCACTGTTTGCCTCAAATCACCTTGTTCATGTACTCTTTCAGTCAAAGTCTACTGTATGTAAAAAGTCTAAATGTGTATACAATATCACATTACAGCATCTACTTTCTGTGATTTGAAAGATGGAAAAAAAAAACCCCGCAATTAAATCCTCCATCTGGCATATTTCGTCTGTGATATTTCAGCTGTCCATTTATTTAGCTCTTTGTTCCTTGTGTATATTTCAATTACTCAACAGACAAAAAATGCTTCCTAAGCTCAGACTGACTCCAAAAAAAGATGCTGATGCTGGTATTTTCCTTTGCTTTTTTAAATGATTGGAAGTTGGATAATACAGTAGCCTAAGTTAATCAATTTAGTTCAAATCAATACATTTATTGGAACATGCTAAGAGTTTTTTTAAGCAACCTCTATCTAATCCACTCTCACTCTTCCACTGGCTAATTGTGTCCCCCATGCTGTACAACTATTGATTCATGTGAAGGCTAAACCTTGGGTGGCACGCAAATAGGTCAGTGGGCATTGCTATCTCCAGTCTTCTCTGATAAAAAAAAAGACTTGACTAATGGAGTCTGTGGTTGCAACTCCTGTTGCCTATCAGAGGCTATTGTCCATAACAACATAGCTGCAATTATATTGATATTACCTGAAATACACAAATAAATAACATGACTTTATTTTTTTTTTTAAATGAAGATATATATGTTCAAATACACAAATACGCTATATTAGAGACAAATCCAATATAACAAAATAATACACCACGAACCTTGCAAACTGTTGGTTTATTGAAAGTGCAACAAAATGTGTTGTTCACGTGAAATCAGTCTGTTCATCTGCTGTTCAATCTGTTCATCCACTGTTTGCCTCAACTCAGTCTGTTCATCTACAGTTGGGTGTTTTATCTAGTTCACAGTGATTGATTTTTGACAATGAAACATATTTGATATTGAAGTTAAATAGCGAGTCAGTGTCTCTTTGGTATGGTGTTTAGTAACCTTTGGCAGTATTGAAAGTGGTTTGTGATTAATTTCCCCCCCTTTTTTGTTCACTTTTACGGCATGTGCTCTGATGTAGGCTAGGCCTATATGATATGGGCTATCCGGAAGTGTAAGGGCAAAATCGCCCATAAAGCCAAATGGTGATTGGCTGCAACCAATAGATGTCACTTTGCTGCAATATAACTAGTTGTAGAGCATAATAGAGCATGTTTTTATGTATCGTGTGCATAACTCAATGAACATGCTATTAAGTGAAGAGGGTGTTTATCCTACCCAGTTCAATGTATCTTTTCTGTTCATCCATGCGTCGGCAAACACCACTCCTTCCATTTGTGTAGGGGAAATATGTGGAGAATGAAACGGGCGTGTCAAACACGTGGGCAAGTGGGTATGAATGTACAACGTGTGCAGCCCTTAACCCATCCATAATGCAACATAATAGTGGCATGAATTTCATGTCCATCAAATGTCTTTCTCGTTTGATATTAACTTAGCATGGCTGTTTTCACAGTTATGAAAAGCATTGCCAAGGCTTTTTAGACTTAGTTTTATTAACGTGTCGGAGCCGGCAACTGTATAGGTTACATGGATTAGCGCAGCGCATCCTATTGAGTACATCTCCAGGGATACTAGCGACCTGTAAAGGCGTGTGCTGTAGCCTACTCAGACTCCGCATCTCAATGAGGGGACGGACCAATGTAAATCACTGCCAAAAGGGGGGACGAACACCAGCTGCAGCCCAGCCTCCGTCTCGCACGGACAACACGAGTGTAACCACAGGGCAACAAAGAGGCACACGATTCTCCCCACTGCCTTTATCAACCCCAAACCATTGAAACCGAAGTGCTGCATGCTGCAACTGGAATTATCTCTGAGAAAGAAGCCCATAGCGCATTGAGGTGAGATCTAGCTTTTAAATCGTCATGCTTTAATGAGATGATGCACCTGCACTTTCTCTCAATCGTTTACATAGATTAAGGATGGAGTGTTCTCTGTCCTGCAGTGGACATCCAAGACTGGGCGTGTTAGCATGATTTCAACCACTTAAGTAATAATACGAAGAAGGAGCAAAACTTTATTTGTCTCATAGCTACATGTGAAAATATTATTTCCCATTTGCAATCGATCTTTTAATCGATCAATTGTATGACTTACACAGGATACAATAAATGTAGCACAGCTATGTGTTATTATATGGCAATGGCTAGTAAAGAACATTAAACTAACATTATTTCTTCCCCTGCAGACTATCAAAACGTTATTTCAGCGCTAAGGCGATATGGAGTTGGAACATTTTGACGAACGGGACAAAGCGCAGAGGTACAACCGTGGGGGCTCTCGAGCGAACGGCCTGCCCAGTCCTACGCACAGCGCACATTGTAGTCTGTACCGTACCCGCACCCTCCAAGCGCTGAGTTCAGAGAAGAAAGCTAAGAAGGTCCGCTTCTACCGCAACGGGGACCGGTACTTCAAGGGGATTGTGTATGCCATATCCCAGGACCGCTTCAGGTCTTTCGAAGCCCTGCTAGCTGACCTCACACGCTCTTTATCCGACAATGTGAACTTGCCCCAGGGGGTCCGCACGATATACTCCATTGATGGGATAGAGAAGATCACCAGTATGGATCAGCTAGAGGAGGGTGAGGCTCTACTAGCTGAATATCACACTTCCACATGTTAACATGAAAGCTCACACAGTACTGCCATGGCTGTTTGAGTAGGTAATATTCAGAGAGCAACATGACAAGGAGAAGGCTCTTAAAACAAATTCATGAAGTATCTGAGGTTTGATGACAGTGTGGATGCATGCCATACAGACCTGTTTTCCTTTTCTGGTATCTCTATGAAATTGTAGAGTAACCTCTTTGTGATGATGAACACAGACATGCCCCTCTCACACACAGAAAAATCTGTTCTTGCAGCTATGTTATGGTATGTCTGCCACTATATATATTGGTTTTGGGCAGGGTCACACCGCTGTTGGAGGTGGGGGGAGGGTGTAGTAAGGACGATTCTAAGGGCCCAGCACTGAAAAGGGGCAGCCAGAGAGGGGGGGGGGGGGGGCAGAATTATTGGCTCACATTTTCTAACAGTGGCTGTGGGTATTCACAGCATAATTAAAAAAGTGATGTTTAGGCCTACAGCGCCCACAGATTCATTAGCCTACATAAAAGACAAAATGATCAATTGTATGCACTAGGTTTCATACCAGTTCCAGTAAATAAAGAAATGCAATAGATGCATCAGATTATGTATCAGATCTGGGCCTGACCTATCTGGGGACTGCACTAGCAGTGACTGGCTTTTTCACTTCAGAGTGACTTAATGCTAACATGGTGCAGTTAATTTCATTTGGAGAGGTCAGGGGAGGCTATCTGTCTATCAAGAGGAGACTTAATGAACTGCTGTGCTAAACCATTACCACTACCACTGACCAACCTATGACCTTACATATAATTATGGTAACAGTAAGCCCATTGAAACTAACAAAGTAGGGGTAGGCGTATGTGGTCATGAAGACTGACCCTTCGTTACGCCTTCACTTCATTAAGTAGGTCTAGGCTCTGCTGTCCCAGGCTACTTTGCTTTACTGGCAATAAGTGGCAATAATGGCTAAGGATGTATACATCATGAATACATGCATATATGTCTCCTGGCCCTGTCTATGATCACGGTCGTACCACTCAAACAGCATTACTAATGCATATACCCTCAACACACACTACTAGTCTGTGGCACTGACACACTGTTCTGTAATCCACATTGACAGCTTGTAATATTGTCTACTGCCAACTCCACAGGTGAGAGCTACGTGTGTGGCTCTATAGAGCCTTACAAGACGCTGGAGTACATGAAGAATGTAAATCCCAACTGGTCGGTCAACGTCAAGACAGCCGCGGCTGCCCGTGCGCCCACCTCGCTGGCCAGCGCCAAGGCCAGCTCCACAGAGGGCAGGGAGTCGCGCGACTTCATCCGGCCCAAGCTGGTGACCATCATCCGCAGCGGCGTGAAGCCGCGCAAGGCCGTGCGCATCCTGCTCAACAAGAAGACGGCGCACTCGTTCGAGCAGGTGCTCACGGACATCACGGAGGCGGTCAAGCTGGACTCGGGCGTCGTGAAGCGGCTCTACACTGTGGATGGGAAAATGGTAGGTCCAGTTCTGCACTCTTGAGTCTGCACTCAGAGTTTACTAAAAGAAAGTTTTGCTCCTTCTTTTTATGATTATTACTTAAAGAAAGGTTTTGAAGAATTCACTTGGCTTTTCTGCTCGCCGCCATCTTGCCAGTCAAGGAGTGAGTTGTCCAAAACCTTTCTTTTTAGTAAACAATGTGTACACAAACAATGTTCTCAATGCTCGAGTTCATGTGTAGAGACACTGATGATACTTCGATCAAAGTTTCATGTTGTGTCGAGCCTTCTTAGTGTTTTAAAAATAGCGATTTTGACGCGATCATGTATCATTATAGTAGTGCCCGTAGCATTCCCCCAGTCTGGCTTTACTTTGGTATGCATAATTCTGCCCTCTAAACAAACAGGAATGTGCTCATCTGTTTCATTCTTTTCTGGGTAGCCTCACCCACCTGCTTAAGAATTTACAAAGAAAAGCATCATGTCTTAACATATCTTGAGAACTTTTTAATGTAGCAGCTTGAACAGATTTGATACAGTCTAAACACTCTTCAGCTGTTTAGGGTTGTTGGTGCTGGATCTTCTGTACTCGTTCTTCATTCTGACTGTTCTCCGATGTTCGCATTCCCTTCCTTTTCATGATTAGGGACACTTGAAGTCAGCTCTAGCAGGGGGTGTAATACCAAAGAGGTCTTACTGTCTTCTCTGAATAACTTTTGTGTAGTTTGAGGCAGAGATGATGATATATCTCTTATCTGAAAGACAGCCTTTGCGAAGTTTTTGAGTTGCTTCAAGGGAGGTGTGAGACAAGACGTCTGCCCCAATTACAGATAAATCTCCCATTTTGTAAAGGAGTCTGCCTTACAGCAATGGAAGCCTATTAATCCCTCTTTTTCACAGAGTATTCAAATTCACATTTGTGGAACTACAGATAAAACGAATTTGACTCATCAGTTTGTCCTGCGTAGTCTATCTCTTAGCCCCTCTGCTATGCCCTTTTCCACTCTTCTCTATTGAGTCACAGGAGCCATATCTCAAGACAGTAGCCCAGTGACTGAGTATTTCGCCTCCCTCAGGTTGAACTGGTACGTAGGTATCGGCTGAGAGCGCCTGGTCTGGCCCTTCAACTGCTGAGAGGTACCGTGTCACTCTTCAGACCACCACCTGATCTGATTTTAGCAACGCGCTGCCCTGGTTTTTCTGCCGAGGCGCGGTGGCGTTTGCGTCAGCGGCAGCCCAATCGGGGTCAGGCTGTTCCCTTTCACAAAAATCCTGCCCAAGCTGACAGGGAGCCTCTGTCCTCAGCTCACATGGTCTCCTCCAAATGACCCTCCCCCCAGGCGTTTGGGGGACATGCAGCGTCCATTTTTAGAGGCACATGTTTTTAATGGGTAGGGAATGTGGGTGCATATTAATCTGAAAGTTTCTAAAAAGGGGGTTAAATGGAACTGTCTCTGGGGAAAGTTTGGTCTGAGTGTCCTAATGTCCTTAGGAATTAGTTTTATGTGCATATTTTGTGTTTTTCCCTGTAGAATGTCCTAATTTCTTGATCTTGATCTTTCTCTTTGGTTGTTTGTTTGTAAGAGAGAGACATAGAGAAAGAGAGGGAGGGAGGGAGAGGGAGAGAGTACATGTAGTCATATACAAGCTCATAAGCTTCAAACTTAATGCATGGGTGTGTTTCTATTGATTTAAAAGCAAACACAGGGAATATGTCCATATGCCCACCTTGTCTTTGTTTGCCTGTAAGCAGAGATGGTACAGAGACATTAGAACAGGCTCTGTTGGCTATGGCAGTGACCTTTACTTTCCTTTAGTCTCAGTGGGAGCAGGCTGAGCTTGTGACCTTCTGTCAGCTCCAGACCTCATGGCTCACTGCCAGCGTGTGCCACCCTTCTATCCAGAGTTACCCCACTCTTGTCAGGCATGGCTTTGCCCCTTCGCCCCCTTTCTCCCCCCATCAGTGTGGAGGTTTGTCCCTCGAATGCCAACCCCTAACACTAGCTCCGCAGCATCTCTGAAAACAGCAACTGTGTCTCACCTGATGCAACATGGCAGAGTGAGTGACTAAGCATAAAATTCAAAGCGTGTCTTGTCTGATGTCGACACAAGGAGAGGTTTTGGGAGAGTCACTATCAGTAGGTTGTCTAGTGTCCCAGGGCCCTGACAGTAGCTCTGGAAACCTGGGGAAGTGGGCTACGTTAATTATCTGTGTGCGGGAAGATGTCTGTTTAAAAGGCTAATGAGATGTGGGTTGCTGGGGAAGCTTGCCTGCAGAATCCCTACAGCATTGTCACACTTTGCTAACCCACTAATCTAGAGGTGCCCAGTGAACACAGTGAGGCAGTGTTTGATAGAGAGTTTGGTCCTGCTGTCCAGGTAAAAGGGAAGAGTGTGTTTGTTTTGGTATGCATCGTCAGTGTCACATGGAATGGTGACAAGCTGTGTCTGTATTAGTTTCTGTCAACCTCAGGCTTTAGAACCATAACCAGGATTATTTTTGCTCATTTTTGATACTCAATTGCATTATGACAGGAAATGACCATGGATATAATTAAATTCATTAGACAAATGCACAAATATAGTGGAACTGAAAGGACTTGAACTATAGGCCTAAAACAATTAAAAAAATGTAGGAGGCCTAATTGTGTACAATTACTGATAATGACTCTAATGGTAATGACTTTCATGTCTGATAGAGCTAAGAACCAGGGAGTTTAGTGTTCCAAAATATTTAGAAGAACTCTAGTACCAGAAGGAAACTAGAACATATGGACTGTTAGGCAATAACATCAGACAATAATGTTCCCGCCCTGAATCATTATTTTTTACTCCCCTTTTGCTGTTGTTTCTTTTTTTGCGTAGGGCCTATTAATAGACTGTCTGCCTCTGTGCTGCGTTGGTGCCTTTTTCAAAGAAATTGTGATTGTGATTTTTCTTTTTTTTTATCCTTGGCTGGTTTCTATGGTGATGGTGGTTGGTGGAACCGGTTGCTAAGGAACAGCCTCTGCGGCAGAAAGGTGCAGTGGTGATGTCACGCAGGCCTGTACTGGAGGAGAGGGAGGAACAGGGCTGCAGTACAGGAATGAGGGACTTTCCCCAGAGAGAAACTGATCCTAGATCAGTTTGGGCCCTGTTCTGGCAACATTGTGCCTGGGGTCTGTTCTACTGTACTTTTGTGCTCTGAGACATGTTCTGTGCGTTACAGATGACAGCAATTAGAGTGATATAGTATTAATTAGTATTAGTGATATCAACATAGGATTATGAAATAGTTAGTGTTGAGTTTGTATTGCACGTTTTTAATGAAACATTAGTGTGAATAACATTTGTATTAGTGATCCAGAAATCTCTTAATGAACCATGCTGATGGCGACAGAAGTAGTGATATATTTCAAATCTACTCATATCACAAACAGTAATGAACACATTTTTTACTTCTAAAATTCATGTTGACGGAGGAAATAGGTCGGTCGGTGGCTGTGCCACAAGACTGCGGACAGGCCATGTAAACACAGTCATTTTGACTCCCTCATTAACTCACTGTGACGGGACGCACATCTATCAACCGGCTGGGGCCAATAATGTTGTTTCTCCTCAGATTTGATCTATTGACTCAACACTCTCTTCACGGACACTAAGTGCAGCTTTTAGAGCCTATCGTTTGGATGAGTAGTCATCACTTGGCATCGGTCAGCTCCTGAATAGACTGCCCTGTCTGTCAGTTAGCCAGGCTGTCGCTCCACATGCCCCCTGGCTGCCACACTGCCATGCCCAACAGAAGGTCGGTCTGTGCCCACAGTTTGCCTGCATTGATTCAGTTGGGCCCCTGCCCTGCATTATTCAATTAGACAGAAGGCCCTGTGTTTTGATGCCTTATTGAGCTGTAGGCCACTCACCTAATTCACTTCTGGAGTGCTTGTTATCAGCATGGACAGAGATGTTTGGTAGCTTTTAGGTTGGTGAGGACATATTGACAGCATAATGGATAATATGGAGACTCATAATACATTATGAATGATTTTGCATTGCTGATTGATTTTTGTGTAAGTCTCATTACTAGTGACATTAAGCTTAAAGCCTATTGGCAGTAATTGATCATGAATAAATTACATCTTCTTACAGTCAATGCACTGTACATTTCAAAACATTGTAATTGAAATTGAAAAAAAACATTGTGATTTTCATTGAATAATGCTGTGAAAGGGTTTGTACTGTAGATATAACCTGTGGGGCCTACAACATTTATTCCAAGCCAGGTGTGTATTGAACAGATTTTTTCAGTATACATGTGTAGTATTTTGGGAAGAGCTATATGCAAATACAGCTACATTACTGTCATTGTACATTGTTTTCCTATCCTATCATGTTAGTCTTACAGACCCTACATTTGTTGCAATGTTACTGTATTAATCATCACCTTGTACAAATACAGTATCACTATCATGCACACAACACACCCAGCGGAACCACCGACTGCATTTGGTTTTTATCAAGCGAACAGCATGGAAGGTAAGACTCCACTGTGGTAGCTCCGCTCATTAACCTGCCGATTTCTCTCTCTCTCTTTCTCTCTCTCTTCCACTGCCTCATGCTGCTGAGTCACTGTCATGGCTCCCCGTCAGCAGGTCATTTGTGTGGGATTGGATTAGGCTGGTCACATGTGCGGAGTGATGGGTCACTCGCCGTCGCTAATTGGCATTAACACCTCCGAACTCACCCCAGGGGAGGGTGCTGCTGTCTGGGCTGTGTTTGCTCAGCAGATGCTTGTTTTTATGGGGGTTTATTTTTGTGCCAGAGTGGTGCTTCTGGAAACAGATGTGACACCGGATGAAGAGAGAGAGAGAGAAAGAGAGAGAGAGAGAGAATGAGAGATTGACAGAGAGATAGACAGATTGCACAAGTCTGGCACAGACAGATAAAAAGAGGACAAGGTCAAAGAAATATAGGACAAAAGAGAACATGACAGAGAGACTGGTAGGGACTGAGTGAGAGAGAGAGAGAGAGAAAAAGTGACAGTTGGAGATAGATAGAGAGACTGACAGTTGGAGATAGATAGAGAGACTGACAGTTGGAGATAGATAGGCTGAACAGGTCCTGCTGAGACAGAGAGAGAGACAGAGAGAGAGAGACAGAGAGAGAGAGTGAGAGAGAGAGAGGGGGAGAGAGAGAGTAAACTCCTGAGGGCACCTGGCACGTCATGCTGAGGTGTGAGCGTGGAGGCTGTGTGAGCAGGTCGGGGCTGCCGCTGGTGTGTTGCATGGGCTGATGCAGCGGTGGATGCCATGTGAGCGGGCGGGGGTTGGCGATGGTGTCATATGTAGGCGGATGCAGCGGTGGTGGCGGTAGCATGAGTTAGCATGAGTCTGAATGAAGGAGCTTCCCTGTAGCGTCTCCCCCTCCTCTTTCTCTTCCATGAGTCACTCTCTCTCCTGTCTGCCCTGCCTCATGTGTCTGTGAGCGTTTGCGTGAGGACAGACAGGAGGGCGCTGCAGCTCAATGGTGTGGGTGTGTCTGTTCAACTGACACAAATCTCCATGAATCGCATAGCTTTGGACCCTGTATTGATGTTGTGTCAGCATGACCCCTACACAACTTAATGCAAACGCTCTCTCTCTCTCTCTCTGAAACAGCCTTGTAAGACAGTGAAATGTCACTGTTTGATGTGCTGGCTGTCCCCCCTTCAGTACCATCCTAGTGTAATCATCCATCCAGCCGTTGCCCCCCCTCGTTAGTGTGGGAATCCCTCCACAGTGCCTGATGAAGAGCAGCTTCAATGGAGAGGCAGCATGATCCAGTGGCTGCGGATGACCTTGAGTGTGCTGTTGCCACTGTGGATTTGTGTAATGTACCAACCAGTGCAATCAATCTCCTTTACTGATCAGTGAACATGGGGCTGGGGAGTGTCTGGGTGATGGCTGTATAATATCTATGGAAGCTGTCTGGGTGGGTAATATCTATGGTGGCTGTTAGAATGACAGTTGTGTATGCAAATCGACAGCAGAGGTGTGGGCAGCTCTAGAATTGGATTATTAGAGTATGGATGCAAATATGTATGGGATAATGGACGACTATGGAGCTACTTCATATGTGTGCAAATAACCTTCAGTTATTGCACGTTCCAAAGAACGCATGTGTGACAGAGCGCAGTGCGTCTGTCACTGGCAAATGACAAATGACTGGCAATGACTTTACAAACGTATGTGCAAACAAAGACTGCTCTATTAAATCATGTTGTGATGTTGATCTGTTTGATATTGTATTGTTGGTGGTACAGACATGATGTGTGTAAGATGGAGGTTAAGTTACATGTAACACTGGGAATATGTTTGGGTTATTCATATAGGAAATACAAGCCTGGTACGCGGTATAGGGTTAGAAGCGTAATCTATGTTTATCAATAATGTAAGCATTCTCTAAATGCACGCATGTTAACATCAATGCTTACTAGCTGGTAAAATAAAAATGCTTGACCAGGTGATTGGAGAGGTAATTATATTTTTTGCTTAGTAAGGTTGCTTATGGCATTGTATGGAAATAACATGAAGGACCGTTAGTAATGTGTATTGCCTATGTCATGTGTTAACTGAAATGTTGTAAATTTGAATGAATTGATTTGTTGCTATGCATGGTTGAGGCCAGTGTTTTAAATGGGGTCTACATTGCTCAGACGGGAGTTGAGATTCCTCCTCGGGTGTGAGAGGTCCTGCTGAAAGACCTCTAGGTAGGCTTAGAGACTAGTGGACATTGTCCATTGTCCCGGTGTTTGGTTTCTTTTGTATTAGTATTTTGTTTGTTTGTTTGTCATCAGTGTCTTTACATGTATCCTGCCGTTAGCCTAAAATATAGGGCTGGGGGTAAACAATTATTTATTAAACGATTAATCGGGTTATTATTTTATCGATTAGTCGACTAATCTAACGACTAATTAGACGATTAATCTAACGATTATTTTTCTGTTGCTCGATTGATAAAAACCATAATATATCTCAAATAAATACCAAAAATATACTTTATTAAACAGTTTTGCACAGCAAAAAATCTTCTGCTTTACACAAAATAAAATAAATAAAACATTTGTACTGTTATACAAAATGGAAGGCCAGCCTGTTTACTCTTCTACAGAACCAACATAACTCTCTTGTTCAAAAAATGTAAAAGTTGTAGTGCAAAAAAAACACTATGCAGTGCACAGTATATACATTCCTGAGAGTGTTTAACACAGTTTTACAGTCATTCATTCATTCATGAACACTGCGCACCAGCTTATGTGCAGCCCTTGCCTGGACATTGCTTGGCTCCTTTATGGCCTCCTTACACCAAACAACTTTGACAAGATATGGGAAAGATTCTTGAAAGATTGGAGTCTTTTGAGTAAAGCCTGAATGTGGGGCATTAATAAAAAGACTAAAATCAAGAATCTTTCCCAAATCTTGTCAAAGTTGTTTGGTGTAAGGTGACCATTTAGCGCTCCCGTAGCACAATGGACTGGACGTCGCTGTACAAAGCACTTGTAACAATGTGCCAGCGTCGCAGGTTCTAATCCTGCTTCATGACGTGACCCTCCCTTATTGGTGGGGCAGCCGTGGCCCACTGGTTAGCACTCTGGACTTGTAACCGGAGGGTTGCAGGTTCGAGCCCCGACCAGTGGGCCGCGGCTGAAGTGCCAAGGCACCTAACCCCTCACTGCTCCCCGAGCGCCGCCATTGTAGCAGGCAGCTCACTGCTCCGGGATTAGTGTGTGCTTCACCTCACTGTGTGTTCACTGTGTGTTCACTGTTGTGTGCTGTTTGTGTTTCACTAATTCACCATTGGGTTAAATGCAGAGACCAAATTTCCCTCACGGGATCAAAAAAGTATATACATAAATATATATATATATATATATATATATATATATATATATATTTATTAGGGGTGTGAATCTCTCATGTAAAAGACGATACGATTCACATCTAGATACATGGGCACGATTCGATACAAGAAAAGATACATGTTCATAAAAAACGATTCAGTACGATTCGATGCGATGCGATTCGATGCAGTTCGATGCAGTTGAAGAATGGAAAGCATTCTGAAAGATTTTTTATAATTTGCTTAAGGTGCACATTAATTTTATATTATCAATTATCATGGTCATGTCAATTAGGCAAATACAAATGTGTGAATATGATTATCTAAACTGAGGTTTGTATCATATACTATATTGAAATGAAAAAAAGAATAGTCATTTCAGCCAAACAAAGCAGCCAAATACAACATAAAAATACATTTTTATAGACTTTAAAGATTTTCTAGAGTTATATCTGATTGTTTTCCATGAGCTGTAGCCCATTGTTGAGGTAAGACAATACCAAAATAAAATCAAGTCTGAGTGAATATGAGCAAAATAATAATTTGTAGCCTACATCGTTTTAGCAGCAAGGGTCAAATTATTCTTTAACTTTAAGGAAATCCCTTCATCAAACGTAAGGCTACTCTACAGACTATCGTTGCCGTTTAGGAATGCTAACGTTAGTCTAATGTTATGTATTTGACTTGTAAACTACCACAGCATGAGTTAACGCTAACTAACGTTAAGTTGTGACTCGTGAGTTAGCTAATGTTAGACAGATAACGTTAAAAGCTACTGCAATCTGTTTGCTACCGCTTGCTTGCTAGCTAGATCTAGCAACTGTTTAGCAGCTGGGGGTGCCCCCGTTTCAGATGCTCCCACTGCTGTTGTGGTATGCCAACTCCATTTGGCAAAGAGCGCAAATAACGACACCTTTTACATTTGGGACTAAATTAGTATTCCCATACCTTCGATGATGTAGGGCGTGCTGTTTTTTAGGTCTTTTTCTTTTATTGGGGCTTTTATTTGGGCTTTTTGCAGGGCTTTGTTGGGAATTCTGTGAGAAGGTTGCTGTTTTGTCGATTCTGCAATGTTTTGTGACGAAGCGTTGACACAAAAATTATGACGTCGACGTAATTGTAACGTTGACGCGCCAACATCATGCAGGCCTACTAAAATAATAATAATAAAAAAAAACTTTGGATACAGTGCTGCATTTGTCCATCATGCACTCCGTTACAACATGAGAATTGGAAATTCAACAAAGCTGTGGCATGTTTTTTATAGCTAATATTTAATTCTGTAGAAGGTCCAGAGTCCAGATTGAAGGATCTTTGAGTGTGAATGGATAAAATTGAATTTGATTGTGGGTTCTTTCTGGGTTGGACTGATTATTGTTCACCAAATAATGTGTTCTCGTTGAAAAAGACAGTGCTGGCATTCAGAGTGGACAATTATCTCGCCAATCTGTGTGTGTGTGTGTGTGTGTGTGTGTGTGTGTGTGTGTGTGTGTGTGTGTGTGTGTGTGTGTGTGTGTGTGTGGAGAAGTCTGTTTCCTGTGTGTACACACTTCTGTCGCTATTGCTGACGGGCAAGTTCGTCTTTAAGGCTTCGAGGGAAAGGTAGATGGTGAGGAAAGAAGAACAAAGAACAGAGGGGGGAAATGAAGAGATCGAGGGATGGTCCATCGAGGGGAAAAAACCTTTAAGACTTTAAAAAGACTGCTGTCACTTTAAAATCTTCCAGAACACTCCAGAGTTTTCTTCCCTTTCCTCCTCTACTTGTCCCCACCCTTCAGCTGACCCCCAAAGTGCGATTACGTAACTGATCTGGGTACAGCTCTGAACAGTTCTGCCAACCTGACACACAGAAGGGCCTCTGACCCTGAAGCACAGCATCAGTGTCTGTGAGCTGAAAAAGATGGGCGTCATCATGCTCTTCAGACACCCACCCATCACTTGAGACTCTACTCTAATGGCTCGCTTGCCCACTCTGGATTTCCTCTCTCGCTGAAGGATTGTGACACCACTTCACATCAAAACACCACCTGGATCTGGATCTTGGGTCTTTAGTAGCTGCCCGCTCCTCTGCTCACAAAAGGCATGGAGAGAGAAAGCATGTGGTCAGAGAAGCAGCGTGTTTATTAAACCCACCCCACCCCACCTGGAGCTCCAGGGTCCTAATCCAGCCCTGGAGGATGCTGACAGAGGCTTTGTGCAGATGATTGAGCTGTGTGTGTGTGCTCACATACTGCCGGAGCTGCCAAGTCGCTGACTAGGCGCTCTGCTCGTAAATCTCTGCAGTGAGGAAGAGATAGAGAGATGCTGAGAGAGCGACAGAGAGAGAGAGAAATTCTGAAAGACTGACAGAGAGAGAGAGAGAGAGAGATGCTGAAAGACTGACAAAGAGAGAGAGATGCTGAGAGAGCGACAGAGAGAGAGAGAGAAATGCTGAAAAACTGACAGAGAAAGAGAGAGAGAAATGCTGAAAGACTGATAAAGAGAGAGAGAGAGAGATGCTGAGAGATGGACAGAGAGAGATGCTGAGAGAGAGATGAGAGGAGAGAAAAGGAAGGCAGGGAAAGATAGAGGAGGAAGAACGGAACAAAAATGAGAAAGCAAGTGATAGAAGGAGAGAAGAGAGAAGGGGAGAAGGAACAGAAACAAATGAAAGTAGGCTACTGTAGTTAAGGGACACTGAGAACAGTGAAGAGGGAGAGAGCAGGAGGGTTTGAGAAGTAGGTGCGTTCTGGGTCGTCGTGCCGACGGGGCTCTGCTGACTTGCATCTGGGGGCCTGTCATTACTCATCTGAGGGAGAGACTGCTGCTGTAGCTGTTACATAAGTCCCGGGCCTGGCAACTTCATAATGAATTGGTACCAGCGGTTCCGTGTTACAACGGAAGCTGGAGGTTCGGCTGGGCTTATTTATGGCATTCAAAGGCCCATTACTTGGCAGACACAAAACCACCACTGTGTCTTGACTGCTCTGTCACGTATAGTACACTTGGTATTTAATTTGTGCTTTCGATGTTTTACAGTGCTGGTCATTCTCATTGTTGTTTCGTGGGTGCATTTTCAATTTTCAAGATGACATTGTGCAACATGCCTTTTTGATGTGTATGTTTCTTTGTCCCCTCTCAGGTAGCGGCAATGATCTTCCATTCAGTGGCGTAACAACTTCATTCTGGGCCCGGGTGTGACACTGCCAATGGGCCCTATACTTTAGTCATTTACCGTGGCACTTAAATGCATTGTTTTCGTTACAATTTTTCTCACATGGTGCGTGTTCCCCATCACCATAGATGGCACACACACGCTTAAAATGATTCTTTGATGGTCATGTTTTATGTGTGCTACAGTAGTTGTGTGTAAACAGACAAACATCCTGACAAAGCAGATGTGAAAGCTTCTTGACATTTTGCATGGGTCACAGTGGGTGTGGCTGGGTTGGCAGGCACAGCCCTTTGATTTGAAAGTGCCTCTAAAAACTCTTCTGTATGGTGTATGACAAGTCCCTGGTTTAGCTCGTGTCAGCGCTCACCCATATTAAAGTTTGTCTGGCTAAATCTGCCTTGGGTAAGTCCTTATAACCACAATGTTGATCCTGCACTTTATTAAAACCCTGTAGGTTTACTCAAGTTTGGCCTAGTTTAGGATTTTCTGTCAGACTTCAGAAAGTCTCTCGGAAAGAACTGTTAAGGCAGTCTTTGAAGAAGCAAATCCAGTTGGCATTAGAAGCTACTCTAAGTAAATGCCTGTCTTGTTAGCATGTTGCCTTACGCAAATTGGTTCTTGAATTGCCTTCATGAGAAGCTAAACCTGGCATTGGCATTTCAGAGGCGAGGGAAATTAAACTGCAGGGTGTTCATCACTAACTCCCCTCACTCACTCAGGATGAACAAGGGATGCCTCTGAGAAGGTCACGACTGCACATGGCTTCATTTATTCATGTGTGCTGTCCACAGAATTGGCCCGGCCACAGAATATAGCTTGTAGCAGAGAGAGATGCCGATATTAGACTATATATCCTCCTACTGTGACTTTCATGAGGAGAAGAGAGGTTGTGCTCTGATAGCAATAGGTCTGTGGGTAGACGGAAAACGCCAAGAGCTAAAAGGCATGAGCGCTGTTGAATGTGAAGCAGTGGTGATGGCAGAGTGTATTCTTCAGTCAACACTGCCATCGTGTGGACAAGAAAAACAGTCTATCAAGATAGAATTAAATATAGAGAATGTAGAGATAAGCTGGTATATAGATAGAAAAAACAGATAAAATATTTCTCTTGACTTCTGCTGTCTCCCACTGGTTCCCTGACTTATTTTGAACTTGTCATCTGCCATGTATGCCTTTCCAAAGTTGTGTTTTTGTGCATCACAAAGGCATGATTCATTTGAATGATGTTTTTCAGCCACTTGGTGGCAGTAGATTGAAACTGTTGAATGTTGTACAAATTTCTTTTCAGAAACAAAATCACTCATGATTGTTTGTTTAAAACCTCATAATGTAATTGTATCTGACTATTTGACATGTATTTTAAAAACACAAGACATGCCACCTGCATTTTATAAGCTCCTGAGTGATCACAGAACAACACTGTTGCAACTCTGGCAGCAAGAGATTATAGCAAATGGCATTTTTATTTCTACTGCACACTTGTACTGTGTAATTTGTTATCTTCAAATACACTCAGAGTGGAGTTAATGTGCACTTATTTAAGATATGAATATGTTGATTGACTAGTGGTGCTAAGTCATCGAATTTTAGAATGCACATAGTTAACAACTAAATGACGTTTCTGATATTTTGCCTTTAATGTATTTTTATGGGTATTTTGCAATAGGATGAGTCACAATAGTTTTATGACAAAAATCATGTACAAATGGTCATTGATCGCAAGGTGATTTTTAATTCAAATATACTTTTAAGGATGCATAATAGTCCGGCAGCCATGGGGTCAGACCTGGTTTTGTCGGTTAAAGTTTTTTTTTTGTTTACAGAATCTTGTAGACTAGGGGTATCTCTTTAAGATTTAGGAGGGTTGAATACAAGGCGAGACACTACTGGTGGGTAAAAAAATAACTAGCAGATATCACTATGAAACTTCTCCAGTTGATTACTTACATTATTATGGAAAAAATGTATTACAAGTTATCTGTAATTTAATGTTTAAATATGCAAATTAGGCATCACCTAATTAAATATGTGCTGATTTGCATAAAGTTAAAAAAAAAATCTGAACATTGGATAAAGCCAGGTTCAAAATTACTTTTTCATTGTGTTAACATATTAGATGAAAAGTCTTTTTTGTTTGTCTTTTTTTCACTTTCTTCCTATGGAGGAGATTCCAGATGGCACCTGGTTAGATCTTTAGAACATTAGATGACTGCCCGCTAGGGAAAACAACAAAATTCTCCTTTAAAGATGCCTTCCATGTTCTACACATTTCTCTTAACTCCCCACCCCATCTTGCTCCCTTGCTCCCTTGTCCCACTATTAAAGCTCAAAACTCTCTTGTGGTTATACATTTTGAGTCAATATGTTATTATAGAAAAACAAAAACAAGCAAAAAAGGACAAATGAAAAGCACTTTGGGTTACATTCAGACTTATCTTTCAGACAGTTCAGGTTTTACTACCTTAGAGCAGTATCTGGCTGTGCTCTAAAACTCTTAAGCTAAGTCATCCAAGTACCTAACAGAGTTTCAAAGTCAACTGAGGTAAAATGTCAGTTCCTTCACTTTTCCCACAGTAGCTTCCATCCACCATCATCAGCGTTGCCACTCTGCATGTCTTTGCACATACGTTTATCTGAATGAGAAACAGGAAGCAATAGCTTTGAAGAGGGATTTTGCATCATTCCGAACTCTCTAGGCAGTTTGTGTCTTCAAAGAATACTGGGGAATGTGACGCGCAACGCAAATGAATATTTTGCATTTAATGTCTTAATAACTAGGTCACAAAGTCCTGTAAAGGAAGTAAAGGTATAAGTTCAGTGTTTTTATAATTTATTTAAGATCCCTCCCCTGTATGTTAGATGACTTCAGAGCAAATAGAAATCATCTATACATGGAACCAAGACAGAGTGAACAGCAGATGAAAAACACTTATAGCTAGGGCTAACTGTTAGCATGAAATGTGAAGCCATACTTCCATTCCCCTAATCTAAATGTAGCTAGTGCAGCTACATGTAAATGTAGATAAATGCTAAATGTAACTAGTAATTTTGAGTAAATGATTTAAGAAAACTGAATCAAAACATGATATAACAAGTCATTGCTGCTAAGATGTTGGAAATACTGACCCCAGTGCTAGTAACATACAAAGCGCATAATAATACATTGCTTATCTAACCATGAGTATAGTGATGTGGCTGAGCTACAGTATTCCTCTCAGGTGTGGTGGCTCAGCACTGCAGCAGTCAGTGTGTGGGGTGCTGAATTAATTAATTTCCCAGCCAGCGCCTCCCCAGCGATCTAATCAGCCAGACCCTCACCACAGGGTGCAGCCGGGCTCTTATGAAGCTTTAATATCCCCATCACTACTCCCTCGGTCTCTCTTTCTCATTCCCTCCCTCTGTTCTCTTACACTTTTTCCCTATTTTACCTTCTCTTTGATAAATCTTGATTGGACTCTCTTGATGCTCTTGATAGTTCTCCCCAAACCTCCCCTGTGTTTGCCTCATCTTTCTTTCCCTTGTCTTTTAGCCTTTTTTCTCCATCTCACCTTTCTTTTTGTCGCTTTCAATTGTTCACATCTCTCTTCTCTCATCCATCTCCAGCAATCCCAGTAACACAATAATGCTTAATCTAATCAGCCCTATGTGCATATTTCATTGTATAACTTTGTTATCTGGCCATGAATGGTTATAGTGAGGCAGTGGGACTGCCTGCTGCCCCAGAGTACTGCGTACTGCACCATGTCTGTATTTGTGACACACGCCTCATACCTACTGAAATGTGCTGTCTTCCCAGCCTGGAGAGGAAACCCACTCCCTACTAGTTTACCAGTCTTCACCCAGGACAATTCCGGAGCAAAATTAACCTAGGGGTTAATAACACGTGTACCGAGTTCGACCGTTTTCTGGGATATGTTTTCATGCTACTGTAAATGTGAATGTGATTTCATGCATGTTGAATGTGACCACCGTCATAGCAAGAGGCTGGCGGACCACTGTCGGCCCATTGGAGGCATAGCTGGCGGTCCGCTGGCATTTTGCTCATCGGTTCTCTGGCGGTCCGCTAGCGGGTTGCAGACAAATTGCCCAATATTTTGCCACTATTGGTCTAAAATATTTTTCATTTGTTTAGTTATACTCCATATATCATTTGATTAAATTTTCTTAATATTTATGACAAGTTAAATTTAAAGAGATGGTGGTCCAACGGCAGACCACAAGTGGTACGCCACCGGCGGCATACCACCAGTGGTCCGCTATCTGCCAATCTGATCTGATCTGATCTGGGCAGTTTTATCACAAACCGCTAATTAGCTTATAACGCTAGTCTTAGGAGCACAGAGTAAACACGTGACAGTTCAGCTCACGTTGCATGATGTTGGACTGGTTGAATGCCGTGCAACATGAGCTGAACTGTCACGTGACTTTTTCCAAGATGGCGCCCACCTGTATACGTGAATGGTACTGTCTGTCTTTTCTGTACACTTACAAAGTTCTCAATACTTGAGTTCACATGTAGGGACCCTCATTATGTTACTGTCGAAGTGTGGTGCTATTTTGAGCCTTGTTAGTGGTATAGAAATAGCGATTTCTTTTTACTTTACTCTGTGCCCCTAAGACTAGCGTTATAAGCTAATTAGCGGTTTGCGATAAAACTGGTCACATTCAATTAGCATGAAAACATATCCCAGAGAACGGTTGAACGCGGTACATGTGTGTTATTAATTAACCCTTGGTTAATTTTGCCCCGGAAATGTCCTTTAAGCCGGTGTGGAAATGTTGGAAATTGAACGTTCTAAAGAATATCTGGGTTCATTGAATTCAACATGACATTTTAGAACCTTACATTGTCAAATTCCCCTGCTTTTGGAAATTTCACTTCACAGTGGATCATCCTCCCAGACTCCTACTGTTTTAAAACATCACCATCACGATCCCACTGAGCAGTGTCACAGAGCATGTTCACTGCACAAAACAAGACGTGCCAGATTAGTCCAATTACCATTTATAATCCTACTTTTCCATTAGTATAATTGACCATTCGCTAAAGCTCCGCCCCCTTAGTTACTGTGGTTATGCCCATCAAACTCAGACCGGAGTTGACTAGAACTGCAATGGCAGCTTTAAGACTTCTGTAAAAGTTACAGCCCAAGAGGCTCTTATGGAGACCCACGGACCTGATTTCGTTTAGAATCTATCGAAAGACTCCAGTATCTCATGGAGGGACATGTATAAAATTCAAATCTAGCTTTGATGGGTGACAAACATAGACGGGAGGCGAGTGTGATTCACTAACTAAATATTAATATTAGCTAGGCTTGCATGAATGTTCAAAGGACACTGGGTCATGTCATGTAGGGAACATGGTAATGCAAATAAACAAATAAACATTGCCTACATTTCAGAGCCTCTTCAACTTTATTAACCGAATAAATGTTACACTACTGTGCACAGTCCCATGCTTTTCTGACGTGAGTATGCTAGCACGTTTGTGGCGGTTGGCTAACTATGCTAACGTTATCTAAGTCTCCTCCAAGTGATAATCATGTTATACACAATGCTGGTTTACCAAGTAATGTGTATTCTGTCTTATCTGGCACCCTAATGAGATTGTTTTAAATTAGAATAATTTAACCAATCTGACCCCAATTTTACTATTATTACTAATCATCGTACTGACGTCTGAAGTCTGAAGCAGATTACTTCCTATTCTGTTAAAAATCACATTGCGAATAATTTTTTATCTCAACCAGTTGTAATCTTCACACATTTGTATAGGTTTTTAGCCGATTCACGGTGCATCGTTATATGCCTAATTATACGCATTGCTCTTTTTCTGATTTTTTACTATACTTTAACTATGACCATGACTATAATTGTTTGTCTTGTCATGTCTGTCAGCTGAAAAGTTGTAATTTAGAAGATGTACAGAGTGAGTTTATTTCCTGAATTCATTGGACTTAAATCGAATTAAGCTTCAAAATCATGCATGTTTAAAGATCTCATCGTTTTTTCATTAATTTTGCAGTGGTCTGTAGTATTGATGAATGCCCTGTGAGCCGGTTTTGGTGAAAAAAATGCTGTCCTGCGTCTGTTTCATGTTGTTCTAGTTTGGTGGGGAAGGTGGGCGGGGAGGAACGACTGGATTTCGCCTCTAGTCCTGAATATTAATGACATGCTAATGAATTCACCTCTGATTGGCTAACAGTACTGTGACTCTTCCTTCAGTGCGTCCTCATCCGATTCTGCCTGTGCTATGCTCCATATTCAACTTTACAGTGCTAAAACCTGGCTAAAACTCGAGTCAAAACTGTTGCACAAAATGTCTTCGGAGATACAACTTCATGTGTTTGATCCTAGTATTCGAGTAGGAAGAAGAACCGCTTCCTGATCGTGAATAGAATGGTAACTTGCCTGTCAGCTTAAAATTTCTCCTAAAAGAGGTAACGTTAGCAGCTAAACGTTTGTGACAATCGTCATCTTGCTTTCAAGTAATAAACAGTTGGAAACGTTTTAAAATAAAGACCTATTTCTTTACACAGTCAAAAGTCTTTGCAATTTTCCTAGTAGATATTTTACTTCACAACACAGGTAAGCACCCTAAATGCAGTTCAGCCACTGACCTAGCCTGCTAATGCTATCGGAATAGATAGTTATGGTTTGAATTCCATGATACTATCATTGAAAGACCACTTGGTCATAGCCCAATATATATATAGATCTAAATGCAAACACACCTACCTAGCTATATTTTGCTGGAATTGTACCAGAATGCCTACAGAAGCAGAGAATGTGTGCTGCATGACTTCTCCGGTAATGAGAACTATGGCTTTGATAGCCTGACATTGGCAGAGGTTAGCCTACTCAAGTTGTTTTCTGTCACGTATGACAGAAAAAGTAGCCTACTATAGGAATCTTATAGTATTTTAAATATTACTAAATATTACAGTAATCTTATAGGAATACTATAGTATTTGGACATAGGTACTATAAGACTACTATAGAAAAACTATAGCGGTTACAGAATATTATAGAGTTATTAGTAGTACTTCTACAGTATGTCCCAATTATTCCTATAAGATTACTTTAATATTTTGTCCCAAATACTATAAGATTCCTATACTACTTTTTAGTAAGGGGATTGCTCATGTGGTTAGAAAAATGGGCAACACCCGTACCCCTGTTGTCTGTATGACCCTGTACCCAGGATTAGAACCAGTCTGCCTTAGCATAATGTACTCCCTTCAAAATGCACTAAACATTCGACTGTGACGACTATGGCCCTCTGTGAGACAGAAGATATGAAAGGTAAGATAAACCTTTAGCTTAAAGGGACAAAAACTGATGAAACTCCTAAAACAAATATACAAAACAGGTCAATTTTCAATAAATAACTTTATTATATTTACATACAGCAGTGGTACTCAAAAGTGTGGTCCGCAAGCTCTCAAGTGTTCCACAAGTAGATGTGGTAAAATATAATAGATGAGTTGTTTGCAATATTGAACCAACTTGTATTTAAATCCAAACAGTTCTGCAACACTGATGTAACCTATGCCATTTTAAATCATATGACTCCTCTGACACCATAAGCAAGGTGCAAAGACAATAATCAAGGTGGTTCAGTGAGAAGGCCTATTGTGTAATATACTGTTGAAGTAGGTCTACTGGTTTTTTTTTTTTGCTAGGTGGTCCGTGAAACACTGACAAATAGTAATATTGCAGTCTATTAAAATAATGCAAACACAAAACAAGAACATCCAAACTATGCACAGAATTAACAATGTCCTCTTTTTGCCAGACGATGCAGACATCTGGCCTACAGATCCTTTGTAAGATGGTGCTGGGATTATTTAGGCAAAAAGGTCTGAGTTGTTGTTTCGGCTTGTATTGTCCTGGGGATCCGAAGGGACAACACACAAAACACATTCGTTGGCTGTGATGATTCTATTACATTGCTCTTTGATTGCGCTGGGCCATAGGTGTTATTGTGGAGATGTCGCTTTCATCCTCCTCCTCCTCTTGATCAACCCGAGGTCTTGTAGCTGGCCTTGGATGAACAGGCTTGATGGCAGTAGAGGTAGCAGGCCCCCATGCCCATGGTGTATCCGAAGTGCTTGTATCAATACTCATACTTTTCATGAAGTATTCTGTTTGGGTACCTAAAGTAATTAAATGTGTATTACTGTCAAGTTACAAGATACTAATAGTACACAGGACATTCACTATCTCACACAAAACTGTACTGGCACAATGGAAACAAAAATATTTTAGTGACTGGTAAGGTGTATGATGTACTAAGTAGCACACCCACAAGAAGACATTCGGTAATATCAATTCTATCTGTTATGCAATTCATGGGTTTCATCAGGTCCATTTACACAGGTGTATTAATCAAGCACCATGCAATCTGCATTCATAATCGAGGTGCTTGATTTTATACACCTGTGGAAAGTGACCTGAAGAAACCCATGAATTGACTTTCCCAAACATTGACGAGCACATAAGAACCTGTATTAGCCTACTAGAAAAAGATTTCTAGAAACTAACTAGCACAACAATAAAAGTTAGATCACAAACCTTTTCTTAACGTGATGACCTAATGTAGGCTATAAAAGCTGTGTAGCCTGACATGAGGATGTGCTCTGGAAGACATACAAAACACTAAGTAAACAGCAAGTAATCAAACAAAACATAATTGTAGGCCTACAAAGGTCAATGTAATAATGGCAAGAAGACATAAATTAGACTGAAGTGTAAATACCCGAGCTCTATAGTGATAGCAACTTAGCCTAATAGTGCACGGGTATTGTGTTTTTGATTTTCCCTGTTTAGACTAGAACAATACCCGTACTTAGTTGAGCATAATATATTGTTGCTAATATTATTATTTGTGGTTTAACGCTTAGGTTAGAAGATTATAGGTTCAACAAGCTAAATCTCAGGGTAGTGTGGTCAGTTTCTTATGAGTGTAGCTACACCAGGCACGTAACTGAAGCATTCCGTTCGCGTTATGTAGCCTACTGCAACAATTAGCTTCCAATAGGCCTAATCAATGGAAGTAGCTACACCTGGCGTGTTAGTGGCCTGTAGGCTATGTTCGGGAAAATAGACCATTCCTCTAATGGATTTTACCAGAGCCCTTCCTATTAGACATTCTCTGATTTTACACGTCGCGAACAGAACACTTCAGTTGTAGCTTCCTGTAATATAGGCTAGCCTAAGCCTAGCTTGTAGCCTACCCTTTTCATGCATGCTAACGTGAAGAATATGAACATGCTATTTCTTAACAGACGTTAGGTGGAAAAGTTTGTTTGTACTTACAGCCTGTGAGCCTGGTGGTCGATCGTCATGACGGTACAGAACCAGGTTTTCAGAACATCGATGCAAAACCACTTTCTAACTAACTTCCAACGATAAATCCGAACCATTTCTTCCTCAACTCTTGTTTCTAAGGCAAGACATGCAACATTGATGTGTTATTGCCACAAATAACACAGGCACGATATTTTTCCGCCGTGTTAGCAACTTGCTGTTAGCTCCTACTAGCTGCAGAGAGACAATCCCCTAGCCACAAAATCTTCCAGTCTTCCTGTAGGCGGTCACAAGCCAAGGTGGGCGAGGCCATGAATAATCAGTTTCCCTTCGGCGTCATTGGGAAGGGCTCTTTCTGATTCGCTTGTTTTTCCGTGTATTTTCTTTCATTGGTTAATGCGGGTAATGGGGGTAGAAGATCATTTTCACGTGCAGCATGCATATGCAACTTGGAGTGAGCTATAGTATTTCGAAAGTAACAAGTATTAAACGGTTTCTCAGTGAATGAGACCTTTAATCAAGTATACCAAATATGAAGGCCCTAAGAATTCAGAAATGGTGGTCTCTTTTAGGAGTGACACATGCTGTTAGCATTTCTTTAGTGAATTACCGGTAAATTTTGTTGTGGAGTATTCACATACTCAAATCAAGACGCAAGACATGTCATAGACCACCAACCTGCTGCTGCATCCTGTGTGTCCCTCAAGCCAACAGAAGGCTCTCCAGCTCTCTTCCTTACGATAGCAGGCTCACGGTTGCCATAGTGACACTATGCCCTCCAACTGATAAACAGGCCTGGGGCTTATAACCTTTTTCACAGAAGTCTGAGTCATGACTATTAGCCCACAATCGGGGAAGACTGTGAGCGGATGTCGGAAAGCAGACACAAAGTATTTAAGTCTGATAGAACCAGTTTCTTGCACAGAGAGAGAGGGAGAGAGAGAGAACCTGTCAAATGGCTCTGAGTCCACTTTTGTGCCATAATGTCATGTCTTTGTTGTACTTCCAGGAGACTGAAATTATTGACTTCACCTTAGCCAAGCAATCTTCCACTTGGACTTGGATATTATGACTCACCATGAGTCATTATGAGTCATAAGTCTGAATGCTTCATTATAAATATTCTGGTCAGCTAATGGACCTCCAGTAGTGACCTCTTCCGCTAAGGAGTCTCTCAGGTCCTTAGACTCCGTTCCAGTCCAGTTAGAAGTGTAAAAAACTTTCTCTCTATAATGCCCCTCAGCCTGCTTTACTGCTTTAAGTCCCATTACTGTACATGCATTAAAATGTAGCCAGTTCATGTCCAGAACATTTCACGACTCATCAATTTTCTTGCAACTCTCTGTGCACTTTCAGCAGGCTGCTGTCAGCCGTTATGTAATATTGTCATCTGTGTTCTCTACATCTGACCGCTAGTCATCTTTTTTTCCATTGAAAGCATTTTTGATGTCTGAATCATCAACCGTACATGTGACAGAAGGTGTGAGTTTTAAAATGCTGGCTCATGGAAAGTGTCCATTAGACTAAAGGGATTTCAGACATGAAGTGAAGGAGTACAAAAATGATGAACAAATGTTCAAAGTTTATCAAAGTTTGTGTAAAAAACAAGTTGACTTTTTCTCTTAGAACAACTAAAAGGATGTTAAAGTAGAGGTTTGTCTGAGAGCACTGTTGAATTTGATGCCTTTGAATTTTAGCAAGAAGTTTATGTTAGAATGTTACCCAAATGCTTTTATTTACATACGTATAACTCATGCCACATGCATGCATTTACACATTTGAAATTTGAGTGTGACATTGGCTAGAATCTTACAAGTGGGTGTCTCCAGCTAATGGGATTAGTTGTTATAGATGAATGATTAGTGTTATTCTGCTGTCATGTTTTGAATTTTAGATTTGGAATGATATTCAGTCAGCTACCCACCCATAGTGTCCTCCTGCTGGGCTGTAGCAGTGTTTTAGCACTATTTTGCATATTTCCTAACCTTTACCACAACTCATCTCCGTGGAGCGCTTCATAAAAGTCCCTCAAATATGCCGTCGCAGTATGAATTTTTAATGAGTGACAAAAAGATGTATCCATTGTACCGTCAGTCTCTTACTCGCATGAGTGAATTTTGCTAATCGATTCATAAGTCTTTCTATTTCTCTCCCTCCCTCTCTCTCTCTCTCTCTTTCTATCTCTTGCTGTAGTTGACGTGCCTTCAAGATTTCTTTGGTGATGATGACATCTTCATTGCATGTGGGCCTGAGAAGTTCCGCTACCAGGATGACTTCCTGCTGGATGAGAGTGGTAAGGCTGATTGATACCTTATAGCTGTGAAGCCATGTAGCTTCTGACTGTCTGCTCTGAGGAGACTGTAAAAATAAATGACACACAAATACACAAATGATATGAGCGATGAGTGTGAGCCCTTTACAGCAGAATATTCTAGAAATGGGAAACACTAGCGAAGAAACGTGATTGGCCTTATTGTAAAAATGCAAGGGACATAGAACTGTACTTAGTGCTTAGCCTGTGAAAGTATGTCAAGTCTGTCCACTTCAGCAGTAAAGAGGTGGATAGTGCATAACCACATGGAACAGTGAGAGAATGACCCATTTTCAAGACCATTTTCGCCAAAAGGCTTGTAGTATCAAAATAACTGTAACTTTGAATGCCATTTTCTCATCTGGTCTCTGCATTTCTCTCTCTCTCTCTCTCTCTAACGATTTAAAGTGGTTTAAAGTGGTTGCCAGTCTGGCAATCAGGCATGAGGTTTTGGGTGCCAAAGCCAACCAAATCTGGTTACCACATGTAACAATTTGGTGGCCAAGGGCAACTGGGCAACCTTTAACGTTGAGCCCTACACAATAGGGGTGTCACGATTTTGGTTTTAAGACGAAATCGATCAAAATTACATCTTAATCTCGAACTTTGAAATCAAATGTAGAATCAAGGATTCAGCCACAACCCCAATGCAGTGTTTCCCACATAATTGAATTCCATTTGTGGTGGTTGGTTTGCAGAATTAACTTCTACAACAGTTTTTAACAAATTAGCATAGTGTGGTTATGATGCTAACCAGATTTAAGCACAATTTAGTACAACCTGGAAAATCATTGTGTGGTGGTCAATGTTGATATTGTGGTGGGCCGCCACAAATAAGTCAATGTATGGGAAACACTGCAATGTCACGTCCTGCATGCATGCCAAGAGACACAACACACACACACACACACACACACACACACACAGAGGCGATTCTAGAGTCTGTGGGGGCCCCAAGCAAAAATTCCAAGGGGGCCCTACCGACAAGTGTTATCACCATTATGTTATATCACCATTAGAATATTATGTTAAATAATAAAAATACAAAAAGCGTATTATAAAAATTCTTATATTTTGACATGTATCTCAAAAATATTATTTTGAGTGCATGGTGTATGCACTCATAATGATTCTCTACAACATATTTTTACTGCATTGCCATGAACAAAGTAGAGGCAAAAAAGGGGTTTCTTTGTTGAACAAATTGGGATGCAATGTGAGCCTTGAATTGGATGCCATGCAGGAATTTGCTAGGATCTCAAAACCGGATTATGAACATGCTTTGCCATAGAGAAACACACGAAAGCGTTGGATTATAAACATGCTTTGCCACAAAAACAGACAAAAAAATCGTAAACGTGGGGTAAGTCCAGCTATATGAAGTTATTATTTTGCTGTAACTTCGTCTGTTTTATAACCCAGAAGGATGTAGGCCTACTTGATATCAAATGATAGCCCTGTGTCTCCTCTTTCATCTGATATGCTTGCCATATCTATGCGATCACGGGTTTGCGAGTAATTCAAACGAGAGTAGGGTGAGCAGGTGAACCTAGAAGTATAGACTGTAAATATGATGCTATTTGATTTAATTTCATGATTTTCTTTTCATACTTGATCGTACAGACAAGTGCGTAGTCTCGTTGGAAAGCCCCACTTCTGCTCTGTCACGCAATACAGTTTTATCTCGCTGCAATGAACAGTTCCGGAGCAATGTAACAAAGAAGAAAGGGTGTGTGTTTTTGACGCACTTTGCGTCAATCGGCTCCTTGCTTAACTAGTTGTAACTGTCGCTAGCTAGCTGAAGTTTAAGCCTACTGTCGTATAGATGTAGCAAACCATGTTCAATCTTTCTGTCAATTAACATTAGCCTACTATAACTTCATTGAGTAGGCTAAAGGCCAAAATCCGATGTTGATCCGTCATCACTGCACCCTCGATTGACGTTTAGCCTACCACAGTTGCCTAAATATGTGCGGATTCTTTGAACTTTTTTGAACACAGATCCGCTGTTCATAAGGCCATAGCATAGGGCCTACATATGCACGTACTATTTGTACAATAGGGTAGGAGCATGCAAAATACATCATTCAATCTCTATGGACGAAATTCTCGCTTGACCCACCGGCAAACGCGCTGAGACCAGGTCGGGGCTCCAAGCAGTTGCTTGGTTTGCCTATTGACAAGGTGCACACACGCGCGCACACGCGCGCGCACACACACACACACACACACACACACACACACACACACACACACACACACACACACACACACACACACACACACACACACACACACACACACACACACACACACACACACACACACACACACACACACACACACGTGTTGAACTGCGGAGCGTTATCTCCGAGCTGCAGCCAGTTAAACCGAACTCGAAGCCTCTCCTGCTAGGCAGTGGCGTAACAAACCAATGGTGGGCCCAGGTGCGAGAGCACTATGCGGGCCCATATCGTCATTTTTTGGCCCAGGATGAATTAGCTCTGATACATGCAATACACATTAAGGGTGACTTCAATTGTTTATACAAAGGGCCTGAGGCACCGAAGTAGTTTAGTAGTTACATATTACAATTTCAAATCAAAACACACGACTACATAGAATGCATTACATGTGAAAACATTCAAAATAATTTTATTAACAGCCTGCAGGCCATGGTAATCTAATATTACTGCATTAACATCAACTCGCATGGAATTATGGGAACACTCAATGCGCTTCTTCAACCCTCTGCTGAAACTGGAAGCGTTGCTTGCTTAAAAACTCGCACTGCGCAGAAACAAAACTTAATGTAGCCTAACTTATTTAACCGTGCAGAAACCAAATAAAATCATTCATATGCATACAATCCCCAATATGCGTGAATTAGGCCATTAGAAGAAGGCCATCTTACGAGCCTTTCGTTGAATTGTTAATGATGTTCCCAATATTTAATGCTCTTGCTCTCGTATTTTCAATGGACAGGATAGCTAACCCACTGAGCCTCTCCTCTCCTTAATAAGTTTGAGTTTGGAAAAAGATCGCTCAGCTGTTGCCACAGTCACAGGCAATGTCAGAAACAACATGAGAGCAATACACACTTACCCGAATGTGGATGTTACACTGTCATAATCTACCACCAGCATTTTGGCAAGTTGAAAAATAGATGACTTCTGTGAAATCTCTGCTTTAAAGCAAGACCTGAATGAGAGGAGTTGTGTTGGGAATGTCGGTGCAATGTCCCTGCTATAATGGTCTGACAAACGTCTCGCCTTTTCAAGCAGTTCATTATCACCTGCGAGTTGAAGGGTCATAGGACGTAAAGACTCAAACACATGACAAGTTTCCCGCATACTTGCAAATCTTTGGGAGAGCTGACTGATTATGATGTCCAGAGTTGCATTAAATACCTGCACTTTGAAGAATTTCTCTGCATCGGTTAAGCGCTCATCTTCCGATAGTTCGCTTCACTCTCCGTGCTCTAACATTTTCAAATGTACTCTGAACCCCCAATTAATTTGCGAGCGTCTGCGCCGTAGCCTTGGCCTGGTCAAAGGCACGCCGGTAGTCAGAAAGGACCTGTATAGAATTTTCCAGCAATTGCATTGCGGGGGTAGCGACGGGCCCCGGGAGGTCACGGGCCCTGGTGCGACTGCACTTGCTGCACCTACTATAGTTACGCCACTGCTGCTAGGCCTACTCTGAAATCTCCAGTATGGAAGTAGCCTATTTTATCGTTCATTCACGTCAGTTAACAGCAACTTACTCAACTGTTTCAAAATAAACATGCGGTTTCAAAATAAAAGCCCCCCAAAACAGAACTGAAAACAAGCCAAAAAAGTAAACGGTAACACTTTATAATGAGGTGCCATAATAAATAGCAAATTTATACTAGCATTAACTAACCCTTTGTTAATATTTGTAAATTGTTACTAAAATATCTATTTGGCACAAGTTAATAGTTTTCTGTCTTTATTGCCTCCACAATCCCAACACCGACCACCCCCAACACTCACACACAATCTCTACACAGCCTAAACCACAACCCACCTCCCCAATCCCTCAATAATCCCTCCCCAATGTCCGATATGCCATTTACATCTTTACAAACACAATTTCATTGCATTTTTTACACCAGAAACTATGGTGTAACTATTAACTTGTGCCAAATAGATATTTTAGTAACAATTTACAAATATTAACAAAGGGTTAGGTAATGACTAGTTTGCTATTCATTATGTAAGGGATAATGAATAGAACGCCGGTCATTATTGGGAAAATAAGCCACGACAGGGCGAACCGTCTTGTTCCGCCCTGAAGGGACTTATTTTCCCAATAATGATAGGAATTCTATACATTATCCCGCTTATTACACGGCTACTTGCCAAACCGAAACAATAAACTCCCCACAATATGACTCTTAAGCCTGCCTAGGCTATAGCCTATTTGTTACTGTTTCATCGTGGCTTTTGCTGAGAAACAACTAGTTCGCAACAGCACAAGCTGAACTTGAATCAAACATTCTTTAGTACACAGCTGATCAACCGTCTGCTTTCACTTTTGAATGAAGTTCCAGTCCTTGCGTAGTGATATGAAAGACGTGAAATAGAAGCACAAAGCCCATTTTCCTTGACAGCGGTCTCTTATACTTAGCAACGGTCTGTTATTGAGAATTAGCAGACCACCGAACGTTGGGAAGGCCCATTCAAGTGAATGGAGCATTCTGCAGCACTCTGAAAAGCCGTGTAATAAGGAACCTTATTATAAAGTGTTACCAAGTAAACAACTTAAGAAATGCATTTAGTAATGTAATTAAAAAAAGATCGAAAATCGAATCGAATCGTGACTTTAAAATCGAAAATGAAATCAAATCGAGGATTTAAAGAATCGTGACACCCCTACTGCACACACACACACACACACAAACACAGCATACACACACACACACACACACACACACACACATACACACACACACACACACACACACAGTACATACAGCACACACTCACACTGGACAACTAGAAAGCAGTGTCAGGATGACAGGAGATGTATGTAAAACTTTGTCAGTCAAATCACTGACTTTATTATGATTTTGATATATAGTATATGACCATATACCACATTTTCCGGACTATAAGTTGCTCCAGAGTATTAGTTGCATCAGTCAAAAAACACTTCATGAAGAGGAAAAAAACATATATAAGTTGCACCGTACTTTAAGTCACATTTACAGTTTCCCACAGAATTATTGCCACCTCTGCTAAAGTTGACTAAATAGAGGAATATAAAATCATCTTTTGGAAATTGATCTTAATGCCTTTAGTAAAAAAATGAGGAAATATCCTTTAAGAACACCAATTTTCTTTGTGAATGAATAATGTATCATAAATGTTCTTCCTTAAAATACAGGGGTCATAAGTATTGGCAGCCCTATGTTGAATTCCTATAGAAGGCAGGCAGATTTTTATTTTTAAAGGCCAGTTATTTCATGGATCCAGGATACTATGCATCCTGATAAAGTTCCCTTGGCCTTTGGAATTAAAATAGCCCCACATCATCACATACCCTTCACCATACCTAGATATTGGCATGGTTTTTATTTCAGTTAGCCTATTAGCTGGTTTGCTTTCCTTTCTTAACCAGTATGGACATTTACCGGTACATGTAATCTGGAAAGGTAAGTTATTCAACTAGCACACAGAATAGGGTGACCAGACGTCATGAGTTGCATGTCCCAAGTCCCGACAAAAGCCTGTCTTTACACCAACCACTATTAAAGAAGCACTATGCAGGTCTGGTTATTCCTTCGCTGTTTCTGGGTTTTCGCCGGATTTGGGCTCGCATTTTTCACTACACAGCTCCCCTCCAGCTTCGGTAGCAAGTGACTGCTACGCTAAACCCCCACTAGCTAGCGAGCTAGCCATCAAGAAACCAATTTAAACACATACACATATTGAATTTCCCCTGGGGATCAATAAAGTATCTATCTATCTATCTATCTATCTACAGGGCTCACAATAAAACAGTCAAGCAAACACATTGTTCAAGAGACTATCAAACCACATTACAAAGACGAAGTTCACCCATGGGTAGGCTACTTGCAATTTCAACAGCAACAAAGCCAAGTCAGCATCCGTTTTGCAGTCTTCTTCGAAACTACAATCTGACTACATTTTTGAGGCGCGATTGGATACTTCCGCTGAGTCACATCCTGATTTACCCGGACCGGGTCCAGAAAGTTGCATATTCGTTTTTTTCCGCGGAGAAGCGATAGGGGGAGATGAAGCACCCACCAAACGACCCAGAAAGTGTTGTAGAACCATCAGAACAACTCTCAACCTGCATAATTAAGGTCATTTTTGCTAAAATTATTGCATAATGCTTCTTTAAAGTGTGGTCTTATTATAGCCCGATCATTAACTAAACCCATGTAGAAAGATTAGCCTAAAGCATCCGGCGTACGATTTTGATAATGTGTGTGTGTGTGCGTGCGCCTGTCAGTCAATCTTAACAGTCTGCATAATCTTTTCAGCCAACCTTACAGTGTAAACATTGTTGCAATGCCTTGTCATATCTGCCTCATTTTAACGGTTAGGACAATGTTGAAGAGAAAGGCATAATTTTCAAAATAACCTATGGCTGTGAGTTTTGTTTTGAAATGTTTTCATGCATGTCTGGATAACAGGTGAGGAATGTTTAGGACACAGACTATCGTAAATCCTCAAATTATGGCAGGGGTCTTTTATTTATGGCTGCGCAAAGCACAGGCCTTTATTTGGGTCAGGCTTGTAGCCTATTCGAGGCAGGCCTTTATTTGTTACGTGCGTTGTATTGTGAGACATTTGTTTCATTTGGAGCGGCATACCGGTAGGCTATCAAAAGCAGAAGATGTTCGATTTGGTTTGGTTTGGGATTTAATTTACTTTTGGACTGTTTGATTATTACTTAATGTTGGGACTGATGGGCACTGAAATCTGGAAACCTTATTGCATAGGCCTACGGTAGCCTAAATTTAGTTATTTTTTAATTATGCATGATTTACTTTTTTTTTTATTCATAGGCTGGAATGCCTCGCGGCAACAATTGTGTCTAAATTTAGGCTAGTACTGCTTCAGCCTCTGGCAAGCTCAGAAGGGGGCGGCAAGCGACTAGTAGCTTGAGAGCAATGTGTTGGAGACCCAGTGTAACGACTTTCATTGGCAACAGCATTAAACCAACCAACAATATAACATATTAAGAAGAGCTATTTTATTTCATTGAGGTAAATCAAAACAATGTAGGCAATTATTACCCCAGCTTGTAGACTATTTGGGGGCCGTCCTTTATTTGTCCGAATCTGAGACCCGGCCATAATTTGAGGATTTACGGTTATATCCGCGAAACTTTCCCCCCACGGACCACGGACCATCCAACGCATTCAAAAGTAGCCTAACGCATTCTATTAGCTATTCCAGGCGTCATGTTTAATAAGCTGCCCTTTTTTTGATGAACACATACAGAGTTTATAAATGATATCCTTTAATTTCATGTTTCCATATCATTATGACCTGATTCGAAATTATGTATTTATTCATGAATTAATTACAAAAGATTTAAAATTTTCATTTTACACCTGTCCGCCATAGCCCTTTTCATCTCGCGTACCCCCTAGAAGCAGCTCGCGTACCACCGGGGGTACGCGTACCACAGTTTGGGAATCCCTGCAATAGAAGACTCTTAGCATGTTTGTAGCAAGTATTATCTCCCGATGCAAAAGCTGCTGTGTATGTAAAGGCTGAAGTAGATGTTGTGGTAAATGACACTGTAATGAAGGCAAAAATGTCACTAATGATAAATGCTAAATGTCACTAATGTGTCAGAGCATCACATCATATGGTAAACAAACTGGTGTTGCATCTCTTCTCAACAGCTGCAGCACAACTTCAATTGTGATTAAATTAGATAATGTAATAAAAGGATCCCTGAGACTTTATTGCAACCCTATACGTTTACCTAAGTTAGATTGTATGCTGTTTCCTCTTCCAGTGATATCTCGTCTCATATATTTTCACATCATATGCCTTTCTGTCTGTTACTCAGTGTTCTCCATTCAGTGATTAGACTGTCGTTTTGTTCACAACATAAAAAGAAAATCAGAATTAATTTGGAATAGAGGGAGGGAGGGGCAGATAAAGCATCCGCCATAAACCTTTACTGTATTGCCGGGAGGTGCACCTCAAAGCTTGTTTTCAGGGGCCATTGGCATTAATGGGTTGGGTGGGGTGCTATAGGGTTGGGGGTGGAATTGGAACTTCTGTTTACGGAACAGCTGAGTGCAGCTGGGGAAGCTAAGCTTCAGAGGCTAGCTCCTGATGAGCCCTGGCATTTATGTACTGCCGTCTGCCTGTCTCCTCATTTGCACAAATTTGAATCTATTACTCACTGGCGGTGGCAGTGAGGTGTGGTGAACACAGCACTGCTATAAAGGTAGCACTCGCCTCGCTCGCATCCTCGTTATGCAGAGCCAATAAACACATGCCTGTCAAAGAGGGTCGAGGGAGAGAGATATTATGTCATTTTGGTTAATTAACCATTATACTTCGCTGTCTCAATATACAGGGATTGAGAGGGGAGTCCAGAATGTAGTCCAGAGTTTGGAATTCATTAGATAATGGGAGGTTCTGTTACAACCATTTAATCTTGTCTGGGTTGTACACCAGTTCTGATCTATTTTTGTCAGAATTGAGTGATCCATCCTTAGTGATGCTGAAAGGGGATGCAAATCAAACTGTTGGGATGTGTTTGCTCTGCTGACTCTGATGGCTCATTGTGGGAACTCTACACAAAACTGTCTACACTGCACTATATATCGTGTGCTGTCTATGCACCACCTGTCTACTATCACATTGCATTTTATGCTTTTTTGCACTTCTGGTTAGACGCAAAGTGCATTTTGTTGTCTTTGTACTTGTACTCTGCACACAATGACAATAAAGTTGAATCTAATCTAAACATATTTCAACACAATTTCTTATGGAGGCATCTGAGTTTAGGCAAAAGGGTGATGATTGCCTGTCTCGTTTCTCTCTCCAGAGTGCCGTGTGGTGAAGTCCACATCCTATGGGCGCATCTCCTCCATGCAGGGTCGCTGCTCGCCCCGGAGCGGTGGGCCATCACGTAGGAGCAAGTCCCCCGCTTCCACAGGCTCAGGTAAAGAAGCATACATGCTGCCCACACCCCCAGCACTGCTAGGGAGCTCTTTGAAGCTCCAAATGGATCATTTTAGAAAGCAGACAACGCTGACCTGAGCTTACCATGTACTGTAGACGTAGCTAAATGGAAGTGAAATAGGATGAGATTTTACCATGGCATTTTTAGGCAGGTGAGCTACCAAGACTCTAGGTCTAAGGTCTAACTGAAGTCTTCTGCACAGCTTCTTGCACCATTAGTTGTTTTTGCATTTTTGTTTTTCTTTTGATTTGTTTTAGCATGGACTTTTGAGTGGTCATAGTGTAATATCTCTATATCGGATACTTTTCAATTACAAAAGCAGTTTTGTCTGTACATTGAGTGTAGTGCTGAATAGTATTAGTATAGATAACCTTGTGTAACCTTGTTGTGTAGTGTATTGCAGTTATTGCTGTTATAGCTAGCGCTATGTCATGTTGTATGGTGTTCTGTAGTCTATTGTAGTGTTAGTGTTTTGCTGCACAGTGTAGTGTAGTATACTTGCTGCCAGGACTGGGAATAGAACTCAGATCTCAGCACAGCACCATCTGTTGTGAAAGCCTTAGCAGAGTTGTAGAGCGATTGTGTGAGAACCCAGGAGACTGCATGTGACTGTGTACGGAGGTGGTTGGTGGACTTATTGAATTGTGAATCAGCAGCTCAGCAGCTCAAACCAAATCTGTCCCAGCGCCCCAGGAATGTGAGTAGGACTAGCAATGAGTCAGAGAGAAGGATGTGAATTCACAACATACTCTCAAGCTTCACAGCAACACAGATAGAAGTCAAGCTTACAGTTTAGAGCTTGAATTATTTGTTTTACTCCAAACAGGAAGATGTGAACAACCACTCTCAGTGCAGAGCTCAGATCGATCAGGCTAGAAGTGGATCTTTTCTTTTAGCAATTGTAAAGGACAGTTTAATTGGAAATAAAAAGAAAAATACTACATTTCCCCTAATAATAATAAAGTATAACTGCCCTGTTCAATTGCTCTCTTGAAATAATAGTGCTTTATTTGACTGGAAAGATTTGACTGGAAAGAAACGCCTGTAGCTTGATAGGTTTTATTTTCCGGTCATGGCGTTCAGTCACCCTGTGTTCCATTATTGGGTTAACTCTCGAATGTCAGCACCATTCTGACACAGAAGATCACAGGGGGCCTACACTGGGGGCGTTACTGAAGCGTTCCATTCACATAGTGTCTGCTGCTGCAACAATTAGTTTCCACCATGATCAATGGAACTAGCTACACCAGACGTGATAACGGCGCGTACGTTCGAAAAAAATAGACCAGTCTTCTAAAATTGTTTTTACGCGTCCGATGTATCCCTTCCTGTCAGTAACAACAACTCGGCTCTCTCTAGTCACAGGGGTCATCAAGTGTAGAGGTGACAAGATCAGAAAGTAAGCAATTACTCAGGCTGTGCCAGCACCAGCTGCTCCACTCAGGTGTGTTGACAGGAAATTGAGCCTTTCTAAACAACTTCGTACTTCCTGTTTACTGTCACAACTGGCGATTTAATGAGAGGCATCAGTGCAGGAAGAACAGAGGAAGAAGAACAACAAGCTTATTCTGAGAAATGGATTGAAAGAACCAGGAAAGAGTGTGCATCGTTCTCTGTTGATTTTAGGTGAAGTGAGTGGAGAAAGAGAGAGAGAGAGTGTGTGAATATGTTCTTCATTCACATGCATGTATGTTTCAATCTATTTTTTCAAATTTTTTTTATTTTGTATTATTTATTTATTTATTTATTTATTTTTCTAATGCAATGTTTACTGAGGTTTGAAAATAGGAAAATCTTTTGTATTTTATCATTCCAAACCTATCCCTTGTCAAATAATTTCATTTCCTTGATAGTTTTTGTTTGGTGATGTTATACACATCATATTGCTTTGCCAATATTGTATAGCCCTTTGAATTTGAAAGAGATAAAGAGAAATCAAACTTAAAACTTAGAGTGAGAGGAAGAGATGATTAGGATGAGAGGATTATGGTTGCTGTGGAAACGGCGAGCAGAGAGAGGTGCTCCTCCGTCCTTCACATTTCTAGCTTTGTCTCTCTCCCCCCCCCCCCCCACACACACACTCACTCCCTTCTCCTCGATCAGTGGCCACGAGTGGGCTGTCAGCGGCGAACAAACAAATTAATCCTAATTGGACGGCATTGATCTTGTTCCTCTGCTGCCCTCAGGCCTGGCCCAGGTGCGCCAAACCCCAACTCTCTCGACCAATTTCCATCAGTCACTCAGCCCGACTGACTGGGCCTGGGAGTGGGCTCTCTCTAGGCTCTGCTCTGGTTCTTGGCGAGTATTATCAGATTGTCTCCGGAGGCGCCGGTTCTGTGAGATCCCCTTTCAGATAGAACTGCAGAGGGCAGGGTAGAAGAACAGAGCACCTGCACGACAGATCAGCTGACCATGGGACTGATGCGGGTCGAATCAGATCAGATCCGCGTCATTTCAGGGCCAGACGGCAGATGGCTGTCAGTGAGCTGCTGTCTTGGTCCAAAATCTATTCTAATGTTGTTTTGACCATCTAAAAAGTTCCAGCAGTGTGGGAATTGTATTAGTTTGTATACATTTTGGTTAATGTCTGGCAATCTAAGTACTGAACAGGCCAGCAAAACCATCATGAGCCCCCTTGTTCATGCCCCTAGTGCAGGGGTCGGGAACCTTTTTTGCCTGGAGAGCCACTTTTACCAATTTTTTTTTTTTTTAATCTCAGAAGAGCCACATAAAGACGGTTACAAGAAAAAGTTTAGATATTTAACGTACATTTACTTTAATTCAACAGAGGATTTTTAAATACATGTTCTACTAGTTTTAAAAGTAACTTGAAATGTAAAGTGGAATGACAGAAGTATAGGCCTTAGGCTTCCCATGTAGGCTAAACACCACCCCCTATTTTCCCAGTGTTCTTTTGGTATGCAAAGTAACCTCATAGTTAACACAACACTCAATTTTCATGACATGACATGGTGACTGACATGACATTAGATTTGGTGATGGCCTTGGAGTCTGGCTGGCTCATATTCAGTGAGGTGAAGTTTCATGCAAGAATTGAGGCTGTCATCATTTAAGGGCAACTCCACGCAAAACTGTCATATATCCATAACGCCAACATGGCATTGTGTTGTCGTTATGGATGTGGAGTTTTGCGCGGAATTGCCCTTAAACGTGAGCGCAGGTTTGTCATTATATTTTTCAAATGTGAGAAAGATTTCTCATATGCAAGTGGAACCGAACAGGGTTAACACAGCAATACTAACTCGTTGCAGTGTGCGATATATAACGGGCAGTTCATTTCGCGTTTTCAGAATCAGTCTTCGGATGGAAACTTTCCCATTTCAGCCCGCTTGTGTTCGCGCTCGCAAGCTGTGGTCACTGACGTTTCCTTTTTGACATTTTCCTTATCTAGCCTACAGCAAGCGCACACATCAACAATAACAATTAAAGTGTTCTCGTTCATCTTTTTTTCTCTTCGCCATTTTCTTTGTTTTGGATACAACCGTTAGCTAGCTGAATTTTTAAGTAAAGCATCAGCGGATGGAATGTTATCTCGGCACAGAAACGCGTTTTTCATATCTGTACAGTACATCGACGTAACCGTGAACTTCAGCGGTAGAGAACAGACATGGGATGGATTAAACTACGTGAACATATATTATATTTCGAACACTATTTTAACATTTTGATTTCAGTAGGTCCATTTTTAATTTAATACAGTACTAAAATTATTCATGACTTATTGAGTAAACAAATGGCAGGTTTGTCCGAGAGCCAGATGCAGTTCCCAAAAGAGCCACATGTGGCTCGCGAGCCATAGGTTCCCGACCCCTGCCCTAGTGTGTAGTACAGTAGCTGCCTGGCAGCTCTAGCTGTTGGCTGCAGCAGTTTGAGTTGCTAGGTAGAACCGATTGTTTTAATTGTTTTTTTCATATTGAGAGGTGACCTCGAGAAACAGATATCTATGTGAAAAATCGGCGGTATTCTCCTTTAAACACCAGCAAAAGCTTAATTTGCACTGATGAAAGGTTTTCTGGCATGCTAAGTCATGTCTTGGGGAGATGTAGTTAGCGATTAAGCTTTTTTTAAAATTATTTTTGCATGGTAGTCTGAGCTGGACCACAGAACTACATAGTACTTAAAGTAGAAAGCATACTTCATAAGTAGTAAGTCTCTTTAAGAGGAACAGGTGGATTGGAGAAAGCTTTGATTGATAGCAACAATGGCATGAACAAGATAGAGTGCCAACATTGTTGTTGAAAATGTTTGAAAGGGTTGAAGTTGCATTAGTATTTGTCATGTAAGACAATCTGTCCTAACCCTGAAAACGAACTCCCACGGCACTGATGCTGATAAACAGAATGTACGTCATTGATACTCCGAAAAAGCATGGCACATTTCCTCTCTGACTGTTTTTGAAGAGTTTCTGTTAAAACAGGCTAATGATTCTGAGGAAAACAGAATCATGGACAATAGCCCTTTCCCCCCACCACAGCAGATGCCTCACATCCTGTACCCTTTTCTGTCGAATGACATGGCGATGACACAGAGTAAGAGATGAGTAATCTGGGTTGTTTGGATGTTTGGAGTTTGGCAGATCCTCACAGAATCTCGGGTCCTAGAGAATGTGGGTCAAGCAAACACATAAGAGTAATGACAGTTATCACAGGTTTCCCTTGTTTCTTCATCTATATCATTCACTCTGGTTGTCGCTGTCTCTCTCTGTGTCTCACTCTCTCCTGAACATATTCTCGTACACAGATGTATTGGCCTTTAATATGTTAGACATTCTGTATGAAACCTTCAAAGATACATGCTGCAAATGACAGGCATACAGACATTCATTTAGAGACAGTTGTGAAGTGCACATGAGCACACATTAAGACATACACACGCACTAATGCACATACTGTGTGTGTGTCGGTCTGTCTGTCTGTTTGCCTGTCTGTCTACTGTGGTTTTCAGCTCCGTGCTCAGTGGGCTAATGAGTCTGCCTCCTTTGTCCAAGCAGCACTCCTCATCTCCTCAGGCAGAATATTAATATTGTGCGCAGTGAGGGTCTGCGGGTGTGTGTTTTGTATGTATGAGAGATAGAGAGACAGAGAGAGATAGAGAGAGAGAGAGAGAGAGAGAGAAAGAGAGACAGAGTGAGTGAGTGAGAGAGTGAGTGAGTGAGATAAAGAGAGAGAGCACGGAGTGGCTTGTTGATCGGTGCCAGGAGTAAAGTCATCACCCCTATGTATCTCTTGGCATGATACTTCAAAAAAACTCTTCACTCAATGAACATGAAGTTGAATTCAACCAGTGAGGTGAATTGTTTAGTGTTTGCAAGGCAGGCTCAGAGTAGGTTATTAAGGGACACACTGAACATTCTTCTCTTCACTTCTCTGGTTCCTTGCCTTCTAGAAATAACTTATTAATACAAGTAATTCCTTGTCTGTGGACAGTTCTTTTTTAATTAAACCTAAAGGAAGGACCCATGAGAAATATTTTTTGAGGTTGGACAGTGTCTGGCAGCTCAACATTCCAGAGCTATCATAAAAGCATGTCATTATAGCTGGTTCAGTCCTCTGTCCTACCTCCCAGATGAAACAGATCCTGAAATTGAAGTTCCAATTACATTCTGTTCTTTTCCATAACCTCAGGCATAGTCAACACAGGCCAATGGAGGTGTTAGACGCTAGAAAGCTGCCTCTACCCCTCACAGATACGCGCACCAAAGACAGAAAGTAGAACAAATGATGTGAGGAAGCATGTGTGTGTGTGTGTGTGTGTGAGAGAGAGAGAGAGAGAGAGAGAGAGAGAGAAAGTGAGTCTAAACAGATTTTGCCTGTTGAAAACTCAATCACATCTCAGATCAAAGTGAAGGTGTAATTATGAAGAAGGAAATATGTCATGGTCAATTACAGTAGTGCTCAGGGATACGAGCTCCTGCTAGATGGGTTTCTGAGACCAGGACACAGCCATACTTATTGGCAGGGGAATTCATTAAGTGGGTGAGTGGTGACTGAGTGAGGCCTCTCACTCTATCTCGCTTTCTCTCTCTTTCTCTCTTTCTCTCTCTCCAATATTCAAGGGAAGTCGAACTGTAATTGTAAACAGGCTGACAGTTGCCCCACATGGCAAATTAAATCATAGTTGGACCCATTTTTTTATTTGCTTGCTGACGCAATCACAGTGTCTTCAGTTTCATACTTAATCTGACAACCAGGTGTTATGATGTTTTAGTGTGAGGGAAATATTGTGTTAAATATTTAATCAATATCAATGAATCAGAATGTTTATTTCAAATATTAAAATAATCATTAAAAACTGCTGCAATGGTAAAAGTGAATTTCGAGAGATTCACCTGAGGAAGCAAACCTTCTTCTGACTCATTTAATTGTGTTAGTCTTTTTATTTGTGTCTGGACTGACTGCTCTCTCAAGGCGTTCTTTTGGCCTTACTTGATGGAACTATGAGTGATGGAGGCACAGGCTAAGCTTAAGTAATGTCGATCTTTGAGAAATACGTTCTCTTTTTGGTATGGATAATAAACACACCACACACACACACACACACACACACACACACAAACAGAGAGGGAGAAAGAGCAATAAATAGAGAGTGTTTATTTGGTTGCCTGCTGTTGAGAGTAGCACAGACAGTTAAGACTACTTGACTTCTCACAGCAAGTCATAAAAGACCATTTCTGTAATGAATGTCAGAGATAAAGAGATTGTAGATCATGACGGTATCTGAACAGCTCTCAACAGTGAAGCTGCCTGTTGAGTTTAGCATTCACGTTCCAAATCAGCCTCAACACTCTGTGTGTGTGTGTGCGTGTGCGTGTGCGTGTGTGTGTGCGGCGCGCTCACGTGTGTGTGTGTGCTGACCTGAGGCTGTGTGAGTTGTGTCTCTATGCACACTGAACAGCTTGGGAGCTTCTGCGTCATGCTGAAACCTCCTCAAGAAGCAACAATGCCTGTGGCATACACACACACCTGTGACAGTCACTCACACACACACACACACACACACACACACACACACACACACACACAGACACACATTACCCATACGGAGAGAGTTCATTAGACATGCCTCATAATCAGAGGCATATGGTAATTATCAAAAGTTTTCTCAGGCATGATAATCTTAGAGAGAAAATTAACAGTGTTCATAAATGGCCAAGAGGCCTATGACAATTTGGAAAACTGTTATTAATCATGTATTTAACACATACAAAACTTTTTTCGTATGTGTTAAATACATGATTAATATATTCTTACATTTATATGAGGCACTTAAGCCAAGTAGAAGAAGAGCTGAAGAGTCTAAATAAGGAAAGGCATAGCACTTGCGAGCAAATTTATGGCGTGCAAATGGATCATTGTGAGATGGCTTGAATGGTGCTGAAAAATATCAACTGTAAAGTAGTAATGGCTCATATAGAAGAGTTAGTTCTCAGCATCAAGTCAAATACATCTCATATTCATACATCATCAGTCAATAAACTGATGAATACTAAAGTGCATTTTTACAGTAGTGGGCATGAGATTGAAGACACTGAACTTTCATGACTTTTTAAATAAGTGTTTCCACTAACTGTGACTCCATATCCTAGAAAATTATGCAAAATACTATCAAGAAGCACTACACAGAGATCCTAATGATTCACGTTTGGGTCAGTTGAATTGAGTGCATTATCCATCTAACTGCAGTTCTCCATTCTACTATGTATGTGCGCATGTGTGTGTGTGTTTTAATGTGTGTGTGTGTGTGTGTGCCTTTTTCTCTTCTCATCTCTTTGAGTGAATGGCAAGAATAAACTCTTGAACATTCTCCACGCTTCTGCTCTGCAGTGAGCAGAACTAGCCAGGCGTGCTTGAGAGAGTAAGGGCCGCCTAAGTTTCTCACTGGCTCTCGGTGGACAGTTTGTTTTGCTTGGAAAGCAGATCATTATTTTTGTGGCATTAGCCTCCTTGCCTAATTTGTCATCCCTACCGTGCAGATTATTCATCTCGCGCACCGTCGGTGGTGGCGGTCGTATCTGAAAAGGGCAAGGGGATCCTCAGCGTCTGTTTTCACCACAGAAAAAAGACACTCATATTGTCTCACTCTTTTCTGTCTCTTCTATTTTCTTTCCTCTCTCTGTAACAGTCTCTCTCCCAACCTCGGCTCACTGACTGTCTGATTCACAGACTTTATTTATCTGTCCTGCTTTTCTGTCTCTCTCTCTGTCTGACAATGTCTTATTCCAGCTTGCTTGCATGTTGAGTGCAAGACACAACATCTGACTAAAATAAGGCTGTGCAGATGGTGACGTGATGTATTATTCACATGCACAGTCACACATGCACATCTCTTCTGACTACTCTCTGGCTATTTAAGGTAAGAGTAAGACTAAGAGTGTGTCGTCTTAAAAGGCTTGTGCCCCCCCCTCACACACACACACACACACAGACACACTTCTTGGTACACTTCTTGGCTGCCTCAAATGAATCAAGAAACTGAAAAAGGAATAAGAAAGCAAAGAAAGTTTCTTGCTCTTTTGCTGACAAAGCATCTCCTCGAGCAGCCCCTGAATCAATTCTTCTGTCATCACACATCATTTCATTATTTGGAATGTTTACCCTAATCTCAGAGTTCTTCTGCTGTATGACATCAGGGATTGTCATCAGGGATTATTTTTTTCTGTAGCCATGTTTTTGCTTTTTCAATCCGCATGGGTGCTCATCTTCTCTCTGCAGCTTATTGATGTAGACTAGTCCACTTGTAGTTATCGAGACGGTTTACCATTTAATGGACCCTTTCATGTGGCTTTGATATACAACCCCCCCCCCCCCCCAACACTGCCAGGCTGATGTCATACAGACGCAGGCGGACGAGGCAGCCAATGGGTGGGCGGCGAGAGCTTTACTACTTACCGCTCCCACTCGCTGGCGCAGTTCATTCATGGTTATTGAGCTGAGCAGAGAGGAGATGAGCGAGGGGGGAGTAGCTCTATGTGGCAGCCTGGCTCTGTGCTTCGAAGGTAAGGGAGAGAGAGAGAGAGATGAGAGATGGAGGGAGAGAAGGATGGACAGAGAGAAAGTGAGTGATGCGGATAGAGGTAATGATTGAAAGAAAGACAGGTAGAGGGAGAGAAAAAGACAGACTGTTGGAAACATTGAACGATTGAAAAGGAGGAATGAATAAAAAAAGAATCCATATTTTGAATTTAGAAAATCATCAAACTGATACAATGAGTGAGGGAGAATGGGATTTTTTAGGTTATCTATAGTATCTGATCATTGGAATAATCACAGGTGTGAAAGGAAGCGTTGTATGATGTCACTTTTACTCTTTTGCATATTGATGACAATATCAGCATTTGAAAAATTGCAAGGTTTTTCTCACCTGTTAAGTTACTCTTGGTGACTGTATGTAGAACATTTTCCATGTATTGTTTACAACTTAATATTTTGATGCATTGTGTGTACATGTCTATATTGTGTTTGTAGATCTATCATGGTATTACTATTGACATAATCAGTTCTTAAAAGAATAAGCATGGCATCTAGAAAGTAATGTTGTGTTGTTCTATATGTGATTCTATATGTTAATCATATAAATTACATAGTCTGTATTGTTCTTGTCATTGCAGCCAATGGCACGGCTGGTAGTCAGCTGTCCACTCCGCGGTCAGGAAAGTCTCCTAGTCCTTCCCCTACCAGTCCCGCCAGCCTCAGAAGACGCCGGGTAAGAACTCCGTCATGGTGTCCTCATTGATCGAGGTGTTGTTTGTATTATTAATGACCATTACTTCATACAAATCAGGCCTGAATAGTCCACATGAGTTTGTAGACACGTTCAAACACATCCGAATCCAGATGTCCATCCACCGACACTCTCTCTCTCTCCTATTGGTCAGCAAAGGCAATGAGCTCATGAGCTCATAGGCAATAAGCGTTGTATTAGCCGTTATAATGCACACACAAAGGCTGTCTATGAGAAAAATCCTTTCTTGTCTACCCAGGGTGTAGCTTAGCAACCAGTGCTGGCCCTGTCATGGCTTGGTTCCTTCTCTGTCCCACTGCCTCCTAACTGCAGCTGCCAGACGGGGAATGTGGTGTTTATCCTAGGCTAGCACAGACAGACAGACAGACAGACAGACACACACACACACACACACACACACACACACACACACACACACACACACACACACACACACACACACACACACACACACACACACACACTCACACTTGTCTCCTTAACCCAGTCATCCAGTCTCGGCAGCTTCACGTTGACATACATCTTGGATTCAGATGGTTAAATTATTTACTGCACTCATTCATATTTAGCTCACAACCTAATCTGTGTTTGTGCTGCCTACTCAAGGCAGCTGAGCATATATGAGGTTAGGTTGCTGGAAGGCACATTTCCCATCCATTCCCATGAGCTGTGAGGAATAATCAATCATCAGTTGTATATTTGTGATTCTAAACACATGGAAATTAATTTTCCCAATCTACCACCACTCGGGTAGTTTGGCCTGGCAGAACAAATGGAATGTATTACAGAACTGCGAAGTGAGAACTGCTGATTGCCTGGTCTCTGTGAGCCAAAAACCGGAGATCAGTCATGAGTTCTCTTTCGGTCAAGTTAAGTTCGGTCGACATTAACCAATGGGAAGTCCACCTTAGGTGACGCCATTGAGCTGAAACTTCTCCATACAGTACACTCGTTTTGCACTGGGGAAAATGTGTATGCCTTACTCTATATATGGTGTTGATGTATCAGGAGCAATATTCAAGTAACCTACTGGTTTGTACTGCTAGCAAGGCATCCCATTGAATTAACTTTGATATGTAAGTTAATGAAGTCATGCTACCTTGCTAGAGATTTTGAACAGCTACTTTCCAAGTTTGCATCTAGCATGAGCAGTGATTTTGGTTCCCTGTAAATGCCCAGCCAACAGCTAGAGCTGCCAGGCAGCTACAGTGCTACACTGTGGGGGCATGTTCAATTGCCGGAATTCTCCTTCAAGCCTAGAGCAGAGGAGTATCAACAGAGCTTGCACTCATCTCATGCGGTTTTATGCTTTGGTCAATCCCAGGTCAAGTCTGTTAAGAGGATTCATCCTTTCATCTTTCGTCTCTGCAATTGACATTATTTTTTTCCACCTTGGTGTCCATGGTGACACAATATAGGAATACTCTGTCATATACAAAGATGACTTCAAGTTCAGTTCCCATTACATGACTGCAGCCATGCAAAGTAAACCCTTAATACCCATTTTTCTGAATCCTTTCTCTCCACCAGTGACTGAAATCCATGCCTCGTATGTCCCCGATTTAGACTCACCCAAAACCCTTCCCAAATCCCAGCTCACTCTCTTGGCAGGACTCGTGTGAAAGCTCAGTCGCATGAATGCCCTACAGCGGCTCCTATGGTCTGCAGCATCTCCCCTTACCCAATTCTCCAAAACCCAGAGCAGGCAGCACTCTCTCTCTCCCTCTCTATCTATCTATCTATCTATCTATCTATCTATCTATCTATCTATCTATCTATCTATCCATCCATCTCTCTCTTTCTCCCTCTATCTCTACTTCTATCTATCTCCATCCATCTCTCCTCTCTCTCTATCTCTCCCTCTAGCTACTGTATCTCTATCCATCTCTCCCTTTTTCTCTCTCTCTCTGTCTGACTGTCTTTCTAAAATGGCTTCACAGCTGGATGTGGTTCCCTTTAGTTGTTTCCCTGCTGCTGAGATGCCAATTGGTTTACAGTTTTTTTTCGATTGCTTTGACCTGCTTAAAGAAACTGGGATCCACTTGGTCTTGAACACCTCCTTTGCACCGCAGAAGTCATCTCTTGCGAATGTGTTCACACATTTTCATTGGGTTCACACATTTCTTAGCCTGGCGGGCCATCCTATATCATTGACATGTATACTCTGGCATCGAATCATTCACCTCGCTTAATCCAAGGGGCGGGCAGAGAATTGTCTTTCAAACTGCCTAGGCATGCAATAGGCCAGCGCTACGACCATATCCGTATCCGGTAGGCAAAACGACAAATACATCCTTCTTCGAAAGGAATGACTTAAGTGCATTGTGTTGATCTACTTTCAAAGAAAAGCACAAGTCCAACTCCTCCAAAGTTGACGCCAACGCCGATTCAAACAACCGCTCTTCGTTTGCCATAGCCACCTTCCTTGTTGTTCACCGTCGCAGGATGTCGTTATCCTGTTAAGCCCGCCTTAAGACTCTCTAACGAAATAGAGCGCTGTGATTGGCCGTCATCCACGGTGTTAAGCCAATAGAAATTCCTATGGTTCGATACTAGACGTACAAGCTGAGCAAATTAATTTGCCGCCGCTAGGGTGCGTCTAGATTTCTAGGCTACACATTTCTCACACCCTTTTGCAAAACAGTTAACACAGATGTCATTCAAAAACCCCAAAACTCTATTGGTTTTCCCATGCTAAACAAAAGGAAAACATCTTTTCACAGGTGGTAGAGATTCCTTGCATAAGTCTGAAATTCTGATACACCTGTGTGAAACTCCTTTCCACAATTCTTCAATCAGCAATCAATCATTATCCATAAGAGATACCATGTCTGTTCTGTGTTGCTATTTGCAAGTATAATGCACATTTAGACAAAGTACTGTATTGCCTATTTGGTGAAGAAAACAGTACAACAGGTGTTTACTGTAGGTCTATTTCGATGAAAAATGACAAGTTGTAGTTCAATGAAATTTGTCTTGCCTAGGTGTTTACTGTAGGTCTTACATATCAATGACAGTTACATCTTGGGAAGAATGAATAAATATTTTTTTATTCAGTACATTTAGTCTTTTAACAGTTTTTTCTGATACCAGAAAAATGAGAAAGAAATGGAACAGACATAGCAAAAAAGCTCATTTTGAGAACTAGATTTTGCATTTTGTTGTCCAGTGTGTAATGATTGATTGAAATCACACAGTGATTTGACGACAGGATGTGTTGTTTGAAGGCAAAATTTGCTTTTGCTGCATGTTTTAAGTGTTTTGAGAGAGTAACAGCTTTTTCGGATAGTGCTTTTGTTCAGACATGGGTGTTAACTGTTTTGAAAACGTGATGTCAGAGTTGACACAAGCATCAAAACGATCGAGAAAAACTGTAAATTGTGAGGGAGAAATGAGACGCCTCATAACATAAACACTGAGGCGCAGAGCTGATTACAGTACATGTATATCTGACTCTTTGTCTAGAAACATCTTATCATTTGTCCTAAATGGCATATTCAAAGGAAATTAGTTATCCTTTTATTAAAATGGTTACAATTTAGTAGGGCACCCAATTAAATACACACACTCACTCATGCAGTTTAATGACCAAAATGATTTATCTAATCCAAAGTCCTTTGATGAGATAACCATTACAGCACTTTTGAACGAAAATACATCATAATAGCCGTTTTGGCATTTAGAGGACATAATTGGGTTTAGTTATTATTCCTGCAGGGGGAATTAGGAGTTTGCATTCATTAGGAGGAGATTTACCCCAGTGAGCTGGGTCTGACTTAATGAATCCCCCAGGTCTCTGAAGTCTGATGCAAACTCCTCAAAACTGATATTACTGTACTTTAGGCAAAGATCCCAAAGTCATAATTATGAAGCTAAATGCCTACATTATGTAAAGGTAATTTTTTTCCATCTTTGTGAAATAATTACTCTGATCTGAAACCTACCATGATAGTTTGAGATGTAGCCTACTTTAGAATAAAGTTTCTTTATTGTACAGTGTATGATCCATATCTGAATTCTGGTAGATAACGTCTATGTCTAAAGCAATTGGATTTTGAGACCTGTTGTAACTTCACATCAAGCTTTCATTTGAAATTTTTTGACTCGGTCTCTTTGCAGGCTCACAGGTAGGAATTGCTCATATAAGACAGGATCCTGGGAGTAGGAAGCAGTAGTGATCAAAGATTCTAGAGCGCTCCGTTCTAAGATCTCTGGTACTGAGCCTGACCCAACCTGCTCGCAATGTGCCGCTGACGGTATTATTATTAGAACCTCTGCTTAAAAGCTGTTGCTATGGAAACTGCTGTTGTGCTGTGGTAAGGAAAGGTGTGGAAGCCGTTAGTGATATGATGAGCTCTAAGCACTCTGCACTGCACAGTTACGGCAGGAAATAGACCAATATTAGACACAGCCGGGGACTGGATGTGGATGCTTTTGTTGTGTAAACACAATCAAATGTTCATTTGTATTTCTCTGTACATGGATGGGCTTGGTTGTATCAAACACAAAAGCTAAACCTACTGTACTGATGGGGATCTAGTTCTAATCTAGTTTTTGGTCACTGCCAAGTATGTGTTTTGTTTCTGGATTTGTTTTGGTCTTGGTCCCACACAATGCAATAGCATAAATGGCTTTGGAATCATGTGACAAATCAACAGCTGGGTATTCTTTGAACATTTCCTAGAAATCACCATTTGGTGCCTCAATTTCTTATCCCCCTTGATACCACCCCCTCCCCCCTCTGTGTTTCTGCCTTCTCCTACAGGGCTCCCAGCACAGTGGCTCCTCTCTCTCTCTGGCCTCCACCAAGGTGTGCAGCTCCATGGATGATGGGGATGGGCCCGGCAGTGAAGGTAAGGCTGGAGAGGCTAGAAGTTCTAAAGTCCTAAAGTTGACTATCCTTATCCTTATTGAGAAAATGAGCACAGTGTGACAGAACAGACCAGACTGTTTACTGACTGTTTTGTGGATACTGATGCTGTGCTGTTATTGACCAAAGTCACAAATGACAACAGCAAATTGTTTAACATGTGCTTAAAGCTTACTTTCAGTGTAGAAAGTGTGTACCATCATCCAAAAATGATTCTGAAATACTATTCTATTCATTACAGTTAGGGATGCACGATATATCGGCGGCCAATATATTTTTAGCCGATAAGTGAAAAAATGAAAATATTATTATCGGTCCGATAACAGAATTCTGGCCGATAATTTGCGCCGATATTTTTTAAAGTCCTAATTTAGGCCTACGTAAGGTCCGTCTGGCTACACTGAGCTTGGTTGGCTATACTTTTTCCTCAATATAATGTCAGCGGTGTGAATGTATTTCACCACTCTAACAAAATCTGTGGATATGCATTCATTTGGGAATCTGTGCATCTCAAAATCCTCTCGTGAATGATCCGCCATTTAACCTTAACAGAGCGGAGCTCAGCCCTATCTAGAGCCGTCTTGTGCTGGTGTGTTTGCACTTTACCGCGCTGGTCAGGGAAACAAATAAACAAACTCGTTAGTGGGACGAGTACATTCGTAGGCCTAGTTCTAAGTTGTGTTTTAGTATTATATTTGCATTACTTTAGCTTGGGTTTTGTATTATTACCTAGAAATATGCTAACCATTCGTGCTTCAGTTCCAGACAGGTCATCATAATAAGTTATTAAAACCTTCGGGGCTAACTCCTTTCATTTCTGCTGCAGCAGGTTGTGCGCAACAGAGTAGACAGACATAAGATACAGTCTGAGGAGTTGCAGCTTTATTCAGTTACCCGCAGTTGAAACTAAACCTAAGTTACCCTCACAAACTCTGATTTGGACGCTATACTGTAGCTTATTCCAAGCTGAGTCGTTTATGAGCGTTTAGTCCTAAATGAAAACGATTCAAACTCTCTAGCCACTCACTCGCAATTCACTGACGTCAGGTTCACTTAAAGGAGCCACACATACTGTAGGCCTAGGCTACTGTTATGTTGTTGACTGCCATACTATTGAGGACTATTATGAGTTCTGTCCATCATTTGGTGGTAGGTAAAATTACTGCAATAAAATTATGCTGATTAAATGCTTTCCCCAAAAGAGTAATATTATCGGTTATCGTATCGGTATCGGCCACAACAAACCAATAAATATCGGTTATCGTTATCGGCCCTAAAATTCCATATTGGTGCATCTCTAATTACAGTTCTGCAATATATTACTGCTGTTCTTAAATACTATTTGCAGTTCTTAAAAACTACATTTCTGCAGTTCTTACTATACTGTTCCAGCTCATATTACAAGTGACTCTCTATCCCACCTGACCTTGATGTGTGCTGTATCCACCCTCGAGACAGCCATAGTCTTGAAGATCACAGCAACACCTGATTTTCCTTCTCTCTTTCTCCCTCTCTCTCTCCCCCCCCCCTCTCTCTCTCTCTCTCTCTCTGTCTCTCTCTAACCCCCAGCTGAGCTTGTAGAGGAGTACCCCCAGGTCCCCGCCACCATTGCTGAGAGGTACAAAGTGGGCCGGACACTAGGGGATGGGAACTTTGCAGTGGTGCGTGAGTGTGTGGAGAGGTCCACGGGGAGAGAGTACGCCCTGAAGATCATCAACAAGAGCAAGTGCAGAGGGAAGGTGAGGGTCGTGCTGCAACAGACAGGGCTTAAAGAGGTCCACTTTCCCACTGCAGCAAGAGGGAGACATGGAGTGAAGCTAGTGTTAGAGGACATGCTTTGTTTTTTTACTGACTGGTGCATGTATGCAGAGATGTAGTGGAGGCTAAACGCAAGTAAACACAGTTGATCCACCTCTGAAATTTCAGAAATAGAGTTTATCCACCTCTTATTAGAGTTTATCCACCTGATTCCACCAGTGTTCGGTGATCCTTCACTTTCCTTTTAGTCTATTGACGACTGCACCTCACCAGCACCTGGAAGGCTGTGCACAGGAACTTTATCCTTTTGAGTTTATTCACTAATTGCAACTTTTAACATTCAAAAATCACACTGTATTATCCACATTTACAATAGATAGATACACTCATCAACACTCTAGGAACCATTCAATACCACTGGTATTGTTATAAACATTGGACAATAACCTCCACCATGATCAAACATGTTCTGAATGCCTTTTTAAAAAATCTGATACCGCTTGGCACAGATCACCTTAACATAATTACAGGATTCATAGTTTACCCACCTCTTATTTTACCACTACACCCCTGCATGTATGTAATAGTGCTAACAAGCACAAGGCACGCTATAAGTACCTGTGTTTACCTATATTTACTTTCTACAGCTGTTTACACTTCTATGTATATTTTTATGTTATTTACATATGTGTACTACTCTACTTGGCTGTGCAAATTGCCCCTTGGGGATGAATAAAGTGTTTGAATTTAATTGAACTGAATTGATCTTCTCAGATCACTCAATCATTCAATGCAATCCTCTTCAATATATCTGTCTATGGATTTTTCACTTGTATGAATATGGTTCAGGCATTTCTTAAGTGAAGGAAATGGACAGGAAGGACAATGTGAATCTGGAGTCATTTCCTTTACTTTCTGTCTCAGGAACACATGATCCAGAATGAGGTGGCCATCCTGAGACGAGTGAAGCACCCCAACATTGTTCTCCTCATCGAGGAGATGGACACCTACAGCGAGCTGTACCTCGTCATGGAGTTGGTCAAGGTAATGCAGGCGTGCACAGAAAAATAGAAATAACTCAGATTCTATCACCAGTTCACCTCAAAAGACCTAACACTTTAGGTAACAAATATATCTTATAGATAGACCTACTTGGTTTTATTGTGCAGTCTGGGGGGTTTTATACATAGAGAAGAATATAGGCCAAAAAGGGGGAACTCTCAAATGACTGTTGAGATGAGGTCTGTGAAGCTTTTCTTTGAATAATTTAAGCCCTACCCCCATCAGATGGTGAGACTTAAAAGGGTATCTTGACAGTTCTCTCATTCCTGGCCTTAATTCCAAAGTGCTGGTTTCTGTAGTTTTCATCAGTGTTTCTTTGATGTTCTTCAAGCAAAACGTGCTTTGCTACAAGAATATATGATGCCAGAAAACATGCTTTGAATAATTCAGAAATTACGATCTTCTTCCTTTCTTCCTTTTGTGTGTGTGTGTGTGTGTGTGTGTGTGTGTGTGTGTGTGTGTGTGTGTGTGTGTGTGTGTGTGTGTGTGTGTGTGTGTGTGTGTGTGTGTGTGTGTGTGTGTGTGTGTGTGTGTGTGTGTGTGTGTGTGTGTGTGTGTGTGTGTGTGTGTGTGTGTGTGTGTGTGTGTGTGTGTGTGTGTGTGTGTGTGTGTTTGTATCAGGGTGGAGATCTTTTTGATGCCATCACATCTTCCAACAAGTACACCGAGAGAGATGCCAGTGGCATGTTGTACAACCTGGTCAGTGCCATCAAATACCTGCACAGCCTCAACATTGTGCACCGAGATATCAAGCCAGAGAACCTGCTGGTGAGTATCATGTCCTATGGACCAGTCAAGTATTGGTCCAATAGTGAATGATTTGATAATGTACTCACTCATTTATGAACTTACAGGGCGCATGCAAGCACAAACATTTTGTGATTCACTTATGTGCCTTGAGAAGTGCATGGTATGTCCACATACAAGCAATACATTTGTGAACTTCTGTGGTGTAGCAGCACTCTTTCCATCATGTTCAAACTAAATAATAACCTTTTTGTTTTGTTCAATTTCATTCTTTCCCTTTGTCCAAATTCTCAAGGCATGACTTATTTGATTAACAGGCTTGTATTAATAACAACAAACACAGGACCTGTATTTGTACAGCAACAAAGGATTTGCTTGTTTATCAGCACAGCCAGCAGAAGAATGCAGCACACATAATTTTGAAGAACAAACATTTTATAAATAAATGGACAAGTAGGCGTCTGCTTGCCATAGTAACACTCAGTGACAAAAAAAACGTAGGTGCAAGTTAGACATAAATAAAGAAAAAAACAATAGCAGGATGGAGAGAAGGAGGTTTCTAAACTCAGCAAACACCTGCCTCTTATGTATTGACAAGTTGAAGAGTCAAAACACTCCCACTACTTTTGTGAGGTGTCAAGCCAGACTCATCATTGCTGTTCACTTTCAGGTCCTCATTTGCTATGTAGAGTGCGAGTCTAATGCAATCTGTCTGGCTTTGGCTGGCTGAGGTCAACGACTCTTCAGAGAGATGTATACGTGGATGGACTCTGGTACAGTAATACCTGCCTCAACATGGTGTCCCAAAATAGCCACAGTCCTACTGAGTTGGTCTATCACAGTGTCAGAACAGCCAGTCTTGTGTTGAACACCATACAACCATGTGGGGACTTGTCTTCGTTTCTTTTGATCTTCTCTCGTCCCTATCAACCCCCTCTTCCCTCACTTCCTCTTCCTCTCCCTCTACTTTTCTTTCTGACCTTTTTTCATGTCTGTTTCACAGCAGGTAATGGCTTGTGTGTGTGCGTGTGCGTGTGCATGTGCATGTGCGTGTTGTGTGTGTGTGTTTGTGTGTGTTTTTAACTCACAACTCCTTCAGAGCCTTTGTTCACACTGCAGATGTTACGCAACACTTCCGTAACTTCCCAAGGGCTCTGCTTGTGCTTGCGCGTGTGTGTGTGTGTTTGTGTGTGTGTGTGTGTGTGTGTGTGTGTGTGTGTGTGTGTGTGTGTGTGTGTGTGTGTGGAAAGCCCACTACTCTGCTCCGCTGCAACACAAATGATTCTCATTCTGGTGTAATCACTCAGTCACAGTAATGGCTTTAAGCATCTGGTGCATCTAATGTGGTAAATGCCCTGATGTAATCGAAATACACAGTGTGAATATCAAATCATTTCCCCATCATTTAACTCGTTATCTTACTCTCTCCCTCTCTCTCTCTCTCTCCCTCCCTCTCTCTCTCTCTCTCTCTCTCTCTCTCTCTCTGTGTGTATGTCTGCTACAGGTATATGAGCATCAAGACGGTAGCAAGTCCCTGAAGCTGGGAGACTTTGGTCTGGCTACAATTGTGGACGGACCTCTCTACACTGTGTGTGGGACTCCCACATATGTAGCACCAGAGATCATCGCTGAGACTGGGTGAGTCAGTACACACACACACACACACACACACACACACATATACATATACACACACACACACACACACACACACATACACACACACACAAACACGTTCACGTTCACGTGCACGTGCATGTGCATGTGCATGTGCATGTGCATGCGTGCGCACACACACACACACATGCACACACACACACACACACACACACACACACACACACACACACAAACACACACACACACACACACAAACAAAGAAGGAAAAACTTTATGTATCTCTTGTAGAGACTCTTATGCAATGCCTATGTAGTTGAATAAATATTCATGATGTTGAAAGGCAAAGATAGAAAATGAAGCAACTTTACTAAATTAACTCAGTGCACTGCTAGAGTTCATAAAGACAAATCAAAAGACAAATCAATTCATATGCAAATAGCCTATCTTCTCTTCTCTTCTCTTCTCTTCTCTTCTCTTCTCTTCTCTTCTCTTCTCTTCTCTTCTCTTCTCTTCTCTTCTCTTCTCTTCTCTTCTCTTCTCTTCTCTTCTTTTCCCTTCTCTTTTCTTCTCTTCTCCTACAGCTATGGTCTAAAAGTAGACATATGGGCGGCTGGCGTCATCACCTACATTCTCCTGTGTGGATTTCCTCCTTTCCGAGGGTATGTTTGTGTATTTGAACTCACTACCTTTGTCAAGACCAGGCAAAAACATCAATAGTTCAATCTGACTAACAGAAGCACTTTTATTAACAGATGTGCTATACACCACATAGTATAGTCAGTGAAAGAGTGGTTTAGTGTATTGGTGCATGAAATCTGAATAAAAAGTAGTAAATTAAAATGTCCTTCCTGTTGTCCACAGAAGTGCAGATGACCAGGAAGCTCTCTTTGACCAGATTCTAATGGGCCAGCTAGACTTCCCTCTACCCTACTGGGACAATGTCTCAGACACAGCCAAGGTCAGTGCCTACCCTGCGTCCAAGTGTCTCAGTGTCAGTATCAACTGACTGACTGTCCAGACCTCTGTATTTTGTGTTTTGTGTATTTTGTGTTTTGCGTGCCTTTGAGTGTTTATATTGTACTGTATACTGAATGCACTGCTCTGTCTCTCCCCTCAGGAGTTGATTGTCGCCATGCTTCAAGTGGAAGTGGAGCAGCGGTATTCAGCTCTACAGGTGCTCGACCATCCCTGGGTCAACGTAAGTCCACTGTATTGCCTCGCAAAACACATGACTGTGTTGTATCTGAGCAGGACATTTGTTCATGGTCGGTTTAGCATTAATATCTCATAATGCATTTACTCTGCTCAGGTCAACCCAATGAAATGCCTGCTATTACATAAAGAAGGAAATTAGGAAAATAATCACTCAATCATAAATATTTGCATAATCTGGATTGTATCATTGTAGTGCTAATCCCATAATACTGGAGATACAGTATTTGAAATGAAAACACAATATTGATACCATGATCCTCTTAGCTTTATAGTTTTGCAACAAGGATGAGACATGTTTTGGGAATCTAAAATTAGCGCTCTCTTTGTCATCCACTTAGCTAGAGGCTATGTGCCAGCAAGCATGAAGGCCCATTACATAACAACTTTTCATTTTTTTACTGTTCATGTCTGTTTGCCTGGCATTTCATACTACACATCCTAATGCCACAGACAGTCGGACCAGTGCACTCTCTGACCTTTTGACCTTTGCTTTTTTCTCTCTCTGTCTATTCTGAAGGATGATGGCTTGTCAGAGAATGAGCACCAGTTGTCAGTGGCTGGCAAGATCAAGAAACACTTCAACACCGGCCCCAAGCCCGACATCACCACAGCTGGCGTGTCTGTTATAACAGTAAGGATCTCTCCCTCCTACCATTTCAAAACACGGCAAAGTTCCTTCAAATGAACAACTGAACAAAATACCAGCCTTTGCTGACTTCTTCATTGACTTCATCATGCTATACAATTGATACACAATTGCTTTTAACCTACAGGATCCAACACCAGAGGGATTGCAATTGAGGATTTTAATAGACTTAAATTTTTCAGACAGTAGCTGAATCTCTACCAGACCCAGTCCTACTCCTAAAGGGGACGTCAGATAAAGCATTTTGCATTTACAATATATTTAGCAGACGCTGTTATCCAAAGAGACTTACATATATCAATTATATTATAAGGGCCCCCGGAGCAACTAGGGGTTAAGTGCCTTGCTCAAGGGCACAACGGTGTAAGCTGGGTATTGAACGCACAACTTTTCACCCTACTGCATGCTAGCCCAGCTCCCTAGCCACTACGCTACCACTGCCCCGTTTTGAAGCAAAATAAATAGGGCCTCTATCTGCAGCTTTCTCTCCCAAGTCCCGGCTTTGGACACACACACACACACACACACACACACACACACACACACACACACACACACACACACACACACACACACACACACACACACACACACACACACACACACACACACACCATTGACATCATTAAGTGTTAGACTATGCTGGGCCACATCACAAGGGTCAGTCTTTCCTTACAGTCCCAATGCACTATCAATAGCTGAACCAATACCTGATCAACTGTGAAAACAATACCACAAATACAACAAAACAGTGTTGAAAGTGCATTGCAGGCTATACCTTCTAGACAGCACCGTTTTTCTGTATGTACTGAGTGCTGTATGTCCTCATATTTAGGGCTGTTAGTCCTGCTCAGCATAATGCAGTTATTCATCAAGGCGCTTATTGCTTTGTAAAAGGCGCAATTTGATTGAATCTGCACTCACATTTGTCAAGATAATCCAGTTTTTCCTGACATGGTAATGACCAAGCCTTAGACCATTCAAGATGATTTGATAAACTGCAAAGACATATGCCTAATTAATGTTTGATTAAAGGTCTTTGGACGTCAGTTGGTTCAATGTATGAAGCTTCCCTCTTTTGCTTTGGTTCACTTTCATGCTCTTGTAAATCTAGAGAGGCAAATTCACACTTTTAGCTTTGCTTCGTTATCATTAGCATCAACTGTAGTAGCGCCATTGTAGCCCAATCCACTGCAGTCTCATCCAGGAACCCAATACACCATCACTGCGCTGTCATCTAACGTACCTCCTCCCCCATCCTCTTCCTAACCATGATCCTCCTCTTCCTCCTTCTGCTTATTGCTATGGTCTTCCTCTCTGCTCCTCCACCTCCCTCTCCTCCTCCTGCTAACTCTCTGTCACGCTTCTCGACCGACTGTCAGCACTGTTGTCAGGGACGACTATTGGCAGACCTCAGCACATGTCAAGTGAAAGAGTCTGGATGCTTTGTGAGATGAAATAATCATGCTGAGCGGTCTCTTTTGCCTTACAACAGCAAATATCAGATAGCTTAGCACAGGAAAGATGGCTCTTTAAAGACTTTTTACTTTATGGACTATGCACTTAGTGACATTAACAAGTCTTCTTAAGAATATATAGGCCTACAAAATGCTCATGATTTAAGTTTATGATTGGATTAGTTATAGGTAATATGTAAACAAACTCTCAATGTGTGATTTATAAACCGAATGCACATACAGTGGCCTAAAAGCCCTTGAATTTAGTGGAATCAAATGGGTCTGCTCAGATTGCTGTTACCAGTGCTCCCTCTTGTGTATTGCTGTTGTAACTGCATGAGACTTAAAAGTACCTGCTGCCCTGTATTTAGACAGTTTAGATAGATGTACTGTAGGCCTACTTCATTAACATGTAGTTTAGATCTACTTATTTACAAGAACAATGTTTTTCTAATTGCAGTAACATATGTAAAGCATTGCATCACCTAAGGAGGATCTGACTAAATATTTTCGAATTTGAACGTAATGTGGATGTTATATGCATTTAATTTTCTCTGAAACTGTTTTTATTTACATTTATCATTTATGATGATCACAGTAAAGCAGAAGTCAGCACTGAACGCATTGTTGGAAAACATATCCAGGGAAATGCCATTTTTCTCTTTAGCTTTTTGTTCACTCACGTGTAGTATCTACTGTAGATGTGCCGATATTGTATAACACATTTGGATAGGAATAATAGCATTTGGAGGAATCAGTGACTCACTGCCCGTCTGATGATAATTCTGGCCCAGGTAGTAACTGACCCTGGAACAGTTGCTCTGCTCCAGATTCTGTTGCTATGAACAGTGAATAGTCTTTGTTTGAGGCTAAACAAACAGCCATGTCTGTGGTGGTTGACTCAACTGAGTGTGTTGCTACGTCCCGTTTCTCTCTGCTTAGCCGGACGACGGGTTTACCATCAAGCGGTCAGGGTCTCTGGACTACTCCCAGCACCCAGGGATGTATTGGATAAGGTATGCCACACGGTGTAGACGCTAACCCTGCCAACCTACCCCCCACCCCCACTCCCCAACACCACTCCTCTGCAGTGTGTCCATGGCAACGTGCTGGCAGTCACCATCTCTACGGCATCACCAGAGGGCCAAAAAAAAAAACGCATCGCTTCTGACTTTTCTCCTCTCTCATCCCCTCCTCTCACTGCCTCCTCTCTCTCTCTCTCTGCCTCTCTCTGCTCTCTCTCGCTCTCTCTCTTTCTGCTCTTGCTATGCGCTCACTGTGGTGGCTAACTGTACTTGAGCTGTGCTAGCTGTGAGTCACGCCATGTCTCTCACCCCCCCCCCACCACAACCCCTTTCTTTTTCACGTCAGCTTCCTCCATCTCGCGCTCCGTTCCTCCCGGCAGCGTTTTGTCTGGGGAGGCGACCGGGCGGTGACACCCATCTTTGCTGTTGTTTTTTCTGGCGCACAAGCGCATTGTGGTGCACTCTCCGATGTGTTGTTGTGGCGTAAAATGAATGTAATGTATGCCCCTTGCTGAGAGGCAAAGAGGTATAAGTTACATGTAGTTGGAATGTGTTGGTCGTTTTGTATGGGTATGTGTTGGAGTGGCTCAGATGTTGTGTTTATGTCTGGTGTGTGTGTGTAAGTATGTGTGTGTGTGTGTGTGTGTGTGTGTGAGAGAGAGAGAGACTTGTCATTGTGAAGGGGTCTCACTTTTGAGCCATGTGTTTGGGTTGCTGTTGAGTTTGAGTGGTTCTGTGTCGTGGTCATTGTGATTGGACGCTGCTCTTTCTCTCACCTGTGCTTACGGGAGGTTGCTGGGATGCGTTGCCCGGTTCATCCCCTCTTTTTTGTTGCCGTGTGTGTGTGTGTGTGTGTGTGTGTGTGTGTGTGTGTGTGTCCGTTGGTGTGACTTGTGTTGGGTTTTGATGCTGAGATGATCTTGTGAATGAAAAAAAGAGTAGCACTTCTTCACACCACACGCCTTGCCTCTGTACCTTACCCTTTTGTCTTGGATTTACTCAGAATAAAAACACATATTCTTCACCTTACTCTTCCACTGTAGCCTAATCTGTAGCTCTCTACCTCACACGCAGACGCCATGCTAGTGTCTGTCTCTGTGGATTTAGAGATACAGTATGTTCTCAACAGCAGAGCTTGCCACACCCCTCTCTGCTACTGTAGCTCCACCAATCACATCACAGTGATCAGTCAGGTGTTTGACACACATGATTCTGATAGCCAATTGGATTGTGTTTTGACCACTCCGGGGCTTGTGAGGGGGGCTGGCTCGCAGAACTGCTTTGCTGGACACTGCAGGGTCCCAAGAGTATTCCAAAAGCATCACAGAACTTGATTGTCATGAACTGTTAAATAAAATAAAAAAACTTACCATGAGCTTAATGCTGTGATTCTTTTGGAAGTGACCCAAATTAAGATGTTTCTGTGGTTTTATGATTCTCATCTTGCACCAGTCCCAGTGGCAAACACACACATGCACACACACACACACACACACACACACACACACACACACACACACAAATGCACACAAATGCACACAGTGGATAAGTTGCCCACAGATCTAACTAGTCTCTCTGTGCCCCCCTCCCCGGCAGACCACCGCTCTTGATAAGGAGGGGCAGGTTTTCCGACGAAGACGCCACCAGGATGTGAAGTCCCCTGCACTGTCGGTCCCCCAGCCCCGGGCCCCCCAGCCCCGCCTTTCCCCTGCCCGCGTCCCCGCCAGCCTCTCCCCAGCTGAGTTCACCTCCGAATCCGAGGACTACTCCCCCAGCTCCGCCGAGACCGTCCGGTCACCGACCTCGCCCTTCTAACACCCCAACCTCTCCCAGATGACCCGCTGACAGGGCAGCCCTCCCCTTCCCCAACCTCCGACCCAAACTCCCCTTATCAGTCAACAGATATGGAGGGATGATGTGGGGGAGGAGAAGGAGTGGTAGAAGAAGCAGTGTGTGGTTGAAATGACAATGGTGCAATTCCCTAAACAGCACATTGAAGCTGCATGTTCACCGGGGAGGCATACAGTAACCTAGCGTGGTGTCTCGATAGTGTTAAATATTTATTGGTCATTGGATCACAAAGCACTATTTGTTCTAGATTGGTGACGGTTGAGTTGGCACTGTTATGGAGCCCCGCAGAGAGTGTCAGTGCAAAATCTGGATCACTTTCGAACCATCCCATTTCAAATGCATATTTTTTTATTAAGGTTGCTTCTTCCAACACACACACACACACACACAGACCCCCCCCACCCACACACACACACACACACACACACACACACCCCACACACACACACACCCCACACACATACGCACCCACACATACAAACACGTTAAGCCTTATTTCTTGTGATTGAGTTCTGTCCTGTTTCTTTGGACACTGAGGCCCTCTAGTGGTAATGTGAAAGACCTGCAGTAAATTTGCACGAGTCACTGGGACAAATCTGTAAGCGTCTACAACGCCGGCCATTTGGTGGTGTTGCAAGATGGCACACTGACTGATCAGCTTCTTCCATATAAGTGACAAAACCTCACATGCCCAGAAGATGGGCTTTTTATGTAATATTTTGTATTGAAGTTCATACATTTGAAATTTTTTTATTAACATTTATTTTAACTTATTTGCTTCACTTTCAGTTTGAGCTATTTTTGAAGTAAAAGAAGAAACAAAAGAACAATTACATAGGTCCATGTTATTTTAATTTCACAAAATCACTTTCTAGTGGCCTCTGAGATGTTCTATACCAATATGTGACACCTGAAATGTACTGTATAATATTTTGGTGGACATGTGGCAGTAGAACCAGTACTGCACAGGGTGGAGCATATGTTTTTTATATTATTTTTATTTTGGTGCTGACATTTAAAAAAAAAAAAAAATTCGACAATGTACATTGTTTGAGAATAGTAGGAAATGCTGCTATGTCCAGATGTTGCAAACACATTTGTAAATGTTTCAGACCAGTACATGACTACTTTATGGGTGTCTTGGACACGCCTGTTATAGTGAAGTATACTAGCTTCTTGTAGACCTTATTAGAGCTTTGTTGGCCTGTTGGTTCAGACTCTTCTATCTGAAGACAGTAAAGGAAAAAGGAAACGGATGTATAAGAGAATATAGGGTCATAGGGTTACGTACAGATCAAGTGCAGTTTCTCATGTCATGTAAGAAACATGCCGAGATTTCAACACAGCACAAAACAGACATTTAACATTTTAATCATAACCCTTATGTAACCGTCCATGGTTTGTGATTGTAAAAATAGAAAATAATAAATCATGTATTTCTTAGCTATAGTCCACTTGGGGCAAACAGGATATAGCAAATGAGAGACTCAAGCACAGTAGTTAGTCTTTGTTGGGACAACACTGATGTCAGAGACAACACTGATGTATATGAATAGAGATTTTACAAATTTCAAGTGTCTGCAATATATGGGGCTATGTAGCATTTGAATGTGAAGATCTCCATTTTGCCTGAGTTGCCAGAGTTTTCCATGATTAAGGCAGAGTATGGTGGCCATAGCCAGAAACTGAATACATTTGTTGTCAGTATGATGGATACAATGCATTTAATGAACCATTTTATTCTGGTCTTGGGGTTGTGATCAGATGATTTTAGAGCCTCTCAATTGGGTTAAAAAAAGAAAAGTAAAATACTTTTGTAAAAGAAAAAGACAGAGAAGGAGAGCTACATGTAATTCTGGGCAAGCCCACAACAAATAACTAAGAGTATTAGTGACCGTCACAATACAGAAGTTAACAGTATATTGAATGTAATTGGTCCAAGTGACCAAATGTCACGATAGCACATAACATAATACTAAACAAAAGAAAAATAATTGTAGGTAGTGTAATTATCCAGTTGACCTGTACTCCTACTCTATATGTAAAAATGACACGTGTGAAATGATAGTTTAGTTCAGCGCGTGCTTCGAATAAAGTACAAATGAGATTAATTTTATGACCCATTTGATCTCCGAAAAGCGACAGTTCACTATTTTACTGCCTTGTCCTCTGAATGCGCTCTCAGCTAACATTCAAGCCACTTTACAATACCTACAGCTATACATTACACACTAAATACAGCTCTGGAAAAAAACTGACCATTGCAAGCGAATCATTTTTCTGGTTTTACTATGTATCCGTTTGTGTTTTAATGAAATTAACATTTTATTTCTTTCAAATTAGTTTTTATCTTTTTGTTTTCCAGAGCTGTATCTATTCTACCGTCAGACAATGTATACCAGTATCTAAACCAATGTTTCAGAGATTTTACAGATCATACATTCAGTTTTACATTTGACCGTCTGTTGTGTACAATTTTCATCTTTTTTGTGTAGACTGATCTGTGTATGTTAAGTGTATTATGAACATATTTCATTTGGTCCACTTTGTTCAGTGTGACGTTCAGAAGTGCTTTGGACCCAGTGGATGTCACTGTGGCCTAGTGCACACTCTTCAATCGAAGTCCCCCCCCCCCCTCCCCCCCATGTGCATGTGTGTAGGTGTGCTTTTGTAAGTGAATGACTAGTGCTCTCATACGTTTTTTTTTTCTGTTGTAGGTCCACTTGAGTGAATTTTTGGGTTTGGGTGTGTTTGTTTCTCCCACTGTAAAATGTGATCCCAAAAATGAACCGGTTCAAATAAATGCAGCACAAACAAGTTGACAATTCAGTTCAAATTAGCATATGTCACAGTGACAGAAGTTGACACATTACATGGCTGAATTTTAGCGACTGTAAATCGGGTGTGTATGACAAGCACAAGAAGGCATGTAGTTTTGCTATTTGCTATATGGCATGCATTTTCCTTTGTTAAGAGAAATGTTAAGATAATGTTTGTAATTGTCTATACATAACATTCTGTAGAAGAAAAAAAAAAACATGTGACAAGACACTGTATGCAGATTGATCCCAGAGTCTGTCTTAATGTAAGAGTGAGTGATGTAAGGAAATAAGGAATTAATCATTTCAGTGCATTTTCCTTGAATGTAGTATGGTCAATGGTCCATAGTACTCAGTCTCTTTGTGTTTCCATCTAGTAGTTTAAAGGCTTTCTGGACGACATTTGGAGGAGTGTAATACCATTGCTTCTATGTGCAGTAGCAGCCAACATTGGTGCACTCAGCCGAAAACCAAACATGAATAAACACATTTCCTTCATCTTGTGCGTGTGTCCGTGTGTCCGTGAACAAGTGCATGTGTCTTTGCTTTATTTTTACTTTTAGATTTCTTTTGAATATGATTTATAGTCATTGAAAAAACCCTGCATTCTAATATATGTTCAGTGCAGTGATTGGGCTTGTGAACAGAAGCTTAAAAATGTGAATCTACATTATAGAAGAATGCTCTGTAGTGTTAAGCTTTACTTTACTTTTGCCTTTTCAAAAATTACCTTGGCTATTGCTGTGAAATTAACCAAGAATCATAAATTGTCCCTTACAAAAAGTCAAGAACTGGCCGAAAATTCAGTTTATCACCTTTTATTATAAAAACAACCGAAGGAAATCATTTCAACTTATTGTACAGTTACCAATTTAGATATATCAGCATTAAGTTATGTTGAACAGCTTGAAACGAATACTGTGTAAACAATGAGCTTCAAATGTGTGACAAGTCAATAAAACAGCAGGTCTATAATAATAATAATAATAATAAAAACATGAAATCAATATTTTCAAAGCAGTAATACATAAATAATAAAATCACAACAAAAATATGGTTCATTAGCAAAACTCCCTCTTGTCACGCAAGATTCCCCGCTATATTCAAAATATCTTGCATCATTAACATTATTATCAAATCTAAAATATGATGCCCGAGAAACAAACAAAAAAGTCAAGTACACAGCACCATCCCTGTGCATCAGCAAATCCTGCATGCAAAGCCAAAGGGTAGTCTTTCTGCAGACACATGGAACAGAAAACACAGAGAAGGCAAAATTAAACAATTGCATATTGTTTAGTTTATCTTCAACTTCAACTTAAGATGGCATGTTTTACATGTGCATCATAAAACACGGTAACAGTAACTTACTCTATTCAAAAAATAGTTCAAAATCAGTTTTTGTTTGACAACTACTCTTTTGTGTATTGTGTTTTATTTAAATTGTTTACAGGACAAAATGCCAGTTGTCTATGCTGAGTCTTGAGTGTTTTTCATGATTTTACAAACAGATACTAATATTGCTTATTGCCTCATGGTTTTGAAACATAAAGTGTGATGGGTGGTGTGTGACACTAGAATGAACATAAGACAGTTTCTTACTGCAAAACGTGCTGTAGAACAACTAAGCACACACAGTTATGTGTGGTATGTTCTCAAGCATAATGGAGCTATGGCACGAAATTTAGTTGGGCCAACTCCCTTCCCATTACGTTCTCTCTCCCTCTCCAAATATGCTAACAATTGAGTGGTATCTCATCTGACTCTCTATGACAGTGTATCACGGTCAATCAGTCCATTTCCACCCACGACAAAAAATGCACACTGATATGTAAGTGAAACTAAAATTATAAATAAAAAAGTAAATAAAATATCAAATTACATATAATTACATCCACTGATGTCCATTCTTCCCCTTCCTGCCCCAATCTAAATGACTGGCACCTGCCAAAAGTTTTATGTACCTTGTTTGTATCCTATTTTCTTTACCATGACAGTCTACAACTAAATCACTAGATCACTATATAAAAAGGAGTGGAACTACACAGTCATGGTAGTAGTCTGCAAATTGTCACCCTTCAGCTCTCACCATTTACACATTTGGATTAAATTGTCAGTGAGTGTGATGTAATTGTTGCATGTCTTATGTTGTGTATAAAAAAAAATAGAAAGAAACGGCATATAGCAAAACAAACAAACAAAAAAAGCAGCACTGTGCAAAAATTTCCTGCTGATTATGTTTGCGATACATTGTAGACTCGGGGAACATGAAATGCTTTCACAAATGACCGGTCACTTTGAATTTGGTTAAAGGAAGTGGCCTAGAAACAGTTACATACTCGTTATTACAAATGGGTTTCTTGTTTGGCGGGAGACCACCATTGAGCGGATGGGCACTGTCACAACAGCAGACGTTCAGACAGACAAGAGACTCTGCGTGCTGAAATGTGGCCTCAATGATGGAGCCTGGTGGACTATGGCAAAGACAGCACAGACGCAATGATAAAACGTTTACACACTAAAACTAACAGTATTGGAGCATTTGCACAACAAGGTCTCCTACTTCCCCCAGTATTCTCTAAGGAGAAGAAATATAGTCATTCTCTCAGGACCATTATATAATGCTTACAGTATTCATATTTCAAATCATAACAGGAGAGAAATGAAATATGTCCTTTAGCAGTGATGGCAAGTGGTGCATCTGGCATACAAATGTGTAGTGTATAAATGTTGGTTATAGATCTTTTGTCTGCTGTTTTAAGTATTGTATTTCACAGTCTGGAACATAGTATGGACATAGAATTCAGGTAGAATGAAAAAAAAAAAGTTTATCATGTTTTTTTGTCATTATTCTCTGCAAACTGCATAAAATTGAACTTATATAATACTTAAGAATTTAGAATTCCCAACTTTTTCCGTTAGATGTCTTTTTTTTTTTGCTCCCTCAAGTCCTTCTACGTCTCCTTATACGGAGATTTGGAGATTTCTGCACCGCTGCCAAAGACAGAACAGCTCAGCAGGCATCCCGGAGGACGTGATGTAGATGCACTGGGGTCCAGAGTCTCACTGATGGCATCTGCTGGTCATCTCTCATGGATTTCACACCAAAGGCGCCAAAAGATCAACAATCTCTCCCGACATCTTTCACATTTCTCTATCCATTTTCCTTTTTCTGTTCCTTTGTGTTCTATCGCTCCATTTTCATTCTCTGCTGTACTTAAGTTGAGCCCGGTGGGCTCCTGTGCCCACACCCTGCTCATTGGCGGCGGTAGCTGCCTCCCTAGCTCCCTGGTGTGGTCCTCCTCCTCCTCCTCCGCCTCCTCCTCCTCCTCCTCCTCCTCCATCTGCCCCCTCCTGTCCTGGGTATTCCCTCTCCTCGTCTCTCAGTAGCGGTTCTGGTGCTCGTAGTGCCAGCGGTTGAAGTCGATGTTGAATGCCACGATGCTACCAGACGCCATGCCAGTGATTAAAGTCCTGTGATGGGGGGGGGAAACACATGAATCAAGTTTGTGTATATGTGTGTGGGTGTCTGAGAGAGAAAGAGACAGAGTGAGAGACATAGAGAGTGAGAGAGAGTGTGTGTGTGTGTGTGTGTGTGTGTGTGTGTGTGTGTGTGTGTGTGTGTGTGTGTTTGCACATGTGTCTCTGTGTGCATGTGTGTGTTGTAAGTGCTCACACATGTCTTACATGCACATCAACATGTGACCGTGCCTGTAGTGCTGACAACTAGGGGAATTCTGCAGGAATAACAGAGCTTCCTGTTACTGCCACCCCCTCCTGGTAATGAATTAAGCTGCACTCAGGGGTCAGCAGTAAAAGTGACTGTAAATTACGGGCTGGGGGGGGGGGGGCTGCTTCTGGTGCCTCAGGGCCCAGCAGCAGCAATGGGGGCATCTGGCCTTGTGACTGTGGCATTCAGGGGCACCGAGCCCACCGCAGCCAGGGTCATGGGGGAACACACACCCTCGGGCCAGTTAGAGTAGAGGGCATCTGGGGCGCTCGGACATACCACTGTATACTCCCTCAGGCTTTTTAATTCTCTTAGCGTGGACATCAGGGGCAAGCATAGGAGAGTGTACAGTAGAGATGTATGTGTCCTGATATAGCTCTGTATTAGTTGGTGCTTTTGCAATTCCTCCTTTTCACTTCAAAAAAGGGCTGAAATGTGGAGGTTAAATGTGGCTTGTTGTTCAGAAACTGGGCCTCGTGTATGTTCTGTTGAATCTAATTCTGAAGAAGTGCTTCTTTTGGAAGCAATAGACAAGTGTGTTGCATGTTTTGCTTTGATGCTAAATGATGTGCACTTAAATAGATCTGCTCTGACTGTGGCACATTTCACACATCTGCTGGATGGCCCCTTAATCAGGAACAGGGTCAGTCCTGAGTCAGATGCAACAACGACTCTCATTAAAACCAACACAGAGTGTGTGTGTGTGTGTGAATGCATGTGTGTCTTGAAGAGTGTTTTGAAAAGCGCTAAATGTATTATTATTATTATTATTATTATTATTATTATTATTATTATTATTATGTGAGAGCATTTGCGCACAATACCTCTCGTATGACTTTACTTTAACAGCCTCTCATTGTCTCTATGGCAACCTGTTTCTATTTAAGGCAAACAAAGGGGGGCAGTCTTGATGCTTTGTTTCTGCAACCCCCGCCCCACACACACACACACACACACACACACTCTTAAATGCGCACTGACAGCCATGAAATGAGCACGGCCACATCTACAGCCCTTTCATCTACAGCATTAACCCCTTTATATCTCACACTCGACAACACACTTCCGCCAAACGACCGCCGCACGTCCCTCGCCATTTGTCTCGTCTGCTCAGACGGGCTGTTATCGTTGTGCGGCGGCGGCGGCGCTGACGGGCAGTGGCGGTGGCTCACCTCTGGTCGTGCGACAGGTCCATGGCGCGGATGCCGGCGTCGCAGCCGGGGTAGATGTAGAGCTGCTTGAAGTCACAGGCCTGCCACACCTCCACCACGCCATTGTCTCCACCCGTCACCAGGTTCTGCCCGTCGCTGCTCAGGAGGATGGCCTGGGGGAAAGAGTTTAGCCAGGTTACTACGGACTTGTGGTGCAGGACACAACTACCACAAGGGGCCTTCACTGCACTGAAAAAGAAAGATTGAGAGCTATGCATGCAATCTACAACAGTCACATTTCCTGGGAGGGTGATTTGGGTAGTTCTACACAGAATTCTGGACAGGTTCTAGCTTCTAACTATAGCTATGTTTACCAAAAAACAAATGGACAAAAATAACAAGGCATTTAGCTGACCTCAGACCTATCACACCAATCTTAAAATTGGATCATTTAAAAAAAAAAATCCTTAAAAACATCTATAGTTCTTTGAGGGAATAAGCTAAGAAGCCTGTCAGAATTCTACATTACAGACTTGTTCTAGGTTAAGGTCGCTTCTATTTTCAACATTCAATTTTCACTTTATTTCAAGAATGTTCACATACGCTGTCTTTGTACTGATATAAATGGGAGAAATATACTAAATGTGAACAGTCTTTTTTCTTGATCGAAGTCATTGTTTGTAAACTAATAAATTTCCTCTTGGCAGCTGTAAATTCCTTTTATTCATTCTGAACTCATGAATGTGCGATTGTCTGATAGCTTCTGACTTGCCTTGTGACAATGTCTGCTTTTATATTTCAGCGAGTATTTTCCTCAAGATTCTTCCATTTAAGGCATTACAACAAAAACAGGAAAAGATCCAAATCTACTCAGAGGTGTAGCATTCTGCTCAATCTCACAGCATTTCAAACCAATCTGATAAAAGCGTCTCCTTTTCTGCTTACTCACACACCCTGCTCTCTTCAGTCACGTCCATTTCTCCTGGACAGACAGGGGATTGCGATATCACATAACAAAACCTCAAAACAAACCCAACTCCACAGAAGTCCAGACCCAAACTCCATTATCTGACACTGCCCACTTCATTCCAAACGTTCCAGTGCTTCAAGTGTGACAGAATTATAAACTATTCTGTGTGCGACCTGTGAGATTAAATAAATAAAAGCTGTGTGTGTGCGATCCCTCTCCCTGCTGACGGCTGTTGTGTGGGGAGTGCTTTTTGGCTCACCCGCGTGGAGTCGTTGAGGTCCATCTGGGCCAGCAGTTTGCCGTTGATGCTGAAGTTGCAGAAGTGTCCGCGCTCGTAGTAGATGATGCAGTGGCCTTCGCTGGACACAGAGATGAGGCGCGGAAGGGCGCAGAGCTCGGTGCCCTCCAGGGCCCGCAGCAGGTCCCCAGTGATGGTGTGCACCAGGCATGGACCCTCTGCAGGGCCACACACACACACACACATACACACACACAAATGCACGCACACACGCATACGTACACACGCATACGTACACATACACACACACACACATATACATACACATACACAAAAAACACATAAGAAGGGTCTTCAGGGCTTTAATAGGATATAAGGGTAAGACATGTCTTATGTTGAGTGCGGTGCTTTCTTTTCACTGACCCCTGGCTCCGCTGATGACGAGGCCCAGTTCAGCACACACGGACACACACACCACCTCGTGGTCGTGACCTGTCAGGACTGCCCGGGGAGCCGGGTAGTCACCTGCAGATGCAAGAGAAGTAACAAAACAAAGAAATTACACCTCAAACAAGTCTTTCTGATGTGGCCTCTATGCACTGGGTCAGGCTACCATCTTGCTGCTAGCTAAGGAGATCCATTGTGATGAAACGCTGAGAAAACAGAGAGTCTGAAGAGAGACACCTCTGAACTCCTTGGTCAACAATATGGCAAATATTCCGCACCTCCTCTAAGACTTCCTTACAGCCTAACACACAAGACCCAAAATTGAATTCAACACAATAGTTTTTTCAGCACCATTGTCTGCAGTGCATTCATATTTCCCACTTTAGCATGGCTTGAATATTGGACAATGCACATTTAACTCACATAGTTTGAGTTCATCTCACCCTATCATTATTCACCACTTAAGTTGAACCTCGCCATAAGTGCATTTTCACTTGTTGTGTTTGACCCAGTTATCTATAGAAGAATCAATAGGCCAGAAGTGTATATCTCCGTGCGGGTCCATGACGTGTGCTGGTGTGCTGCTGTGTGCTGCCTGCTGGTGGGTGCTGTCCATCAAGCCCTGTGGATTGCAGCAATAAAGCTGTCCCCTCGAGAGCACGGACTGACACACGCCTGCTGCCTCCACCCACCCCTTTAATTGTCATGGAAATGAGGTGTGTGTGTGTGTATCAGCTGGATGTGTGTGTGTGTGTGTGTGTGTGTGTGTGTGTGTGTGTGTGTGTGTGTGTGTGTGTGTGTGTGTGTGTATGTGCTTGTGTGTCTGTGTTCATGTCAATATGTATGCCAACATGCAATTGTGTGTGCACTTATTCATGCATTTGATATGAGCGTGTTTGTTTGGTGTAAATGTGTGTGTGTGTGTGTGTGTGTGTGTGCATGTTGTGTCTGTGCCGGGGTGTGTGTGTATCACATGATGCCACAGGCGACTAGGCTTCTTCCTCTCTGTCACATGATTGATGAGGAGAAGGGGAGAGGTTAGTGGGCTATTTCCAAAGGCACCTGACCACACCCACACCAGCTGATGGGCGTGGCAGACGCACACACACACACACACACACAGCTCCATCATGCTGTGCGACAGCTCTGTTTTTAAAGCATCCCCATTCGGCTTTGCATCGCTGAAAACCAATTTCTATACTTAATCAGCTTGAGAAAATATACACACTTTCTGGTTAATAGCAGGCTCAGAAAACGAATAAAGTTGAACATTTTCAAGCTTTTCATGAAACTTCCTTGATCTGTAACAAGTGCCATTATAAAGCCAGAGGGCCCTGATGAAACAGTGTAAAGAGCTTTGTACATCACCAATGAGATATTGATGTCTCAGAGCTCACAGAAATACTACAGACAGCACCAAATAAATACTCATATGAAAGAGAGGTCAGCCACAGAAAGAAACATGGTGGCAGTTTTGACTGGTGCATCCGAAATGTAAAGTTGACAAGTAAAGCACTCATCTTGGCGAATGATCTCTGCAGGTTCACGGGCAAGTGAATGCACACGTCAGTGAAGTTTAACACTCTGGTCCAAGTGGAACAGCATTACAAAGGCAGAGAGCCCTGTGGTGTAATCAACTTCATTAGTGACATAAGGAGCTGTGGTGTCATTAGCTAAAGAGATCAATGGTGATCTTCATCACTGTAGTAAACATGATCCTCTGGAGGATAGACTTTAGCCGCAAACACTCCATACCACAGCTTCTCCACAGCGGTTTCAGATGCAGTTACACAATCACACCAACCAAGGAGGAGAGAGGAGAGTGTGCTCTGGTGATGCTATAGTACTTTTGGTAACACTTTACTTGACAGTATCGACATAAGAGTGACATGACACTGTCATGACACATGAAACCTAACCCTAACCCTACCCTAATCCTAACCTCTAACCCTTATCCTATAACCCCAACCCCAACCCTAACCCTAATTCTAAACCTAACCCTAACTCTAACCCTAACTTGTTATGAGAAAAACCGAACGTCACTTAACAGAAGCGTTATGTCATAAATGTTTATGACTTGTTTATGACACGTTCATGGCAGTGTCATGTCACTCTTATGTCGACACTGTCAAGTAAAATGTAACCATACTTTTTCATCGACAAATATTTGGCCTAAAACTAGTCTCCCTCTCTCTACAGAAGGTGTGCGAGATGTGTCATTTTATGCCATTTTATTTAGAGAAATATGATTCTTTGGGTCACTGCTTACATGAGTTGACCACAGCATGTGGGTCTGATGGATTGTGTCACTATGAGAAGTATTAGACAGTACATCCCGCTGATGCCATGTTGAGAACCGGCTGTGTGCAGTGACAATCAATACAGAATCTGCCACTGCAGCCTAAGAGTACATGAGTGCTGATTCAGAACGAATGTCCATCTCTTCCACCTGCAGACCTCCCTACACTGGGGACCCAGGGGTGCGATCGATGGAGGGGTCCAGGGCCGATGGCTGCTTGTCAGGCCCGGCGTGGAGCAGCAGGGATGGGGGACGGGACATGTGTCAGAGCCGGGCTCTCTGGGGACCGGGAGCGGAGAGGCTCCACAGAGGGGCTCTTTGCCACTCACCTGCCCTCACTTCATCCCACCTCGCCTCGGCCTCACAAAAGAATTCAATCAGACCGGCACCGGGGCCCGCTCCAATACGGACATGCTGGGGGGGGGGGGGTGTCCCAGGGGCCAACACTGAGAGTGCAGCCACAATTACTTTGAACTACCACACACACACACACACACACACACATAATACAGGTCTGAAAGGCAGAGGGTCTGATTGAGCTGAGACTGATTTTAATTATCAACCATTTAAAATACACGCCGCAGAGCTGGCCCCCTTTTCTTCCCGCACGCCTGCAAAATCAATTTCTGCCACCACCGCTACCACTACCCAGGGGGGAGCCGCACGCCATCCAGGACAGGACGGGGCGAACGGAGAGAGAGAGAGAGAGAGAAAGAGAGAGAGAGAACGAGAGAGACAGAGAGAGAGAGAAAGAGAGAGAGAGAGCTCTGAATATTCACACCACGTCCCCATTCTGCTCCATGGAGCCATGCCTTTGTCAGGAGTATAACACGCATGAAATGACCCCCACATGCTCCCGTTGCTCTCAGGGGGACCAGCGGATACTGCAATTACTTTGCAGGGTGGAAAAGGAACGATAGTAGCCACGTTGCCATGGCTGGTTACGGGTAGGTTTCATGGCCAGGGCTTGAGCTGCGAAGACCGAGACCAAAATCTGTGTTGACGGTGGACAATTTTAAAGATTAAATATTCCCATGAAATTCAGTTGTGTCTGGGGAAAAGAGGGGGCTCTGGGACTTTTGTGTTTGACTGCTTTGTGTTGGTGTGAAACATTCCAAATGCCCAAGTCCTTTGTATCAACTTGAAGCATTTTGAGTCACAGGCGAAACAATATTTTTAACAACAATATATCTTAAATCAGAAAATCAGATTTTTTTAAATGTATTCCAAGCTATGATTACAAAAGACACAGCAATGTTGTGCTCAGGAATTCTTACAACAGCTTCTGCAATAGCCATAAACAGCCACTAGAGTGCACTCTGGTGATCACTTCCACGTTTTGCTTCCCAGCACCTTAATCTGTCTCCCATAATGCTTCCAGCGATTTGCCTAGCAGTCTGTCTTTGGGCCCAAAGCTCCATTACAGTATGCATGTAATTGTGTTTATAATCATTACATACAAGGCAAAACAAAACAAATAGGACACCCAACTTCCTTTCTACATCCTAATCATCTGTCTCAATGATTCAGTGACAAACACTATTACATCTGATAAACACCACAAACGGAACTTACGAATCCTATAAGAAAGAAACAATCTCAACAACTTCATCTATCACAGCAGTTTGCAACAGTTTCCAGTTTTCATCATTCCTCGGAGACATTCAAGATAAAAAATTTTCAGGATTTGCACTGCGTAATGTGCTACCGGCTCATGGTCTGGTGGAAGGTGCATGGTAAGCACTACTGGTGCTAATATCTTGGGAATTGTGTTTTCCTCTCTTGGCTACTTGAGTGGGTCTGCACGCTGCTAATTGGAGGCAACCATGCTGAAATTCTTAATTAACTGTCTGAGCTACTCCAGAGTTAATTATAAAACACTCACACCTAAACCACAGCGCCTGACACTTGGAAACGCAGGATCACACACACACACACACGCACACACACACACACACACACACACACACACACACACACACACACACACATACACACACACACATACACACACACACACACACACACACACATACACACACACCAATATACTGATTGCTAATTTGTTGTTTGCAGTTGGAAGTCCAATAATAGGCGAACTGAAAAGAGACGTGGAAATTAGAGACACAGAATCACAGGCTACAAATTCAGCTCTCATTAGTCCAGTGAAAAAAAATGGACCAAAGAAACACTGCACCGTAAAAAAAGGCATGATTTTCACTGACTGATCAAAATTAGGAAATGGATGACATGAGGTTTTCCACTGACCAGACCCTCTGCATTAACATTCCCCACAGTGAACAACATGCATCTGTGTACTTCTTTGACTTTGTTGCAGATCTACAGTAGCTCTGGTCAATGGATCCTATACCTCTCTGACTTGTGATTTATGTACGCATGTTCTCATATTGTCATTTTCACCTATTGTCCTACAGAGACTGGCCTTTAACAAAGAAGGTGGTTGTGACGGTGCATCTGTATGGAAAGCATAATTGCTTGGTAGCCATCGATATAAACCATAAGAGTGAAAATGATTAATGTGAATTCAACAGGGTGGATTGTGTTTTTCTGTATGGAGCGCTCTATCAGACACAGGTGAAACAAAAAAAAATGCCCTCAGAGAAAAAAATAGCATTGCCTAACAGAAAAAAATACACTTATGGTGGAAACATTTTGTTTTGTTTGAAAATAGGAGAAAAACAAACATCTGTGGCATGTAACAGATGACACAAAGATATCTACTACCATCTATTTAGGCATGTGCAAATTAGAGCAATTAAGACAAGCAATGGCAACGTATGCCGTGTTAAATAATATTATTCAATGAAATCCATGGCATTTCTGCTAGCCGAAGCTTATGTACAGCTAATTTTGGTCCGGAGTTTTGCCATGACAGAATTAATCCTCTCCATACCATTTCTCTGAACCTGGTGTGTGTTATATTTCTCTATATGTTTCTTTGTAAGTCGCTGTGACGGTGCCACTGGCTCACTGTTGTTGGGGTTGTCTCCGATGATGTGGTGGCGTCCACTCCAGTACCAAAGCAGCAGTGTGGCGTCTCTGGAGCCTGACACAATGTAACAGTCGCCCCCGATGTAGGACTCGGAGCGGGCCAGACACGTCACCACGTCCCAGTGGCCGAACACGATCTGGGTGAGTTTGCCTGAGAGCGGAAAGGCACATATTCAGGTGAGGCAGAGGACAGCAGCTTAGGTAACATGAATGGGTTCTGATATGAAGATATCCATTTCATTTCATTTCATTCATTTCTTACAAAGAGAGACCATTTCAAGAAGAAATACAGAGTTCTACAAACTCAAATATCTCAAGTATTGCTCTTATTTAAAAAAGAAAAGATTTATACAACGTTATTAGCAGACTGTTACAGATATGAGGAAGAAACCAGGGTTAAGTCCTCTATGGATCAGTTAGAGTAAACAGAGAACAAAAAAACAACAGCTCAACAATTAGATCTTAAATAGCTTTCAGAAATCCAGCAACTACAAGAGAGCTGCAAAAACATGTCATTTACCAAGCAATTCCAAATGACTGATGGGCTTTCTGGAGGGAGCCCTTTTTATAACAAAATGGCTTCCACCTGCGGCCAAATCTTTGCCACTCAGTGCCGCCATCAAAACAGCCCATGGGCTGAGGTGGCACTGACGGAGACTGCTCTACCGCGGCCTCTTAACACAGCGTTGTGTGCGAGGCCCCCTGTGAGTGCTTACACACTCTCCACCTCCGCCTGCAACGCCGCTATTAGAGTAATTGAGAGGCTCAGTGGAGAGGTACAATTATGTGGGAATAAACCCATAAATGAGGAGCAGGTCATGTTTTATGTACGCAAACCACTTCATGCTATACCCTAGCTAATAATTATGAAAATGTAGATTAGATTTTCGCTTTATTTGAAGTCTTAATGATTAAGTGATTAGCATTAACACACACACACACACACACACACACACACACACACACACACACACACACTTAAACAGAGCATACTGGTATTCTGTGGAAAATTAGTGCTGAAAGTGATCTGTTACAGCTCAATAAACCAACCGCACACGCAAGATTTTTATGACATATGTTTTCAGGTATGTCATTTCATATACAGTACAGTCTCCTAGACTTTAAACCTCGAGTATACCTGTCTCAGATGAGTAGACCCGGAAGCTTTTGTCCCAAAATCCACACACCAGGATGTAGCGGTTATCAGCGGTCACCACAAAACAGTGGGAGTTGATCTGAATGCTCTGGTCCACCAGGTCAGTGATCTGCCTTTTGTTCACTCCAGAGTTGTTGGCTAGAAAAATACGGGTGCTTATTAGCAGCTATTAGACATCAATTATCGCTCAGTGTGATTGCTAACAGCTGCTCAGTTGCATGTCATCCTGTCTAGTGGTTTTCTCCTTTGGGCAACAGTAAAAAAGAATGTAGGGATTATGATTATGATTTTTTTTTTCAAGGAGATGAGTTGTTATGCTCACCAATCAGAGAGTCCATCTCTATGGGGAGATGATGGGCTTGCTCAAGGGAGTAGCCAGGTGCTCCTCGAAGACCTGGACACATATGGACACATGGATACAAACAGGCAATCACACACATATAGTGAAAACACAGCCTGTGAATGAGATGCCATTTCCCGTCACAATACACAAAAGATACACATGCTTTCTATCAACCACCCACTCACCCTGTCAAACACACACACACAAATACACACAAATACACACACACACACACACACACACACACACACACACACACACACACATACACACACATACACACACACACACACACACACTCTGATTGCCAAATTCAAGGCTGGTTAGTGACCTCCAGTATGACCGTGGGGAGGATTTGGAAGGCCACCAAGAAACGATTTCCACACGGGGATTTTATTGATTTCTTTTTTAGCCGACCTGTCAGAGGCAGCGCAAAACTATTACCCCCCAGAGCCCCGCCACGGGGCAGAAAGGGGGGCGGCCATTTTGTGTGCGCTGAAACAACATGCTGGGAAAATATAGCTGCCTTATTATGGCCATTATTGCAGGAGACTCCACAAACACTAGTAATTCCCTCCCAGGCAGGAAAAGGAGCGGGGCTCTCGCACCTGCGATCGTTAGCGTCCGAGCCCCGCGCTGCCCCGACCTGGTGGACTCTTTTGGTCCAACGCTCAGTGCGGCCTGGCGGTGACAGATGGGGAGGTGTGAGCGGACTCATGTGTGTTTGTGTGTGTGTGTCTGCGTGTATTGTTGTTGGTTTTGGCCAGTTGCCACACAGAATGACAGTTCTGCACTTACAAGTATATGCATGTTGCCTACACACTGCTCAGAAGCCATCTACCTAGTGATATTCTTGTGTAGAATCCATGCATGTTATATCATGTGCTGTTGAAGAGTGATACATGTGTATGTTAAAGAGTGTTGGGGTTGGTTTACTGATCAGGTAATACTATTCCATGGAACGAGGTGGCCCTGGACCAGCATGCATCCCTAAGATCGCATTCAAGCCAGATCAGCTCCAGTTCTGCTCCTGAGTCAGGCACTGGCCACCTCGTTCCATGGAATAGTATTACCTGATCAGTAAACCAACCCCAACACTCTTTAACATACACCATGTTAACACTCTTCAACATGCACATGATATAACAATGCATGGATTCTACACAAGAATATCATCTAGGTAGATGGCTTCTGAGCAGTGTGTAGGCAACATGCATATACTGTAAGTGCAGAACTGTCATTCTGTGTGCAACTGCCAAAACCAACACATGGATTTTACATTAGAACATCAACTCAGTAGGTGGCACTTAAGGAGTGCACATGTGTATGTGTGAATTTATATGTATGTCAGTGCAGAAGGTCCAGGCATTTTAAGAGCATACTCTGTGTAACTGCATACAGGTATAAAATGTGTCTAGTGATCCTCGCCTGTTATCCACTCACCCACGGTGTTGTGCCAGCGGTTGACGGCGAACAGGCGGCTGCAGGTGACGGTGACGGCGGCGGGGATGGCGAGGTGGGGCAGCGTGTTGGCGGCCACGTGCGTGACAGGCGAGTTGGACGGGAACTTGAGCACCATGATGACGTCCTGCTGCATCTGGTCCTTAAACATCAGTGGACTCTGGGGAAGGAAACACTGTTGAGCAGAACAGAGAGGAGGAGGGAGAGGAAGCAGAGGAGAAGAGAAGCAAAGCAAAGCAAAGGGGACCAAGAGAAGAGAGGGATAGAGAGAAGAGGGAGAAAGGTAGACCAAGAAGATCCAGGGAAGGCACAGAATAGAAGAAAACCAGCAGACCAGGAAGAAGAAAAAAGTAGAAAAGGGAGAAGGAAAGGCAATACAAAAGAAGAGAAGGAAACGAGAGGAAGAAAAAAACAAAGAGAGGGAGGCCAAAGAAGAAGAGGCAGGAGAAGAAGAAGAAGGCACAGGAGGAGAGATGAAGAGATGGAAGGCCAGGAGTAGAGGAGGGCGTGGGATGTCCAGGAGAATGATGGAGGAGATAGAGATCGAGAGAGGAAGAGAGATAAGAAATAAAGAAGGAAAGAAAGAGAGGAACAGAATGATGAAAGGCCATTAGTGTGGAGATTGAGGGTCAGACGAGGTGCTGACAGAGGACAGCTGCATGCTGAGGAGGAGGAGGGGGAGAGGACCAGAGAGGCGGCTCTTCACCTGGGCCCAGAGCTGATCTGAGACCAGTACCAGGCCCAGACGAGCGTCCGCAGAACGTTCTGGAAATGCCAGACAGGGAACAGGTCATGGAGAGGAGAGAGGGGGAGAACAACGAGTAAACAGGAACATGGAGGGTCAAAGGCACATAAATGTAAGGCACATGAATGGGAACACCTCAACTAAGGCACTTGTGTGTGAACATATTGATTCCACATATTGAGGTCTATGGCCTAGATAATTGTATGTAAGTATGTATGTATGTATGTATGTATGTATGTATGTATGTATGTATGTATGTATGTGTGTGTGTGTGTGTGTGTGTGTATGCATGTATGCACGTATGTACATATAAGAATGCATCAGCAAATTAGCCTGGGATTGTGATATGTGATTTGGGGGGTAACTTCAGTAAGTTTATTGGATCGGCTCCCTCCAGTGAATGTTCCAACTGTGGTGTGGGGCAGTGGGGTTAGTGTGGCGGCACATGGCTGACATCACACCCCACTTTCCCATATCACTGCCTCCTCAGCCACCACTCCACTCACATCTGCTCCTAAAGAGGCAGCCCCGCTAAAAGGCCACAGTGGGAATTCACTCACACGAGCAGCGCGCAGGGAGCGAGGCAGGGGTAGAGAGAGAGAGAGAGAGAGAGAGAGAGAGAGGGAGGGGGGAGGTCAGATGAAAGAGAAAGAGTGAAAGAGTGAGAGAAAACCATAGTGTGAATGAAAAAGAGAAACAGGATAGACAGAGAGCGCAAGAGAGAGGTCAGATAAAAGAGAAAAGAGAGTGAGAGAAAGAGAGAGAAAGAGAGAGAGAGTGTGTGAAAGAGTGAAATGAAGAGAAAAAAGAGAGAGAAGTCTGACAGGTATTCTAGCTCGCTCTTGCACTCTCCAAATGGCCTCAGGTTGATTGGAGGCGAGAATGGATGAGGCTTTAATTGGTGTGTGTATACATGAGTGTGTGGTTGGGGGTGTGGTGTGGGGTGGGGTGGTGTGGTGTGGTGCGGTGTGGGGGCTGGGATCACAGCAGCTCAGGTGGTAGATACGAGCTCAGCTCAGCCCCAGAGCCAGTTAGGCTAAGGTTTGCCGCTCCCTCTGTGCACTGCAACAGACGGTAGGGAGAGGGAGAGAGCGTACTGCAGCTTTGCATATGGCCGCCTGCCTGATGTAACTCCATGTGACACAACATCTGGGGCCTTCATCAAACATGGAGTTTTCAGTTACCTTGTGGGTCGTGATCTATGGGGGACGCCAAGACCTTGCTCAGGGGCAAAACTATGGCGTTGGCTCTGAATAAATTTGACAAACTTCTTTTTGTTAGCAGTCTAGTATGTGCGTGTGCATGTGTGTGTGTGTATGTGTGTATGTGTGTGTGTGTGTGTGTGTGTGTGTGTGTGTGTGTGTGTGTGTGTGTGTGTGTGTGTGTGTGTGTGTGTGCAAACCCACACTGCAGAAGTAGCACCTCACTTTCTGCTATGAAATGCCAAAACAGCAGGCTGGTGTTCTTTGTTAAGGAACAGACACCACACTAACACAAACACACACAGACATACATAAACAAACATGAACACATACATAGAGACAGACACATAGGCTCACCTCCCACTACCCCTTGCCCAAACATACAGCACTGAAGGGGTTAAATAAAGTTTCCCAGCATGCAGTGCACAGTGCTCTTACCAGGTGCATGGCGGAGCTGCGAGGAGGATGTGGCTCAATAAGCAACTGAGATGGCGTCTGTCCAAAACCCTGGATCTGAGCCTCCATCGCCTGCAGGGTACAGAGAGGAAGACAGAGAGAGAGAGAGAGAGAGAGAGAGAGAGAGAGAGAGAGAGAGAGAGAGAGAGAGAGAGAGAAAGGGGGAGGAAAATGGGAGAGAGAGAGACAGAGAGAGAGAGAGAGAGAGGAGCTGCTGTCACATTCAATGTGGATCAAAGTGATGGGTCAATGCGCTCCTTGACAATGCAAGCAAATCCCAACTCAGCCGTGCCTCCAAGGGGGGTTGGGGGTGGGGGGTGGCCAGGGTTGAGGGTGTGTTCCCAATCCGCCATCCCGACCGCCCAGCCCCTACCTCCCCTTAACTCACCAACACTCTCAGCCCCCCCCTCCACACACCACCACCACCACCACCCCCTCCCATCCCCAACCCCTCCCCAGCTCTCTGCCTGCAGAGTCATCCAAGTGTTAGTATGGAAGAGACAAGCCGCTTCCTATTAGTATGCCTCACTTAACCATTCCCATCCAGGATGGCTGCCCCGCTCCCCCACATCCCCCCACCACCCGCACCCCGCACACCCCAGCGCGCAGGCCCCGGCGAGCAGCCGACGCTAACCTGCAGTGACGGCCGGCCGGGACCCAGGCAACCCGCCCGCTTTTAGAGGTCATTGTTGTCTGAAACAAAGGATCGGAAAAGAACAAACGTGGCCATGCAGCACTCTCCAACACACACACACACACACACACACACACACACACACACACACACATCCATACACGTGCACACACACACACACACACACACACACACACACACACACACACACACACACACACACACACACACACACACACACACACACACATCCATACAGGCACACACACACAGTGAACACACATGGTGAACTAGTGCTAATGCAGGCACTTACACGCACACTTGCATGTATGCAGTGCAAACACATGCATGCGTACACACACACAGAGCCACACACATGAGAGTGTGGTAGTAATACACACACACACACACACACACACACACACACACACACACACACACACACACACACACACACACATACATACACACACACACACACACACACACACACACACACAATGTGGTGACACATGCATTACAATGGGTACCTTGATGGCAGAAGACTTTAGGAGGAAAGTGTGTGGGTCTCTAATGAAATAGGGATCTGGGAGCATCTGATTGGAGAGGAGAAATGGAGAAGGAGTGAATAGTCTGGACAAGGATGAACGTACCAAAGGTATATGGACTAAACACGCACATGCCGTTTGATTACACTGGGTTTGAGTGCATGAGAAAACAGCTCATTCATGTGATTATGTACCTAGATATTGCAGAAGGGAGTAAAAGAAAGAGAGAAATCGAGAGATATTGAAAGAAAGAGGGGGAGACATTGAGCCTGACTCAGAGGAGTGATGGATGTGACTGGAGTGGGTTCCAGCATCCAGAGAGGAGGTTGTAGGTGTCCGTCACTGCCACCATGTGCTCATACACACACACACACACGCTTATGTAATACACAAATAGGCACACAGAGACACACACACACTGTTCACACAAAGATGCATCGCCGCAGAGGCTATGGATGTCCATCACTGCCACCTAGCATGCTCTATCTCTCTCAGTCACTCACACACACACACACACACACACACACACACACGCTTTTAGCATCAGAGAGGAGGTTGTAGATGTCTATCACTACCGATGGAGGACACATCTTGTCTCCACCCATGCCAGATATTCAGAGGACGCCCCCAACACACTGCCACCATGCACAGATCTACACAGAAATAGACACACACAGGGCAGGTAATGGTAAGGATTGAGCAGCACTGCCAACAGACGTCAGTGGTACCTAAAGCATGCTTGCATCTTCCTCAGTTGCATTTGAAACGCTTGCATAGAGCTGTTATCTTCCATATTCTGTCTCCATTTCTGGCACTGATGCTGAGCAGGCCGTCGTGTGCCGATTGCTAGCCGTCCGTCCATCCGTCCAGGCCTCGTGTGTGTGCCTCTGCCGCGCCACGCCGGGACCGGCACCGCGGGACCGAGCCTCGGGTCGTTTTTTTCCGCGGCGAGAGGCGCCAGGCCGTCACATTTGGCAACCATTACGTGTCAGTCAGCACGGCTTTCTCCCGCCGTCCGTCAAAGCTGTAACCCGTGCGCTTTTACGGCTCTTTCAGGTTAGGCAGGAGGCCGACGGGTCACGGCGTCTGCTCAAATAAAGTAATCTGAGCTGGAGATCTCCACAGAGGTGGTGGTGGTGGTGGTGGTGGTGGTGGTGTGGGGGTGAGCCATGTGGAAAGCATCACTCCGCTTCATAGGGGAAGTGGAGAAGAAGGAGGGAAGTCAAAAGGCGAGTGGGTAGGAAGAGAGGGGAAATTCGGATGTTTTTCCTGTTGTGGTTTTACAGCTATGAGAGACAGAGTGCAAAAAGGAAAATGGAGGGAATGAAAATCACACTCACTGTGCTCAAAGAAAGTAAATAAACTGGGGTGTAGCAGTTTCAGCTACATCTGTGTGGCACTGAGAGCAGCTGTTTGTTTTTGCACTCCCTTTCCTTTTTATAAGCTTTCCTGATCAGCGTTAAGGGCATGTGTGCACGAGCCAACATCTGACGATGGAGATTAGGAAACAAACCACTTAAAAGGTAAAAAAAAAATCTGGGATGTCTATTTAAAAAGAAAGAAAAATAAGCTAAACACATGACGGAGGCGAAGATAAGAAAAATCGCGAACAAGACAAGACCGTTCACCTGTACCTGTGGGAGCTCGGAGTTAGCGATCGCACAAGGTTATCTCCAGGTCATGTTTCCTCGAGGCTGTCAGAACACATCAATGACTTGTTTCACACCCAGACGCACTAATCTGCAATGACACATACCCCACCAAAAAAAGGTGATCTGCTTCGAAGATAGGGATCTCGAACACTTTAAAAGACAGTTAATTAGTTTAAGCCACTTAGAGCTTCTGAACCTCAGTCGGGGTGGGTTTTTTGGCTGATAAGGTGTCTGGAAGCTTTCGCTGTGTGAGCCCAGATGTCGAATTCCCTCGCAGGCAACCGTCACGCTTGGACGAGTGCAAAACATCCATCATAATGCATCGGCTGTCAATCAGCGCCGTGGCCCGTAGCTGCGTCGGACGGGAGGCCCTTGGAGGTGAACGAGTGAGCTGAAGTCTCACGAGTGACAGTGGCTGGTGATAGGATAAGGAGCACCGGATGGCAGCCAATGCCGGAACGAACCTGGCCCAGATTGGGCCCAGAGCTGGCGTGGGGTTTGTCGGATTTATACCAGATTATGTCTGGGTATGTTGCATAATCAAAGTCATACTGTGGGACAGAAAAGCTGACTGACCGCACCTGGGGAGGGAATTTTGGAGTATTTTTTTCCTACACTTTTTCCCATAGGGAACGACGGGGCATGCTGACCGACTAACTGATTGTAAGGACGGCAGCTGATTTGGGGGCAGTTCCACCCAGATCTGTTTCAGCCACTAACAGGTTTGTTTTGCAAAGAGGGATCCGGAGGGCTCATTCATCTGAATATCTGACGGCAGGTGTGGAAGTCAAATGAACTAACGTGCACCTGGCGGCCTTGCCTGCCTATGCCAGCAATGCACAAACAGAGAGTGATTCAACTATGCGTGTGAAGGACCCATGTGAAAGTGGTGTGTTTACGCGTGTGTACTTATGCGTGAACAATTTTCTCGGGCGAGGTTTCTTTGTAAGTCATCCGGATACGGTGAGGATATACGCAACATTCTCTCTGATCTGCCTCCAAAGAATATCGAGAAGGAAAAAAAAGAAATGACAGGCATTGAGAGGAATGTACCAATGTCATTCCTCAATGAATCTATTATGAGGGCAACCAAGCAGTGCATGCCAATCAATCTAATAGGAACTCATGCCTCAACGTGGCAACTCCTAGGCTGCTGCGTGATGTCGAAAAACAGACCTGCACGTGCTGGGGAAGGATAAGCACTTTAGATTGATAATGCATATACTGACTGCTTGTGCGTCTTGTGGTCCAGTTCAAGTCTTCTTGCTGATGTCTACATTAGCAAGACGACTTGAACTGGACCACAAGATGCTTAGCAAATTGTCTCATTGCAGACAGTGCTTTCGAGAGTATTCACAGCTTATGACAGCAGCTCGTCTGGGAAAAGGTCGAAGCAGGTGTCAAAGCGTTCCTCCGATTTCGACTGCTTGCGAGAGAATGTCACGAGCAAGAGGTGTCGATGGCAAAAAATAGACTGTCTAAAATAGACTACATCCTAAATGAATCTTTAAAAAAAAAAAAAAAAAAGACTTGACAGTCAAAAAACTGAACTGCTCTGGTCGACTGCACTGAGGAAACTTGACTGATTTTATCCTTCGCTGGGCACCTAACCTCCTCCTGCCATTTGCTTTTGTCATCCAGAATCTCGGCTCAAAAAAAAACAAAAAACAGCGACAGACGCATCATTTGTCTGTGGTCACGGCGGGGTCCACGTCAAACACCTCCTGTCATGTTTCCCTTTTACGTCCCTGTGCATGGCGCGCTGTCAGGACAACCATCAACACGGCGGCTACTGCCTGTCCTTGTTCGTGCCCAGAGCTCGGGGAGGCTGTCACTAGGTGCCTTCGACCAAAGCTGAGGAATGCCCTTTCGCTGGGTGTTGAGAGAATTTTTTTTATTTTTGTTCAATTTTGCACAGATAGAGAAACCTCATTTCTCTTACAAATACTTATTCTCACGAGGTCTTAATGTGGTACTAGGGCCAACTTAACAAGCAAGGCAATCTGTCTGTGTAATCTGTCAAATGGGACAGAATTACTAAACCAACTAGAGTTCCAAAGTCTGATATTATACAGTACCTGTCTGGTTTCTCTGGCCTACCCAAGAGACACACACCCTGGAGCTGCATGTACGGGTGATATGGTCAGATGAATTAAACTACACAAGAACTCACCACCAAGTAAACAACACCGAAGTTTCTTCTGAGGCATTTCATGAATAATCAAGGTCATTTTAATATTTGTTTGCGTGAGCATGGCAATGACATGTTTGAATGTGTGTGTGAGTGTGTGTATGTGCGTATGTGTGTGTGTGTATGTGTGTGTATGTGCCTGTGTGTGTGTGTGTGTGTGTGTGTGTCTGTGTGTGCACATGAGTACATGTGTGTTTCCGTCTGTTTGTGGGTTCATTAAGATGCCATCCGACTGGGTGCAGCACAGCGTGAGTTGGGTATATGACAGAGGGCACTGTCACATCGCCGATCAGGCAGGGGGGAGACGCACGATTCACTCCGACTCCCACACACACACACACACTCACACACACACACACACACACACACACTCTCCCAAAAAACAGCAACTTCAAAACACACACCTTCTGCCTCAGCCCTTTGATTTGGGCACCCTTTCGTCACGCTTGACCTTACATGCTAGTTTCACACTGACAGGGAGAGAAACAAAATAACATGAAAACAAACCTCAACACTGACACAACAAAGCCATCAAAATACTGGGTGTACAGGTCAAGGTCTAAGTTTGTAGTCTGGTGTATTACATCTTTCTCTCAGATTGAAGGCTGGGGAGTCAATTTAGGCCATATAACAGTAAGGCACCAGTATTTCATTTTTGTCTTCACGGTCGGTGCTTTCGCACTAGTCAGTGGCAGAGCTATGCATCGCAAAACGACTGACCACAATTAATGGTGGCGACTCGCCATCTCTCTCCTCTGAAGCTAACAAATGTGGCCGTCAGACACCATTGCATCGGGAAATGGTCGACAGCTCTGAAAAAAAGGAGCGTCAAGGAGAGACAGAGAGAGAGAGAGAGAGAGAAAGAAAGACAGAGAGAGGGGAAAAAAGCCCATTTCTATTGTCTAGAGAAAGTCACAGGAAATGATGAAAGGCAAAGCTCCCTCCATATTGTTTGATAATTAGACCCCCGGCTCCTGAGCGATTTGCATACTGGCTACTTGATAAATAAAGTCTCCCCTGGAAGTGACAGTATATAAATGACTTGTTTTTCAGACAGCAGATGGTGGATATCACAGGGGGAGAGAGGGAGCAAGTGAGAGAGAAAGAGAGAGAGAGAGAGAGAGACAGAGAGAGGGAGCGAGTGAGAATGGGGAAAGACTGCATACCAGCTGCTGCAGTCTTGGCGGATTCTCACTGTTATCTGTTTTATTCCTCAATTAAGCCATTCATGGCTGCTGGTTAAAAGTGCAGTGGACACAGGGTCTATTGATTAATTTAATCAATACAAGATTTACAGCAAGATAAAAGGGCCTAATCTTGATGTATGAACCTGTGTAAATGGAGATTTGAGGAAAAGATCTCAAAATGAATTGGTAACTCCAAAAATGTGCACACAGCCACTTAAGGCGTTTTTATTCATTGCTGTGATTTGTGTTTAAATAAATGCCATTCCTATGCTTGCTCCTCAGTGTGCATACTCTTGCTGTGTATTTCCTTTTTCAAAGAAAAAACATTGTCTTTTTTAATTAAAGATGCCATTTTAAAAAGTGATTGTCCCTTTTCATAGTTCAATTACACAATGCCTTATTAATTGACTTAATCTGGCTATCTTGTTAACAGCCAACAAAACCATTTCTATTAAAAAATCCTGAGAAACACTAGCGGATGCTGAGGGTATCTCTGGAGAAAGTCACACGCTCGGTCAAAACAAACAAATATCCACCTCAGACACAATATCCTGCGGCCTTCACAAATGACCCGCCTGATGAAGCCCTGGACGTTCAGACCACCGCTCTGGCCAATCAGGGTTCTGGGCTGTTCATGGAAAGATGAGTGAGTCAGCAGCTTAGCGTCCTCTCCCCCCAGGCGAGGCTCAGTGCCGCTCAGTGATTGACACACACTGAACTTTTCC